>NW_006399858.1:446355-474340 GCF_000299155.1 Elephantulus edwardii
AAAAAAAAAAAAAAAAGAATTGGCTATCTAAAATGGGGGAATTAAGGCAAAAGAAGTAAAACAGCTGACTTACATATTCCCCCAAATATAGACTGGTGTGAGGAAGGTTGATCCTTTGCTAATGAGAAATAATGGCTAGAAAAGCCAGAAAGCATGTTGTAATATTAAAGTTGACTTTTCAGCCATTACATTATTTTCCTCTGGTCTACACCTACCTTAACCACAGATACATGGTCTTGCAAATCAACAGCTGTGGGACTAGAAGTGTTTCCCACCCTGAGTGGCAAAGACCTGAGCTAGAGTGGAGCAAGATATGAGGAAACCAACACTTTAAGGAGACCCTGGTGGTGAGACCTTGGCTATGGTGGTAAAGATATTGTGGCATTGCTGTGGAGAACTATGGCAAGATTTAACCAGAGCACCCCTGAGATAAAGACCACAGTTAAAGATTTTGTTATGTTTGCCAGATAAATAACTGCTCTGAGGCAAACGTTGTTGGATGATTCAGGAAACCAGAGCTTCTTGAATTTGTGTTGCTGAACTAAAACCAGAATCTGGATTAATTTGTGGAATTGTGCTAGACTAAACCTGGACTTGTATTGTGACATGTTCTTTGCTTCACCCACTCTCTATTTTACTTCCCTAAAAAAATCCCATTCTCGGTATCACAACTGTGGGTGTGAGTCAACAATGAATAAAGAAACCTTCTGCTGATTCTGTGGTTCTAGAGGCACCGTGGGGCTGAGCTAGAGGGTCTGCTTTCTGCTTTGAGACAGTAATGTGTTATGCTATTTTCACTTCTTGGTCCTTTCAAATGTTCATGGCCTTGTTCCCCCATGTCCATGTCCTCTCTAGACAACTATCTACAACACACAGAAATTTTTCCTGATAATAAGTTCCCAAAAGGAATCCTTAATGTTTCAACAAGATTTAAGTTGTATTTCATAACTTACCCAAGTTCTAGAACCTTCTATGCCTCTCAGAATGATGCCACAATATGTGGTTTGGGATTTCTCAGAGTTAAACTCCAGTGCTAGTGAAATGTGAGGACACTGGGGAGTCTTGAGGGGAGAATTCAAGATGTGGTTTCAAGTAAAAATAGGTTCTTGAGGAAGGATCAGAAATTATGCTTCAATGAGATTTAAATAGCTTAATTAAAAATGCACGTTGTGTTTAGGAAGAAAATAATTAATGTAAGGGGGATTTCAGGAAGAAGATTAAATTGATTTTACTTCTTCTCATCGAACTGCAAAGAATACTAATACCACTGTCATAGATATTCTAAGTGTTTTATTTAGAGTATTTTCAGAAAAGCTCCTTTATTTTTCATTAACTTTCTATCTGCCTATTTAGACAATAAATTAATAGTTACTATTAAAATGCACGTATAGAATAAGAGAATAAAAACATTTTGCAGAAATTAAAAATGTTTTTAGAGGTATCAAAAATTTTTTTCTTTTTCATTTAAGTAGAAAAGTCTACTTATCCTCCAAATTTTGTGTTTTAAATTTGGATTACATTGAATTTTTTCATCAGTTAGGAGAAAATTGACACCTATGTCACATATAATTTAAATTACTTGCACACTAATCCCTTTCCAGTGTCATCTATATTTGGTTAGCCTTATTATTGATACTGCTCTTACAGCACACAACTGTTGCTGAATAAATGCAGAAAGAAATGAAGGAATATGTGATCTTAATCCTTTTTTTTCCAGTGGATACAGAAAAATTTTTACTTGGAGTAGCAGATTGTATTATGCATTTAAAAAGTTGTAAGCGTAGATTTAGCTGTTCTTTTTTACCCCCATCTTCTAATGTTTATCTATTATTATTATTCAAAGAATCACAAGTCACTATTCTACACTGAAAACATTTTCAAATTAGCCAATAAATATTTCTGCCCTGCATTGAAATTCTGAACTAAGATACATTTCTGCTGGAAATAAATGTAGTATAATTAAACTTTTCCTGTGCTGAGATAAAGTCCTGGCCCAGCAGGAGATCATAGAAGACTTTGAAACAGCCTTCATAAAGTAGTTGATTTGCAAATTTTCTGATTCAATTCAGCATTTCATACAGATCTTGAAAACTGGAAAATATCATTGCATTTTAATACCAAATACTCGTTATAGAATATTGGTACAACTTTAGTTATTCAGAACATTTACAAGAGCCTTTTTTATTAAATCATATATTTGAAAGATAAAAGGAATATAAATATGATTATATAGTAATGCTTAACTGGTCTAGTTTTATGTGTAGATTTTTCCTGTTTTAATTTCTGTGATAATTTTTAAAAGTAAATTTAGACAATTTATTTTATATTTAACCAGTTGCTCTTGTATCTACCTCTTTGAGCCTATATGTGGGTGTATGCTTGTTCATGTGTAAGAAGACAAGTAAGAAAAAAATCTTCTAGTACTGAGTTTAACATGAAATTAGCATATTATTTAAAATTCATTAACAGGGGCATTTTGTTTTGGGCTGATGTATGTACAGTTATCAACATAGTATCTGGCTTTTGTAACTTAGACATCATTTATAATTTTTGCTTGTTTGTTGATTGGTTGAGTGTTTTTGTTTTTATTCCTTAGTCCTTCCTTTACTACTAGTCTTCCATTTAAACCATAACTGTTCTACAAGGCAATTAATATGATATATGGACATATGTGAGATTAGGAAAGGGTAACCCTGATGCTCTGCTCACTGGACTGATTGTAGGGTGATGATTTATGAGAGAAACCCCCCAAAATATGTATTCTATTTCTGTTACAGAACCCTAGCAAGTCCTTAAAGCCTTAGGACTTAGTGACCTATGTAAGCATGATCTACATCTGGGAGACCTTGAGCTTGTATGTAATGCTGAAGGAAGCTCGACATGAGCATAAAGGAAACAAGTAAAGATTCTGAAGAGTCTTGTTTTTTACTAACAGTCAATGGGTAAAAGAATTAATCCCTTAGGAGATGCTACACATGAAAATAAGATATATTCTACCTCATACTCAGACCGAATTATCTTCTCATTATTCCAACTTCATGTAACTTCAGCTGACTCCTAGATACCTAATAAGTTTTCAACCACAATGTCAGAATAATATCTTCATTTAATATAGGCAAACTGAAGCTTATAATAGGAACTAAATTGTATCAGTGGGAATTGATAAATGTTAAGTCTTTTGTTTACTTTCTAGGGGGAAAAAGCGCCTGGTATTCAATTTCTAACAGGTTATTGTTGTTTATAGTGTTGGAAGATGATCACTCTAGACTGGAAGGCATTCAAAATATGGCTTAGGACTTGTTGACATTTTATCTTGTTATATTTGGAATCCCTCTGACTGAGAGCAAGTGTAGGTGTTTAAATGACAACATAAAAAAAATCAAGATTCATATGTATTGTCATTAAAAATCAGAGAACACTTTGTGTGTGTAGAGCAGTGAGAAAACAGAGTCTTAACTACAGCTTAGAGTATAGACGTGACCCTGGGATCCATGTTGAGATTTTAAAAAGTTCCCTTTCACAACAGCAATTCTTCCAACCCTAATGTTGGTCTGACGCTAAACCTGAAAGAAAATACTCCTTTTCTCCTGAGGTCTGGATTATAGAAGGTGCCATTTCTTGTGTCTTGATATAAAACACTGTTGAGAAATATTTACAGTGGATCCCCAGAAATAGATTCTCATTGTTCTCATTGTTTACCATTGAGTCAGAACTAAGCCATAGCTGAGCTTCCAAGAGACAATAATTGCATTGAGTCAGAACTAACCTGTAGCTGAGCTTCCAGAAGACAATAATTGCATTGAGGGAGACTGCTCATCCATCTCCTGCAGAACCGAGGCTGATTTCAATCTGGTGCCTTAAGGAGTGCAGTGCAGATTCTTGCCAGCAGGCAAGTTTTAGGGATCTCTGGTGGCCTACTGGCAAGAATCTGCACTGCACTCCTTAAGGCACCAGATTGAAATTTTGCCAGAAAAATCTCTCTTAGGTCCATTTTAGGATTGTTCCGTAATAAATAACATGACATATACATCTTACCAAGATAATAATTCTTATACCAAGTTATAATCTTTTGTGTTATTCATCTGTTATTGTTGTTATTAGGAGTTGTCAAGTATATTTTATAACAACCCTATGAACAACAGATCTGAACCTTGTCCTATCCTCATCATCTCTGATACATTAAAGCCCATTGCTGCAGTCACTGTGTCAATCATCACTTTGGGGATCTTTCTCTTTTCCTCTGACCCTTCACTTTTCCAAGCATGATATCCTTCTCCAAGGAATGGCAAAGATGAAGCCTTGCCATCCTTGCCACCAATGAGCACTCTGGCTGCACTATTCCCATGACATACCTGCTAGTTCTTCTGACAGCCCATAGGAAATTCAGTACTCTCTTCCAACACTGCAGCTCAAAGGCATGCTTTTGTCATTTTGTCATCCTTATTTATTGTCCATCTCTCAAATGCATAGCAAACAACTGAAAAAATCATGGTCTGAATCAGGTGTACCATGGTCTTTAAAATGACTCCTTGTTCTTTAGTATTTTTGAAGAGGTCCCACACAGTGACCTTGTCCAAAGCAATACGTCATCTTATCTCCTGATGGCTGGTACCAAGGGTGTTGATTGTGGTTCTAAGTAAGATGAAATCATTAACTGTTTCAATCCTTCCTCCATCTACATGATGTTGCCTATTCGTCCCATGGTAAGGATCTTTGTTTTCTTGAAGTTAAGATGCAATCCATATTAAAAGGCTGTAGTCTTTGATCTTCTGCAGTAGGCACTTTAGGTCCTCTTTATTCTCAGCAAGAAAGGAAGGTTGTATCATCTGTATAAAGTAGGCTGTTGATGAGTCTTCCTCTAATCCTGATGTCACAGCCTTCTTCTTAGAGTCTGGCTTCATGAATTATTTGCTCAGCAAACAGATTGAATAGATATGGTGGGGAAATACAACCCTGATGCACACCCTTCCTGATTTTAAACTATGCAATGTTCCTTGTTCCACTCAGACACCATCTTCTTCTTCTAGGTATAGATTTTATCAGGTCACAATTAAGTGTTCCGGGATTCACAGTCTTTTCAATGTTAGTCCTAGGTGTGTATGTATGCATGTATGTATGTATGTATGTATGTATGTTTTTTGTGATCTGCACAGTCAAATGTCTTTGTACAGTCAATAAAACACAACTAAGCAATCACCTATAACTTTCAAATTCTTACTTCTGGATATTGTGTCTCAGCTTCCCTACTTATCTCTTGGATAAGTACAAAGTTAGAGAGCTTTGGAAGCTCTGGTGGCTTAGTGGTAAGAAATTGCACTGCCAATCCAAAGGTATATATTTCAAATCCGCCATGCTCCATGGAGGAAAAAAGGTGGCAAATTTCCTCCCATGAGATTTAGTGCCTCCAAAACTGCTCTGTTGTTGTTGTTGTTGTTAAGTGCTATCAAGTTGTAGACAACTCATAGCGACACTATGACCAAAAGACCTGAACACTTGTATAACTTTCATCATTTCTCCAAGTTCATAGAGTTTCCGGAAGCAAGCTGTTTTGGAAGTGGATGCCTCTCCTGTTTCCAAGCCTATTTTGTGCTTTTTCTAGTGGAACACTCTCCTAGGACAGAGCATCTACCCTGCATAATTGCTATCCAGCTGTGTCAGAACTAATAAAAACCCTCTAGAGGGTCAAACATGAGTCAGTTCTTCTTATTTGACAGTTCTCATCAACAAGTTACATCTTAGCCAATTATGAACTTTGTTACCAGTTATAATAAAAGAGATTATCGTTCTTCAGCAACAATGGGCATTCCTTAATTAAGACGTTTCTTTCTCTCAATGAATCTCTCTTCTACCATGTGATGGTACTCCATAATATTACTGTAAGTCAATACTACCATATATGTCAAGGTCAGTGATCCACAAACTATGCCTCCCAAGTCAAGCCCAATGGACTGGCTAATTTTGTAGTCTGTGAGCTAGAATGTTTTTCATATTTAAAAATTGATGAAAAGTTTCAGAAGAAGAAGAAAAAGTATATAAAATTCATTTTTTTGTCTATTAAACTTTACTGGAACATCCCCACATTCCTCTATCAACATGTTTTCCTATTAAAACATCAGGGCTATATTGTTGATATGAAGATTATAAGCCCCACACAGCTTAAGATATTTACTAACTGACCATTTACAGAAAAAGTTTACCAACCTTTATCTAATCTAAGAAGTCTTGAAAAGTATTCATTTTTTTTTGTTTTGCTTAATAGTTTATTACTATATCTTAGAATGCTATGATTCATTTTGCTAATGTTGTTTGTTTTTGTTATTATGCCAAAAATACTAAAGTATCAGAGTATGTAACCATAGAGAAAACCAGAAGATATTTCAAATTTTTTAGAGATAAATAATTTTTCAAGTAAGATATTTCTTGGCTGAGAGAGAATACAGTTTGAATTCTCTAATTCAATATACTGCTCTGACAATAAATATAATACTTATAGATGAGAAATAAAAGACTTGGTCACATAACTTTCACAAAAGGAAATTTGCAACCTCAAAATTTTATCAGGTAATCAGATAAAGGGGTGGGGAGTCTAATGAAGATAGCATCATCATGTATCAAGATGTACACTAGAAGATGATAAGTCAGAACATCTTTCAAAAGCAAGTAAAGCGATTCTGCAAACCACAGTGAGTTGTTTTCCATGCTTGTTTGATGTACTTAAAATGGTTGTGACTGCCTTAAGACTTATTACCTGTATCTAACTATATTAGTTCCCCCTGACCTTTCCATTCCACCAATAGGAAATGATAACATATTCTGAGGTGAAAAACCTCATTATTAACAGTCTGATGATACTGGAAACGTTAAAGATCATTTTGAGTGCCTTAGCATGAGTAAAGTTATAAAAATTACTTACTATATAGAAGGGAAATGTTCTGTTTGATCTACTAATTAATTCTTTATTGTTTTCAAAGATTTCATGCTTTCCTTTCTTTAGATTTTAAACAACTTGAGTTGAAAACAATTAATGGGCTGAAAGTTTGTGTTACATGATAATTAATTTGTTGTCATGTGCTATCAGGTAGAAACTGACACATAGCTTACCTTCTGGTGTGTTTTCAGAGGCTTTAAATCACATGGCAGGAGATTTACTATCTTTCTCCTACAGATTTTCTGATGAATTTGACCTTTTGATTGACAGCAAAACTCCTTACCCTGTGGGCCCCCAGAATTACTTGGTAATGTGTTTAGAATCTATTAATCAACCTGTTTTCCTAAAATTGGCTTGCTGCATAGCATTGATTTACCAAACAAGCAAAAATTTACACTTCAAAATTTAATTACTTTTGCACTGAAGAAAGTAGAAAAAGGGCATGAACAGAGAACTTGTAGAAATTCAAGGTAGATTCAGAAGAGATTGCAGAATGAAAAATATCTTTGCTATTGTTAGAAGAATCTTGACTGAAAATGAGAAGATGGGGGAAAGAGTGGATAGATTAGAACACTGCAATGGAATGGATGAAAGGAATGGACAACTAGAAACTATGTGAACTACAATTAATAGCCTGGAACAAGACAAACATGACAAGGGGAATTGGGGAACAGGAGGGAATTGTGCATGAATTAATGAATAAAACCAATCACTTTGTGAACATTTCCTTGTTATTGTTATGTGCCATTGGGTCAAATATTAGTCATAAGAACCGTAGGAACAACAGATCTGAACCCTATTCTGTTCTGCACCATCCTCACAATCTCAGATACTGTCAAATCCATTGCTGCAGCCACTGTGTCAATACGCCTGGTTGAGAGTCTTTTCATTTGCCATCTCTCCACTTGCCCAAGGGGACTTTGATGTCCCCTAGGGAATGACCTCTCTCAGCAGCATGCCCAAAATATGTGAGACAGAGCTTCATCATCTTTGCCTTCAAGGAGCACTCTGCTTCACATTCTCCAAGACCTATCTGTTTGTACTCTTAGAAGTCTATGGGATATTCAGCACTCTTCTACACCACCACTATTCAAAGGTATCAATTCTTTTTCTGTTATCCTTTTCCATTGTCCAGCTGTCAGATGCACAGCAAGTGACTGTAAGAACAAAACAAAACAAAAACACCACAACCCATGACTTGAATCAAGTATATCTTAGTACTCATACAGAATCATTGCTTCTCAATAATTTTAAAGTTCCTGACTACAGAATCTCCAATGCAATACATCTCCTGACCTCTGGACTACTAGTGCCGATTGTATTCATTGTGCATCCAAGAAGATGAAGCCATTGACATTTTTTTAAAATCTTTTCTCCATCTATTGTGATGTTGCCTATCAGTTCACTGGCTCGAATTCTTGTTTTTTTGACATTAGATGTAATCCATATGGAAGGATCCAGTGTTTAACCTTCTGCAACAATTGGTTCAAGTCTCCTTCACTTTCGAATAGCAAGGTTGTATTATCTGAATAATGAAGGTCATTGATGAGTCTTCCTCCAAACCGGGTGCCACGCCTTTTCTTCAGAAAGTCGTTTCTCTAATAATCTCAGAATCCACATTAAGTAGAGATAGAGAGAAAGAATATAATCCTGATGTGCACCTTTCCTAATTTTAAACCATGCAGTGTTTCCTTTTTCTGTTCACACAACAGCTTCTTAGTGTAGGTAAAGGGTTTTCACTAGCACAATTAAGTGTTCTAGAATTCTTATTCTTCTCCATGTAAGACATAATGTTATGACCCATGCAGTTAAATGTCATTGCATAAAGGCAATAAAGCATAAACAGACAATCTTTTGGTTTATTTTTATTTCCACCAGAATCCATCTGACATCAACAATGATATCCCTAATGCCACTAAAATTTAAAAAAAAGAAAGCAAATGAAGTGCTTTAAGAATGTAGTAATAACAGTTATACACATGCACACATGCACATGCATGGACACACGTATATGTGCACACACCCCTAGCATTCAACCATACTCACTTATTGCCATCCTGTTGGAGCCAACTTATAGCTGAACTTCAAGCAAGGTTTCTAGGAAAAATTCCACAGGAGGAGTAAAATTAGCTATTTTTCTGCCTATGAGATGCAATTCCCTCAGAACTATGCCACCTTAGATTTAAGTCTTAACAGAAGCAGACCAGCAAGTCTTTTATCCTGTGGAGCTGTTGGCGTGCTTGGACTACTTAGCTTTCAATTACCTACTGAGTAGAATTGTTACTAGCAGACTTTAAACAACTATGAATATATCTGAATGAATTGGTTTGAGATGTTGTTTAATTATTGTTGCAATTCTATTACAATGAATACTAATAAAGTCTAGCATATTTTCATATAAAAAACAACTATGTCACCAGAACTCAATTGTATCTAATATTGTAGCCTCTTACATAACTAAAAATAGTAATGTTCTTGATATTATTGGTAGGTGTTGTAGAGTGAAGTACAACTTATAGTTACCATATAAATAATAGATGAGACCCTTGCCCTATCCTAAACCATCTTCACAATCTCTGATATTATTGAGTCTATTGTTATAGTCACTGTGCCAGCCCATCTCATTGAGTGTCTTCCTTTCTATGACTCTCCCTCCTCTTTTTTCCAATATGATGTCTTTATCTAAAGACAGGTTCCTTCTGAGAACATGCCTAATGTAAGTAAGACAAAATTTCATATTCTTTATGCCTAAGGAACACCTTGGTTACACTTCTTCCAAGACAGACTTGTTTGTTCACTGATAGTCTATGGAATATCCAGTACTCTTCTCTAACACCACAATTCAAAAGCACCAGTTTTTAATCTGTCATCCTTAGTCATTGCCCACATTTCAGTTGCATAGAAAGCAATTTAAAATAACCTGGTTTGAATCAGACACTCTTAATCTTTAAACTCATAGTGTTTTTCTTTGGCTTGTTAGGGAGGTCCTTACAATTAATGTTCACAATGCAGCACATCTTTTGATTTCTTAACTGTGCCTACCAAGTGTGTTGATTGTGAATCCAAGTAAAATGAAATAATTTACAATTTAAACCTTTCTCCATTGAACACAATGCTTCTTACTTGTCCAGTGATGAGGATTTTTGTTTTCATGATGTTGAGATGTAATTCATTTTGAAGGCTATGGTCTTTGATCTTCTGTAGCAGTGTTGTATTATCTTTTTAACACAGATTTTTTATGATCTTCCTTAAATCTTAACGTCATTTTTTCTTCATATCGTTAATATGAATACAATATCAAGTTATTTTTTAAAAAACCCAACAGCTTAAGATCCTAATACATAAATTTCAATATTTATCAGAACATCTAGGAAAATGTTTCCCTATATATCACAGAATAAAATACATGATCATGTAACCATCCCTAACAAACTGCTGTTTTCAATGCTATTACAGTCACTGTGTTGATATGGCTAGTAGAGAATTTTTCTCCTTTTTTTACTGGCATTCTACTTTGTCAATCATAATGTCTTCTCCAGGGACGTGCCCTTCCTGATAACATACAAAATGTATGTGAGACAAAGTTCCACAATCCTTGCTTCTAAGAAGCACTCTGCCTACATTCTAGCAGACATTTGAATGCCTTTTAACTTGGCACTTCAAATTTCAAGCTTGAGGGTTTCATTTTCTAGCCCTGTAACAGACAATATTCCAAAATCTATTTTAAAGGAATCACAATCTGAGTCCTCCTTAGAGGCATGGATGGTGAAACTTTGTTTCACTTACACTGAGCACATTTTCAATAGGAACTAGTCTTTGGAGAGGGATATCATGCTGGTAAAGGTAGAGAGTCAGTGAAGGAAAGAGAGATTTTCAAGGAGATGGGTTAATGTTGTGACTACTATAATGGGCTTAACTATCACAGAGACGATGCAGGTTCAAATCTGCTGTTCGTAGGGTTGATATGAATCATAGTTACCTTGATGACACTTAACAACCACGATATATTAAAAGTGATTTAATCTGGAAGCTCTGTTGAAGAAACCTGTTCCCAATAGTAATACTTATGATATTTTACATCCTTGTGGCATAACTTTCAGAATCCTAAAGTAGCAGACAAACCATAATAGTATGATAAACTCACAGATGCTGGTTAGTCCAGAAAGAATGTCAATAAGAAAGTAGAGAAATTGAACACTAAATAATTAACTGCCTTCAATCCAGAACTGACCTAGATGACCTTTTCCAAAGCTATAAGATCACATAGGAGGAGAATGCCCATCTTCCTACCTGGATTTGGATTAACAGCACAAGTCTCTATTATCTAGGTTCCAAGCATGTCTCCTATACGCAGAACTCTCCACCTCACTGTAATTCAGTCAACATGTTCATCAGTGAAAATAAATAAAATTTGCTAAGAAAAAAATGTGTTGATTGTCTTTAAGAGACTAAATACATACAAAAATGCAATATATTAATTCACTAATGGGTGGAAAACAAGATAAGAAAAATATATATAGGAATACAATACATTATTAAGTAACCAACAGGGTAAGGAAAAGAGAGAAAAGAAGAAATGACTAAAAAATAATATTGAAGTACAATGATTTAAAAAAAATAGACTATACCACTACTTAAGGGATCCAATATTGGTTGCTCTGTTTGGGGGAGATCCCCAATTAAAGCAAGCTTGGAAAAAGGAGTGGCATCCACTTCTGAAATAGCTTGCCTCTGGAAATCCTATGAACTTGGAGATATGATGAAGTTTATACAAGTGTTTAGGTTTTTCGTTCATACGGTCACTATGAGTCGCCTACGACTCGACAGCACTTAACAACAACAACAAGAAGGGATCCAAGGACAGGATTTCATAGAGGAGAATTTATAATAGTAAATGATATATTAGAAATTTTGCATTTCTTCCTTGGAAAAGGGAGCTCTGGTGGCCTAGTGATAAGAATATGTGCCACAATCCTGAAGTCAATGTATTTGAATTCACCAGTTGCTCTGCAGTGACAATCTCCTCCCATGTGATAAACTGCCTCTAAAAAACCCCTGGCAGTCAGGTACAGGTCAGTTCCAACTCAGTGGTATACAAGAGCAACAAGATATTAGAAAAAATAATTTCTCAAATCATTACCTGCACCTTCCAACTAGAAGAATTACAAAAATATCAAAATAAGCCTTAAACTACCATATAGAATAAAACAGCAAACCAGTGCAGTAATAAGTATAATAGAGAAAAGAAAAACTAGAGAAAATTTATGATACCAAACCTTATTCTTTGAAAATATCAATTCAATTAATGAATAATTTTGTTAAATTACCAAAGAATAAAACAGAAAAAGAAAAGGGGAAGCAAAAAGATAAATGGAGACAGAGTGAAACAGCAAGATCCAGAAAGAGAATAATAGAGTTTAAACTGAAAGGGAGTATATTACCACTGATTTGACAGCAATAACAACCTGGAGTAATATGAACAGCATTATCAATAAATTACATAATCTCCTTAAGCTGGAAAAATCTCTAGAAATGTATAAACTACCTGAAATGACGTAAGAAGAAATAGAAAATCTTATCACACTTTTAACAATTGTTGAGATCAAACCAGTATTCAAAACCTTTTAAACCAACAAAATCTCTGGACCAGATAGCGTCACTGGAGAATTCTACTGAACATTTTTTAGAAGAATTGACACATATCCTTCTCAAAATATTCTGAGAAACAGAAGTCAGCAGTTATTAATTAAATCTTTAAGATATTAGTCAGACAAAGGCACAAATAAAGGAAACTATAGTCTAATATTCCTAACGAATGCTATAGTGGTTGTTATTAGGTGTTGAGTGGCTCTATGAACAACAGGTACGAACTTTGACCTACACCAACCGCAGGATCTCTAGCAGGCTTGAGGTAATACTTAGGGTCCCTGTGCAAATTCATCTCATTGAGGTTCTTCTCTTTTGCTGACCTTTCCCAGCATACTGTTTTTCAACTTGTTTTCTACTGCTTGGGAAAATTTGTCTTACATCTATGCACTAAAAGGTATTGCCAAAAGTAATGTTTGCAGTCCTACTATGTTCTTCCAGAATAGAGTCTCCTTTGAGAAGATTTTCACTATAATTTATTGATTTCATATACTTTCATTCTTTGCCCTATTTGTACATGTTCTTAAAAATTCTAAAGCTAATTGATTATTGCCCCTGTGCACTACCCAGATCTTACTGGACTATTTCTACAAAGTCCAGTGGTCTACATATCTTCTTGGGAGAACTCTGAGCTTTGAGAAGGCAAAGAAAGATACACCCATCTAAAGTTTAAAATGAAATAAAAAGTACACACCTAGCCAAAATGAGAGTCAAAACCAACGCACAACATGGCCATGCTAGCATCTTCCATGACATCTATATACTTAGTTTTTTAGATATTTAATCAAGTTGTTCTTATTGATTGCCATCAAGCCAATCACAACTCATAGTAACCCTACGAACAAAAGACCTGAAACTTTTCTATAACTATTGACATGTATCAAAATTCGTAGAATTTTCAGAGGCATGTTGCTTAGGAAGTGGTTTAATCAAGAGTTGTTGTTGTTGTTGTTAAGTGCTATCGAGTCATAAGAGACTCAGCAAACCTATGAACAAATGACCCAACCACTCGTATAACTTTCATCCTTTCTCCAGGTTCATAGGGTTTCCAGAGGCAAGCTGTTTCGGAAGTGGATGCCACTCCTGCTTCCAATCTTGTTTTAGTCAGGAAATTTCACCAAACACCATTAGTTCCACCATGAGTAACCATTATCGTATTTGACACATCAGTGTCACAGTGTTCAGGTTCATAGCAACCACAAGTCACCTCTGTACAGCAAGTGGACAGATCAGGGCTATATAACCTAGAAGAATGTTTGACAAAAACAATTAAAAGCAGACCTGAGGGCTGCAGATTAAAGTCACTCACCTTTGACTTGGCAGCATCACTTATTTTTTACTTGGTAGCATCTCCACTAGGCCAACTGATCTCTATGCCGTTGTTGCTGTTGCATGCCATCGAGTTGTAGGCAACTCATAGTAACCCTATGAACAAAAGATCCGAACACTTGTATAAATTTCATTCTTTCTTCAGGTTTGTAAGGTTTCTGGAGGCAAGCTATTTCAGAAGTGGATGCCACTCCTGATTCCAAGCTTGTTTTAATCAGGGAGATCCACCAAACACTGTTCACCACGGGTTACCATTATTGCATTTGACATACCAGTGTCTTAATCAAGAGTATATACCAAATATTATCACATGCTTTCCCCGCATCTTTTTAATTCATTTATGTGATAATTTATGTTATTTGATTTGCAAATATTAAATCAACTTCTCTTTTCTAGGATAAATCTGAATTGGTCTTGATGAAATAGTGAACCTATACATTTTTAAATTAATTTTTAGAGCCTTATGTTTAGAATTTGTATAATTTATTCAGCTAAGATTAGTAGTATATTTTCCCTTTTTGACATTCATATTATCAAGTTATAGTATCAGTGCTATGCTAACAAAATGAATAATAGATCTTTTAATTTTATATTTTATTCTCTGAAAATGATTGTGTAAGAAAGGAATTATTCACTTTAAATATTTGCTTAACCCTTCCAGTAAAACCATCTGTGCCTGTGATTCTCAATAGAAAAATTATTAGTACTGAAATTTGTTTTTGTTAATAGTTATAGTATTAATCTAGTATTTAATGTTGGTATAGTATGGTAACTTATGTGTTTCAACAATTCATTAAAATTTTCAGATTTTAGCAGTTCATATAATATTCACTTCCAGCAATCTTCATAACATCTGAATTTACCTTTTTATTATATTCTCTCTTATTTTCATATTCTCATTTTTCCTTTGTTGAGCTAAATGTAGACATGTTCCATTACATTTTCAGACAAATATTTAATTTTTGTTTCTCGTTATTTTGTCTTATTTTATTCCATTGATTGTTACTCTATACTTCTTTCTTTTTCATTTTTCATCTCTGCTAAGGGTCAAATTGTGTTAAAAAATAAGTTAAACCTTTAAGCCTTATACATGTGACTATGTCTGTGTTTTGAAATTGTTATTATTGCGGTTGTTATGTGCCGTTGAGTTGCTTGCAACTCATAGTGCCCCCATATACAAAAACCCTAAATCCAACTCTATCCTGTGCCAACCTTATTGTCTCTGACACACCTTCCTCCATTATCCCAGTTACAGAATCGATCCATTTCATTGAGGGTCTTCCTCTCTTGAAATTAGATTTTCTTTTTTATGGATCCATAAGGGTGAAGTTGTTAAATGCTCAGTTACTAGAAAAAAAGTTGGAAGTTAAAGCCACCACTAACTCTGCAATATAAAGAGGTGGTAATTCATTCTCATTTAGTTACAATCTTGGAAATTCTATGGTGAAGTTCTACTTGGTTCTATATGGTCAATATGAGTTAGAATCAAAGATGGTAGAGAACATATTAATGAAGTTATCTTAAAGGAACGAAGATCTTAAACCCAATCTCTCCTGTGGTGAGTTATAAAAAGAACACACACACACACACGACTACAAGAGACAGATAACATATGACTACAAGAGCAGAAGAGCAGATTCCATGGATTGCCAAAAAATCCCAAACAGATATGTTCCAGAATAGTGCAGCTAGAGTGCTCCTGGAATGCAAGGATGGCAAAGCTTCATCTCTCATACTTTCCACATGTTTCCAAAAGATGCTATTCTTTGGAAAGGTTGAGTGTTAGCAAAACATAAAAAGACTCCCAATGAGATGATATGACACAGTGACCACAATAATGAACTTAAGTGTATCAGAGATGGTGAGATTGAAAAAGGACAGAACAGAGTTTAGATTTGGTGTTCATAGAGTCACTATTAGTCATATTGATCTGGACAACACCTAACAATAACAAAAATAAAAGCAGATGAATTTATAAGTAGCAAAAGTTCATCAACAATTAGAAACTAGGGAATTCATAGTAACATTCTCTCTCTCTCAAAGGTTCAGAAAAAACTGGTGTGTTGAGAACTTGCTTTGGATTTCTAGCCAGATAGCAAATTCATATCACTTCTCTGAACACTAGACTATTAAATTGGTGAAGTAGTGAAGAAATAAGTTCCTTTCTTCTGAGTCATTCACTTGTGACATTTTTTGTTATATCAACACAAGGAAGCTAAGTATCTTAAATATCTATGTATTTAGCATTATTGCTATTTTACTTTAAAATTTAAAATAAGTTGATTAGAAATTAATGTTTAGTCTTGCTTTTAATGAGTGCATATAATGATATTAATTAATCTTTAAATACCACTTTTCATGACTCTAATGTCTTGATATGTAGTATTTCAATTCCATATAATCTAGGGGCAAGCAGCTATGCTGCAATCCTGAAGGCCACTTGCTTCTCTGTAGGAGAAAGACGGGTAGCCAACTTTCCTAGATTTACTACTTCTGAAAACCTTCTGGAAGGTCAACTATGGGTCAGTTCTAACTCAGTGGTACACAACAACAACATGCAAATATCTATCTATCATCTATCTATCTATCTATCTATCTATCTATCTATCTCTATTTATAATAGTTACTGAGAAAGCCTTGAGTCATAATACTGAAAAATAATATGAGAAATCTATTTAATAATCGAGGTTGTTTTTGTTGTTAATGCTGTTGAGTCATGTTGTTGTTGTTGCTATGTACCATCGAGTCGCTTGTGACTCATAGTGACCCTATGTACAACAGCCCTAAACTCTGCTCTGTCCTGTGCCAATCGCACTGTCTCTGACACTCCTATCCCAATTATCCCAGTCACTGAAGCAATCCACCTCACAGAGGGCTTTCCCCTCCTGCGCCGTCCCTCCACCCTCCCAAGCATGATGTCCTTCTCCAAGGACCAGTCTCTCCTCACAACATGTCCAAAGTATGTTAGACGGAGCCTCAGAAACTTAGCCTCCAAAGAGCCACATGTTCAGTCATAGGTGACTTATGACGACCCTATGAACAAAAGACTTGAACACTTGTATAACTTTCTTTGCTTCTCCAAGTTCATAGAGCTTCCAGAGGCAAGCTATTTTGGAAGTGGATGCCACTCCTGCTTCCAAGCTTGTTTTAATTAAGGAGCTCCACCAAACACTGTCTGCCATGGGTTACCATTTGGCACATCAGGGTCACAGTGTCCAGCATCACAGCAATGACAAGTTACCTCTTTACAGCAAATTTACAGACCAGTTCTATACCACCTAGAAGAATGATTGACCTAAAAACAATTACAAGCAGACCTGAGGGATGTAGATTAAAATTACTCACCTTTGGTAGCATTTAAAAAAAAAGAAAGAAAAGGAAAAGGAAAGAAAGGTACAGAGTCACTGAGCGAAAAAGAACTAATTGACTGATACTGAAAAATTTCAGGAAATATCATATAAGCAGGAGCTGATGGTAGTGAGGTAGGAAGCTGGTGCTACATTGAAGACATTGGCAAAAACAATGCCCAAAGAATTGATGACATATCAATTGATTTGTTTTGATTAATAGATTCAACCCTGGATAAGCTCACCAGTCTATGACAGAAAACTTGGAAGACAATTGTCTTGGCAAAGAATTAGAAGAAGTCAATATTTGTTCACATTTCCAAGAAAGGTGATCCAATAGAATGTGGAAACTATTGAAAAATGTCATTAATATCACATGAAAGCAAAATCCTGCTGCTTCTGTTGTTGTTGTTAAGTGCCATAGAGTCGTAGAATACCCATAGCTTCATAGGGTTATGAATGAAAGTCTTGAACACAAAATTTTCATCTTTTCTTCAAATTCATAGTTTTTTTGGAATGGGATGCCACTTCTGCTTCTAAGCCTGTTTTATTTGAGAGTTCCACAAAAAGCAGGCCAAAGGGCTGCAGGCCTGAGGGCCTAAAATTCTTTTTGAATATGAGGCCAAATCCAATCACCTCACACACTATAGTGAACAACAGCCACACCGTAATCTCAACCCTAAACAAGAAAACACATCTTAGCAGTTATTTAAAACCACCAGCACAGTATGTAGATATGGAACTGTGAAAAGTTTAAGCAGTATTTAGAAGAGGCAGTGGCACCAGGGGTATCATTGTTGATGTTATATGGATTCTGGTTAAAAGTAAAGAATAGCAAATATCTATTTACGCTTTATTAACTAAGCAAAGACATTTGATTATGTGAATCATAAGAAGTGATGGCTAACATTGAGAAGAATGAGAATCCCAGAACACTTAACTATGTTCATGCGAAACCTATATCTGGACTAAGAGGCTGTAGTGTGAACAGAGCAAGGGAACACTGCATGGTTTAACATTAAGAAGAGAGTCCATCAGGGTTGTAAATTTGTTCCATATATTCAATCTGTATTCAGAGCAAATTATTCATGCTTGATACTATAAAGAAGAATGGGGCATTAAGATCAGAGGGAAGAGTTCCTGGAATAAAAGTAACAAGGAAAGAAAGTAAATAAAGTTTAATAAGTCTTTTTTGGTCAGAAAGGTTAATTGACACTGTTTTGTGAATGGTGAAGATGTTCTGGGGAATCATTTTTTCTAATCAAGGTAGGAAAAGGGAGGTTAGATTGAGGTTTCTTCTTAGGCTTGAATGGGTGCACAGCAAGTGCATGGTAGTTGGGAAAAGTCTCATCAATAATTTGTGTTATGCAAATGGAACAACCTTGCTTACTGAAAGTAAGGTCGAATTGAAGTACTTGCTACAAAGGATCAATGAACACAATCTTCAACATGTATTACAGCTCAACATCAAGAAAACAATGATCCTTACCACTGGAACAATAGACAACTTCAGGATAGATGGAGAAAAGATTGAAACTGTCAACAACTTCATCTTACTTGGATTCATGATAAATTTCTCTAGTGCCAGCAGGTCAGGAAATCAGAAAACATATTTCACTGGGAACATCTGCAGTTAAGGATCTCTACAAATTGTTGAGGAGTTATGATGTCAATTTGAGGACCAAGGTACTTCTAATTCAGGCCATAATCTTTTGGATCACTTGTTATGCAGCTGAAAGCTGGACAATGAATAAGAATTACTGAAAAAATATTATGGCTTTTGGACTCTGGTGTTGGAGAAGAGTATTGAACATTCCATGGACTGCCATAAGAACTTTCTTAGAGAAAGTCCGGGCAGAATGATTTTTGGAGGCAAAGAAGATAAAGCTTCACCTGACACATGTTGCTGGGAGAGGCCATTGGTTTGAAAGGTAAATGCTACTTGGGAAGGGAAAGTAAGACCTTTAAATGGGTGGATTGACACAGTGAGTGCTATAATGGGCTCTATTGTGTCAGCAAGTTGTGGATAGCACAGAAAATAACAGGATTCTGATCTGTTCTTCATAAGGTCACTAAAGGTCATACTTGACTTGATACCAATAAAATGTTAATTCTCACTTACTTCAAAATATTTTATTATTTAAATTCAATCTGGTGACATAGTGATAAGGAATTTATGTATATGAGAGAGAGAGAGAGAGAGAGAAAGAGAGAGAGAGAGAGAGAGAGAGAGAGAGAGAGAGAGGAGAGGCTTTGAAAACTGGAACAAACTATTTGGCTCCTGAAGCAGGGAAAAGTAAGTGCCCATCAGCAAAAAAAAGGGTTATTGGCTTGAAGAGGAAGGATTTATGAGGATCCCTACTTGTGACTTGTTGACTTGGCCTCCTGTCAGGGTGAAAGCTGAGGAGAGGGACCAGCCAGTCTGGAATGCGGGGAGAAATGTGGATTCCTGAGTTTGCAGTTGATGTCTGTTTGGACCAAGCCATGATGGTTGGGGATAAGTGGACCAGGGTCTAATTAAATGAAGAAAAGATGTCCCTTACTATGGGATTTGACTGTGTAGATCATAACAAACTGTGGCTGACTCTGAGAAGAATGGGAATCCCAGGACACTTCATCGTTCTAATGCGAAACTTATACTTGGACCAGGAGGCAGTCATCAGAACAGAGCAAGGGAACACTGCATGGTTCAAAATTTGGAAGGGCGTATGCCAGGGATGCATCCTATCTCCATACCTTTTCAACCTATATGCAGAACAGATTATCCGGGAGGCTGGGCTCTATGAGGAGAAATGTGGGGTCAAGATTGGTGGACGATTTATCAACAATTTGCGTTATGCAGATGACACAACCCTGCTTGCTGAAACTGAAGTGGACCTGAAGCGCCTGGTGCAGAGTGTCAAGGACTGCAGCCTACAATATGGATTGAGGCTCAATGTCAAGAAGACAAAGATTCTCACCACTGGACCAATTGACAGCATTAGGATGGATGATGAAGAGATTGAGAGTGTACACAGCTTTAGTTTGTTTGGCTCCATAGTCAACAGTCTTGGCACCAGTAGCCAGGAAATTAAAAGGTGCTTTGCAATGGGAAAGTCTGCTGTTAGGGACCTCTCCAAAGTGCTGAAGAGCAATGATGTCTCTTTGGAGACTAAGGTGCGTCTGATACAGGCCATAGTCTTCGCAATCACCTGTTATGCATCAGAGAGTTGGACAATGACCAAGGAGGATAGGAGAATTGATGCCTTTGAGCTGTGGTGCTGGAGAAGAGTATTGAGAATACCATGGACTGCTAGGAAAACAAACAGATTTGTCCTGGAAAGGGTTGAACGAGGTGGCTCCTTGGAGGCAAGGATTCTGAGGCTCCGTCTAACTTACTTTGGACATGTTGTGAGGAGAGACCAGTCCTTGGAGAGGGACATAATGCTTGGGAGGGTGGAGGGACAGCACAGGAGAGGAAGGCCCTCTATGAGGTGGATTGGTTCAGTGACTGGGATAATTGGGATACGAGTGTTGGAGGCAGTGCGATTGGCACAGGACAGAGGGGAGTTTAGGGCTGTTGTACATAGCGTCGCTATGAGTCGCAGGCGACTCGATGGCACATAACAACAACAACAACAACTATGGGGTAGTATTAATTTTTGCAAATAGATGGCATGTTCTGTGCTGGACATTGCTTATGGATGCTTATGCTCAAAGTTTCCAAACTAAACAGAAATTATTTGGCAAAATGGATATACTTGCTTCCCAGACTTTTGGTTTGATAGAAATGGGCAAATCTCAAACTGATTATCTAAAATGAGGGTTTTTAGGTATGAGGAATGAAGTAGCAGGCTTACATACTTTAAACTGATTGTAAAAGAAATGTTAATTCTTCAAATCTGAAATTAAGGGTAGAAAATCAGGGAGTGGTTGGTGGGGTCAAGAGTCCATTGTCTAAAAAGGCTTTTATTGAGAGCCTGGAAGGGAAGGAGTGGGGGTGACTGGGCTGCTTGTTAAGTCTTCAGTGGCTGTTCTGGTGGGTTCAGGCTTGGAGGCCAGGTCGGTGCAATGAGTGGGTAACTCCACAGTGATATGTCATGTGTATGTCAATGAGCTGTCTTCCCCTTCTTCCTATTCAGGACCATTTCCCCTCACCTGCTGCATGAGTGGGAACCACTTCCTAAACAGCATGCCTCTGGAAACTGTGAACTTGATAAATGGCTGTGGTTGTGGAAGGGTTTCAGGCCTTTTGTTCATGGTGTCACTATCAACCCAAAGGCAAGCAACAACAACTGACCTACTTAGACCCCTCCTCAGGGAGTAGCAGGGCCACTGTCTCTGTCCTTCCTTGCCTTACCCACCCTCACCTGCCCTTGTTTTCCTTCCCCTGCCTGTAGCAGGAGCATCTATGGTCCTTCTGGAGGTGAACAACCACATAACACTCACGTTTCAGAATGCAGCTGGTGGCATGGGGCGAGGGGAGATCAGAAGCAGATTTTGATGGGGTCCTCTATAATATTTCAAATTCTAATGGAGACAAAAGTGATAGTGAGTATTTCTTTGAAATTCTACAAGGAAAACTTCAGGCACATGGTGCATATCAGTTACTAAAGAGAGGGTATGGGGGTTTCTTGGTAAATCCAGAATCGTGATACAAGGTCTCTTTGCTATATGACATTTACACCAGGCTAGCATGTTGAAAAGTTATTTGCCTCTCTGTCTTTAAGACATACTTCTAGTTCCAAGAAGGCAAAGAAGGAGAGAATAGGACAGCTATCCATTATAGGGATGATGAGACCACGTATGTTGAGTCAAAAAGGGATAAATTCAGAGTAGTCTTCAGCACAGTGTTGAGGTGATGATTGGAAAGGTGTTTATTCAGGAATTCAAATAAGGACACAGGGGCAGCCACACAGCACCACAGATCCTCTTCAGCCACAGGGAACCTCCTTTTGAACTGAAGGACACCAATGAAGCTGTGGGCAACAACATTGACTCCATTACCTTTGTTATGTTCCCTCGCACGACCAACATCCTTTCTGAGACAATCCTATCACCTTGATCCACATGTTCTGTATTACCAGCACCACCACATCAAGTGCTCTAAGGTCTATACTCATACATGTATACGGGCAAAAATATCTGACTTTCTGAAGGAGTACCTTGAGAAATTTTAATCAGTAATTCATGCACACCAGGTGCCAAGAAAAAAGAAAGGAAAACAGTCACAGGGAAGACATTTTCATCCTGCTAACTCTTGGACACAGGAAAAGGAAGCATCTAGCAAATGAAGGCTGAAACACTTGCTACCTGATCATAGAAGCCCTTAGTGTTTGTTGCATCTTTAAAGTTCTTAAGGGATTCTCCCTTTTGGCTCTATTTTGCACATGTTTGGAAAATAATCTACAGAAACGAGTTGTGCTTGTAAAGACTTCATACTTCTCAAGAATAGAAAAAGTAATAATTCCACTTGACAACTTAATTCCTTTTCTTTACCTTCACTCCTTTACTACCCTTTCTTTCTACCCCCTTTTTCCAAGCAATTTCACTTTGCAATATACTACTGGTAATGAGTTGCAGTATAATGCAATATTAACTAATTTTCTCCTTGGTATTTTTGCTTAAAACTCCTGTATCTAAAGAAATATAGTTGGAGTAATTAATTTGAAACTATTTCTAACATAAAAAAAGAAGCTTTTCTAGCCATGGAGTTTGACTCCCTGTCACATAGATGGGTGAGGGTTTGCAAATGGTCTTATTGATCTATTCTTAATGGGAATGACTAGCCTGGCCATTAAATTGGGTGGTTTCAGCCACAGAAATTAAGAATCTCTTCACAGCAAAGAAGAAGCAGAGAATGTAGAGTATATGTTTTATGGGGCCAAAGAGTCCTTCACCACTCAGATCAAACCTTACAGGAGTAGCAGCTTAAGTATCTTCAGATGCTATAGCACAGGATCTGAGACTTGATATGAGACAGAGCTGATTTTGGCATTGCTACCCCCTGGAACAAGAGCTAAAAGCCTTCACCCAAGTTTGTAGTTGAAGGAATGTTTCTAATTACTTAAATGTGTGTGTGTGTGTGTGTGTGTGTGTGTGTGTGTGTTATTATGTGCTGTTGAGTCACCTCTGACTTATAGTGACCCTATAGCTCTGAAGCCTGCCCTGTCCTGAGCCTGTCTCAATTAACTGTGATATACCTATTTCCATTGCTTTGGTTATTATATCAATCCATTTCATCTAGGGCTTTCCTCTCCTGCACTTTCTCTCCAATCTTCTGAGCATGATGTTCTCCAAGGATGGGTCCCTTATGGCCACATGCCCAAAATATGTGAGACAGGCTTACAACCTTAGCCTCCAAAGAAAAATTTGGTTTCATCTTTTGCAAAAGAGACCTATTTGTTTTCTTGGTGGTTCATGGTATGTTCAAGACTCTATCACTATAACTCAAAGGCTTCAATTCTTCTTCTGTCATCCTTAGTCATTGTCCAACTTTCTGATGCATAGCAAATAATTGGGAAGACCGTGGCCCGGATCAGTTGGTACCTTAGTCTCCAGACTGACATTGTTACATTTCAACACTCTGGAGAGATCCCTGACAATAGATTTTCCCAGTGCAATTTTTCTTGTTTTCCTTGACTGATATCAAGAGTGTTGATTGTGGTGCCTAGTACTCTGTAATTGTTAACAAACTCAATTTATTCTCCACCTATCATGGTGCTGCCAATTAGCCTTCTGGTGAGAATCTTTGTCTTCTTGATGTTGAGCTTAAATCCATTTTGAGGACTACAGTCCTTGACCTTCTGCAGCAACCATTATAGGTCCTCCTTCACTTAAGCAAGCAAGGTTGTGTCATCTGCATAACATAGGTAGTTGATGAGTCTTCCTTCAATTCTGATGCAACATTCTGCCTTATAAAGTCCAGCCTTCCAAATAATAATCTGTTCTTCATACAGAATGAAAAGGTATAGTGATTTTTGTTATTGTTGTTTTTAGGTGCCATCAAGTCAAGTACTACTCTTGTCCTTTGCCATCCTCACCTTTCCTGACACACAAGTTCCCATTCCAACAGCCACTGTGCCAATCCACCTGGTTGAGGATCTTCCTCTCCTTCCCTGACCCTCCACCCTTTCCAATATCATATCAGTCTGCAAGTAATAGCAGCTCTTAGCAATATGTCCAAAGTATGTGAGGTAAAGTCTCATCATTCTTGCCTCCAAAGAGAAATCCAGCTGTACCATCTCCAAGGCATATATTTTTAAAAAATTCTCTTTGCAGTGCATGGGATGTTCAGAGCTCTTCTCTAACACCGTAGCTCAAAGATATCAGTTCTTCTTCTGCCAAGTCTCGGGTGTGTAGCTAGGAATTGGAAAGACAATAGCCTAATTCAGACTGACCTTAGTCCTCAAACTGGCATTACTACTACTCAATAATTTGGAACGGTCCCTAACTGCAGATTTTCCTGGTGCAATGCATTTCCTTATTTCCTGACTTCTCATACCTAGGGTCTTGATTGTGGATCAATGACGGATGAAGCTTTTGACAATTTTAAACTCCTCTCATCCATCATGACACTGCTTATTGGTTTAGTGGTAAAAATTTTTGTTTTATTGATATTGAGATACTACATACTGAAGGGTGAATTCTTTGAACTTCCACAACAATTGCTTCAAGGCCAGGACAGACTGTATGTCAGATCATCAATTACTCATGTTGTTGTTGTTGTAGATTGCCTTCAAGTATGACTTAGGAGCAAAAAGCCTAAATCCCCTTTACAAATATTGACATTTATCAATTTCAAATTGATGCCTAAGAAAATTAAAATAAGTCCACAGGAACCAAGATTTGATCTTGAATAAATTCCATCTGAATTTTGCAGTCATTTTAAGAATAAGATTGAAGCATTTTTTAAAATATAATTTTCTGTCTTTTGGACATTTAATTTATGAATCTGGACCCAGAAAATTAATAATAATAATTAGGTAAATTAAAAAACAATTATATTATTTTCTTATTGCTGTAATCTTCAGTAGAACTTCAGATCAGTTGACTATCAATCTGAAAAAATAAGGAAAGATCTACACCTCACTTCAGTTTCTACCTGTTTTATGTATTGGAATTCTATCCAGAATTATTCAATGTAAGGTTAAAGGTAAAATTCTGCAGAGTATAAGTTTTTTCCAAAGAATTTCCAATCCTTGAATGTCAAGTTCAGGAATTTCCCCAAATCACCCTCAGATTTCTAATGTTGTTGTTGTTATGTGCCGTCGAGTTGCTTGCGACTCATAGCCACCTTATGTACAACAGCCCTAAACTCCGCTCTGTCCTGTGCCAATCACACTGTCTCTGACACTCCCATCCCAATTATCCCAGTCACTGAATCAATCCACCTCATAGAGGGCCTTCCTCTCCTGCGCTGTCCCTCCACCCTCCCAAGCAACAAAAAACTCACAAAGTTACTGAAACCAATAAGCCTCATGAGAATGTTGTTGTTATGCACTGTCAAGTTGCCAGTGACTCATAGCCACCTTATGCACAACCCTAAACCCTGCTCTATCCTGTACCAATCTAATTGTCTCTGACACAACCAGCCCATTACCCCAGTCTCTGAATCAATTAATCTCATAGAGGGTCTTGCTCTCCTGAGCTGTCCCTCCAAAAAGAATTGGTCCCTCTTTGCAACATGTCCAATGTATGTTAGATGAAGCTTCAGAATCCTTTCCTCTATGTTGTGTTGTTGTTTAATGCTGTCGAGTCGTATACGGCTCATAGCGACCCTATGAATGAACAGCCTGAGCACTGTTTGTACATAGAGTTTCCAGAGGCAAGCCATTTTGGAAGTGGTTGGCACTCCTGCTTCCAGGCTTGATTAAGTTGGGAAGCTCCAGCCAACACTGTCCACTATGGGTGCCCATTACCACGACTGGCACATCACTGTCACAGGCTTCAGCATCACAGCAACCACGAGTTACCTCTGTAGAGCAACACACAGACCAGTGCTATACTACCTAGAAGAATGTTTGACAGGAAGACAATTTGTATCTGGCCGAGGGCCGTAGGCCCAAGGGCCCTTTGGACTTAAGGCCGCCTCCTGATTCAAACCCTAGGCCCAGGCTGACTGGCCTCACTCCAGGGACAGAGCAAACCTGCACATCAAACACATTCCCGGAAAAGCAGTCCACTCCAAAAGCTTGCCACGATTCCTGCACTCCCACCACCACGCTTCTGCCTTCTGGCAAGGAGAGCTTCCCATGAGCCTGGGAAGGCGCCAGCCTTTCCTCTATAGGAGAATAAAACATTAAAATCTGCCAAAGGAAGCTCTGACACAGTGCAAAGTCTAAGAGGGTTCTAAACACAAAATTTTGATTGTCCTAGGGATGTATTTTCCTCATGAGCATTGTTTGGAAGTATATGTGTAGTATTACTAACCTGTGAAGCTCACTTGATCATCATTTTCCACAGTTATAGAAGCTTTATCATATACACGTTATTAAGTTACTTGAGTTACACAAAGGTATTTGAATTCACACTCCAGTTGAATAATACACTTTGAACCAAAGTTTCCATCCTAAACCATATTTTTATATTAAATCCTAAGACTGTGGCCAGCCTCAAGACTATTGTGTGTGTGACCATGCTCACTCTGTGTGTTCACATTAACATTAAACTGTGTGATCCTAGAAACTCATCATTAGTAGTAAAGACACTCCTATCACTTGGGAAAATTCTAGAGTTTATAAGTTACCAGGAAAGACCTAAACCCAAGGCCAAAGATCTTTTTCCATAATACCAATTTACATACTGAAAAGATTAAAAACTAAAAATTTATTTTTCTAAAGGTACTCTCAATGAGATAGATACTATATATAATATACATACATATGTATCTACACATGTATATACATATATATATAATTTATATATATACATATACATATATATACATATACATATATATATATATATACAAACACACAATGATAGATGGAGGAGATTGAGATGTTAACAATTGCAGCTTGCTTGCCTCAACAATCAACACTCACCAGCAGTCAGGAAATCAAAAGATGAATTATATTAGGAAAATCTGCTGTCTCAGAACTCTCCAGAGTGCTGAAAACAACAGTATCATTCTAGAGAATAAGGTGCACCTAATTCAGGCCATGGTCTTTGTGATTTTTTTTGCTATGCTTCAGAGAGCTAAAAATGACTAAGGATAACAGAAGAATTGATGCCTTTGAATTGTTATGCTGGAGAGGAGTCTTGAACATAGAATGGACTGCCAAGAAAACAAATAGGTGTGTCTTGTAGAGAGAAAAACCAAATTTCCCTTGGAGGAGCTCCATGTGCCTTGGACACCTGGCCAGGAGGGATCATTCCTCAGAGAAATAGACATCATGCTGAGAAGGGTGGAGGGAAAGCACAGGAGAGGAAGAACCTGGATAAAATGTACTGATACAATAATTGGGCCAATGGTGGTTGGTGTGTTGGAATTAGTGAGACTGGCTCAAACAGGGAAGGATTCAGACCTGCTGTACATAGGATTACTACAGGTCTCAGATTACTCGATGGTACATAACAACAACAAAAACATACACACACAAAAACATACATCATAATTTCTATAAGTTCACAACATGCCTCTGGAAACTCTATAAACTTAGATAAATGGCAATAGTTATACAACATGGTTCAGGTCTTTTGTTCATATGGCCATTAAGAGTTGTACACAACTTGAAGGCAATCAACAACATAA
>NW_006399858.1:476347-480203 GCF_000299155.1 Elephantulus edwardii
TCTGTGTAACATACTTTGGACATGTTGTGAGGAGAGACCGGTCCTTGGAGAAGGACATCATGCTTGGGAGGGTGGAGGCACAGCGCAGAAGGGGAAGGCCCTCTGTGAGGTGGATTGATTCAGTGACTGGGATAATCGGGATGGCAGTGTCAGAGACAGTGCTATTGGCACAGGACAGAGCAGAGTTTAGGGCTGTTGTACATAGGGTCCCTATGAGTCGAAAGCGACTCGATGGCACATAACAACAACATTTGTGTGTGTGTATACATATACATATACATAAATATATATACATACACACACACACATATATATATAGATATAGATATAGATATATAGATATATAGGTGTTAAGTGTTGTCGAGTTGTAGAAGACTAATTGTGACACTATGAACAAAGCAGGAGCGGCATTCCCTGCCTAAGCAACATTATTCCAGACACTCTATGAATTATGAGTCATGCTCGATATTGGGTATTATGGTTATGACAGAATGAAGGTTGCATAGTGGTGGCAGGGTGATTCTATACCAGTTAGAAATTGCTTTGAAACAGTTCTCTCCCTCAACTGTTTCGATGAAGTATACATAATTTATCCAATTTTTCTCAGTCTCACTCCAACCCTGATGTCAGTCCCATACTACAATGGTGGCAATGAAAGTTTACAGTTGGATTTTCACTCATTCACTGTTGCATATTTTTCTCCTCCCCCAACCCCCATTCCACTTTGCCATGACCTCTTATTCTTTATTTTTGTCCTGCAGATGATGCCTAATCATATATTCCTTTTAACCAGTTCCTACCTCTATCTGTTCCAATGTTCATCACCTAGCCTCTCTTTTCCTAGTTTCTCCTCAAACCTCCCCCATGTCAGTCCTTTTAGATGTGGTGTTATGAAGTATTTGTCCTTTTGTGACAGAGACATCTCACTCAACATAATGTCCTCCAGGGTCACCATGTTGTGTAATGTTTTACAAGTTCCTTGGTTCTTAGGGCTGCATAGTATCTAATTGTGTTAATACACCATCATTTTTTTATCAATTCATTTATTGGTGGGCACTTGTGATGCTTCCATCTCTTCAGTGTTGTGAATAGCACAGCAATAAACATGGGTATGAACACTTTCTCCACCCCTGCCCCTGTCTATGTACCTGGTGTTCCACCTCTTTACACATCATAGACATTTACTATGAAGTCAGCTACTCAAACGGGTACACTTATTCCCAGATGCTCATAACAACATTTCTCACATCAAGGAAAAGGTGAAACCAAATGTAATGACCATCAAAATGAATAAATAGATAAACAAAATGTGGTAAATCTGTACATTTGTGGATGGCATTTACCTACGAAAGAATGAGATACTCCAGCATAGGACACCCTGCATGGACTTTAGAAGAGATGATAATGAAAGGCTGTGTGGTCCTGGAGAGGACAAGTCCAGGGTTGGTCAAATCACAGACGCAGGAAGCATATTTCTAAAGGCCAAGGGCTGGGAGTTGAGTGACTGCTTCCTCGTTAAAGGATTTTTGTTTGGAGAAAGAAAACTCTCTAAATCATTAAAAGACATAAGAATGAATAAAATGTAATTTTTTTATTTTTTCCGTAAAATTTTACAATTAACTAAAGGGATAAGGGTAAATTGGAGTGAATAATAATAAATCATAATAAAAGAAACAGCTTTTATGTAAGAGCTAAAACGCCCTGGATATGACAGATATTAATGTCTATATGGGATTAGATAATAGAGCAGGTGAAGGATGCTCTCCTCCAGAGCTAGTTGTGCACTTATTTTCTTTTGCTTCTGGATTCCCTAGAAGCTGATGTTAAACAAGAGTAACTACATAGTGCTCCAGAAAATGTACATAGTACTTTTCCTGACCTATATAGACCGAGGAATCTAAAATGAAACCCTGGTCAGCAGCCTCCGCAGGTTTCAAAGTGGTGACCTGACTACGGTCAATACTAGATGTCTCCTCTGCAGGCACCACATTAGATGGATCTAAGGTGAGATCTTCATAACCAAGGTCTGCAGGCAGTGCTGTTCCGTTTGAACTCTGGAGGACATCTTGAATCGATGCTGCTGGTGGAGAAGCAAGTTGAGAAAGTTCAGTAACACAACCACAACTTTATGGGCTTTTCCAAAGATGAAGAGCTTTACCAGTAAGAGGAGCCCAGACCCAAGAATTCCTCTGCCCGACCTGGTCCCAGGCTGCCATCCACCAGCTGAGTGCGCTAGGGGACTCTGAGCTCCGGGTAACAGCCTCATCTGCAGGACCCTTCCTGTGTGCCGTCCGCATCCCTCCACATCTGTCCTCAGAACCATCCTTCGTTCTTACCGTCTAGCTCCAAGAGCTCCAGGCTGGTGAGGAGCACGCTGGCTCGGGCCCCAAGATCTGATTCCGGGAGGTTGAGTAGGGCATAGGCCCTGAGTGTATTCAGGGCATGGAAATCCAGAGGTTCTTTGAAATCTTTGGAGTGTTCTTCCACCAGGGTGGTTAAAATAAAGGCCATGGCCCCGGGCGAAGAAACAGCAGATTTAGAGACTTGGTCTCAAGTCCACGCTGCCTTCTCAGAGCACCTCCAGGACCAGAACTTCTGGACCTCCGTGCTTCCAAACTTCCAGACATCAGCTCCACTAGGTTCTGGATGTCCAGACTGTGGAGGTTCAGGTCACATGGACATGGACACAGAGAAAGATCTGGTGCCAGGAAGTCCCCTTCAATCACCTGACCTCCCACTCTGTTAGCAGGCAACCTCCCTCCCAGTGCTTCTGGGTGTGTCCCCTCTGCTCCATCCCTACTAGGAGAAGTACCTAAGGGCTGGGAAGGGTGAGTCTGCATGTTCCCTACAAGGCCTGGATGCAATGAGTGTGCTCTGTGCCTCTCTGATGGTGAGGAGGAAGACAGTTCTTCCTGCTTTGGCCCGCCCAGGGCCCACTGTCTCCTCCTCTGGGGGCTCCTGCTCCATCCATCCTAGTGCCCAAGGCTTCTGTCTATGGCACAGCTGTCCTGAAGGGCAGGGGCCCGGGCCCAGCTCACATACAAATGAGGACCCAAGCAAGGGTTCAAGAGATGGTGGCCTTTGATGGGGAGAGCCTCAAGCACAGTAGGAGGGGGCTTTGGAAAACAAGGGTTCCCTTTAGAACTTGCTCAGAATCAGGGTCCCCTCTGATCCCTAGCACACCAGGGCTCCATCCCTGCTCTTTATCTCCTGTCCTCGTGCCAGGAAGCCTGCCTGTGCTTTCATGACTCAAAGGCTAATAACAGTGTGAGGAACCAAGTCTCTGCCTCCCCATGGCCCAACCCTTCTGTGGAGGAAAGAGTCTGTCTTGCTCAATCTGAATTCTACTCACTTTCTCAGCATGTCCTGGGATCCAGCACCATTGTCATTACCAGAAGGCATGTAGCCAAACCTAGAGGAGGCAAGAGGCTGTCACATCTAGTGCTCTGTGGACACCACCTGATGACCAGCCCTGTTATGCCTGTAGGACTAGATTAGAGGGCCCAGAGGGTGGTGACTTTCTCTAGGATGGTAACTGGTAAGAAGAATTTTGAGAATTTCCTACTAATCAATGCTTCATATACGTGGCCTAGTGGTAAGAAGCTGTGCTGCAGTCGCAAAGGCACACAGTTCGAATCACCAGGAGCTCTGTGGGAGAAGAATGGGCAATATCCTCCCATGTGATTAAACTGCCTCTGAAAACCCAAGGTAGGGTTCCTTCTGACTCTATGGTACACAAAACGAGATATAGAGATAGATAGCTATAGATAGATAGATATGAGAGACAGAGAGACACATACAAAATATATCATATATATTTGGAAGCAGGAGTGGAATCCACTTCCTAACAACATGC
>NW_006399858.1:483618-497845 GCF_000299155.1 Elephantulus edwardii
ATTTGCTAAGGAGCCATAATGCTGGAAATGGTTAAGTAGTAGCTGTTAATGTTAAGTTGCTGGGAAATACCCTCGCAGAAGCTCTGTGGGAGAAACACATGCTGATTTGATCCCACAAGCATTACAGCCAAGAAAATACTATGAGGCCATTTTCCCATATCCTACATTACTGCTGTTGTTTTTGTAGTTTTTAGCTGTCTTCAACCCGACTATCCCTCCTACTGACCCTATAAGGTTGGAACATTTTACTATGGGTGCTATTTTCTCATCATCTCCACAATGACCAAGACCGTGTGATAGTCCCACTGTCAATCCATCATGTTGAGGGTCTTCCTCTCTTTTGTCCTTTTCTGACATAATGTCTTTTTGATAGGATGGACCCTTTCAGATGCCATGGCCAAATTACGTGAACTTGGCCACACAAGTATTCATCAAACATAAATGTTAGACACGAGAGCTGAAAATGATACTATCATATGAATGCCAGCCTCTCACTGACACCAGAGTACTTAGGATCAACTGTGAAATGCTTTTGATGATGAATGGAACACCTTACTTCTATAATCTGTCACTCACAGCCCAATAGATCATTTGACAAGCTGATTCAAGATGGCCAATACCAGTCCATATCTGTCCACTTACGCCAAGCATCTAATATTATGTAATGTTTATGTGGTCAAATAAATTTCTGACAATTTCCAATTTCCTTAGATTCATACTTCACCGTATGATGATATGCAATATAGATGTTTGCTTTGTCTCTTCTCAATTTTTGAATACCTTCTGACCAAAGTGTTTCTTTCCACCCCCCCTCCTTTCTCGCTTAGGATCAGGTAAGATTGTAATATCCACAAGGTTAGCATCAGTTTAAATTGGCACGGTGGCACTTAACATCAACAACAGCTTACAGTTTTAGGGTAAGTGGACATAATCAGCAACTCTCCCAGTTTCCTAATAAGTGGCCTAGGTCCCTTTTCCAGCTGTCGGAGATCCCTCTTCTTCTGAACCATGGATAGCAACATTTTACATTCATTTCCACACTCATTTGGTTTAGATCAAGAGGTTGTTGAGGGTCGAGGCAGAGAACTCCTTCTCTGAGTAGAAGTGAGGACCATTGTAAACCTCCTCTGCCTTTTTGAACTGTCTTTCCTGCAGAACCAGTCTCTGTGGTGGTAACACAGTCCACGGCTACTTTCAGACAATCCTGTCTAACAACAATCCTGAGAGGTCACCTTATCCCCACCCCACTTCTCAGATGAGCAAAACTGAGGCTCAGAAAACTACAGAGCATCCCCATAATGCACAGCTAGGAGGTGGGGGCCTCAGCACTACCCCTCAAAGGGTGAGATGCTTACCTGCTGAAGAACAGATCGAGAACTTGCTGAGTGGTCGCAAACTCCTGGTAGATTCTAACAAAGGCCTGGATGTAGAAGTGGCCCTCAAGGAATGCGGGAACAAGAAGGCTCACCATCTTACCCAGAGCACCTGGTTTAATGGATCTCACTGGACGGTCCAAATACTGACCAATGTAACGGTCACACTGAGGGCGGAACAATGGAGAAGACTCAGTCAGGGGCAGTATTTTGATGGCCACACACCTGGTGGGGAGGGGGCCCAAGTTCACATCAGAAACACCTAGGTCCTCAAGGACACGTAGATGAGATACACGGACCATCAGCAGAAATCAGATCTCTAACTTCAAGATAGAATTGGAGGTGTAGTGAGTTTAATAATGTCAGGGATACCAAGTCATAACAATAACCTTAATCTTTTTAATTTTTTTTAATCCAATGAGATCTCACAAGCTCTGCCCATTCTAGAGATGAGAAAGGAGAGACTTGATGGTTGAAATAGATGCTCCAAGCTCAGTGACCAGCCCTCAGGGTATGTGGCCTCTGTCTGTGCTGTGTGAGTCTTCCTCTGCTCCTCTCTGGAGATGAAAGATCCAGAACAAGATCACTTCTTCCCTCATGTGAAGGACCAGAGACCAGAGAAGGCACAACCCATGATGTGTTTGATGAAAAACAAGACATGTGTTTTCTCTCTCTGGAAAAAGGCCATGAGAACCCGAAGTTGTTATGACCCCATATCCAGGAACGAAGGGATGTCAGAAAACCGCAGCAGAGAGGAAAGACGCTCACAGTCAACGATATGAACAGAAAACTCAGAGTGGATATGGAAAGGATGCGCAAAACTAGAAGTTGACTCAGGTACCCATAGGTCTCTAATAAACAAAGTCACACTCTCCTAAAACACTTCAACACATAAGTGAAACCATTAGTCAGCTGACACCAGATAGACACGAACTGGACAATTAATTACACTGAAGGTGGTACCAGTGCAGGGAACTGCCACTGTACACAAGGCCGTTCAGCAAGTCACTCACACAGCTCTGCCAGGAAAGGACTCTGTCTGTAGCCAACTTATCTATAAATGGGCATCTCTTTTTTTACATCAGCATTTTTATTCCTGGATTCTCTCGGGATGGGAATCTGTAGGTTAGAACTTCCTAGAACACCTCCCCTCAGCATCCCTTAAAGGGAACTCTGACCACCTCCCACCACAGTGAGACCGTCAATCTCAGAGGACCCCTGCCCCCCTTGCATCAGGACCTGGACCTTCCCCATCTGCACTCACCTTGCTCCAGGTCTTCGTTTTCTTATGCATTTTTTCAGGGAGGGAAGCGTGCAGGGCACCATCCTGCCACTTCATGTTCACTTTTGGGGAGCTCTGCAAAGAGAGTTACTGGTTAGGGGGCCCAGGTAACACCCAGTGCCTGCCCCCCTCGACTGCCTGCTTCCTCTGAGCCCTTTTCAGACTCTGGTGCTGTCAGAACATGAGATGGGTTCCCAGTCCCTAACTGCCACCATGTGAGCATGAAAGAGAACTTTATCACAATGTAACAGATAATGAATAGATGTCACTGCCCCCTGTTCTTCTGTCCTTTGCTAGAACAGGAAGGAGGTTCCTCTGGGTTCTCCTCAATCCAAAAAGCCTTGACGCAAAGGCACTAATTACTTCAGAGGGTCCGCTTGCTGAGCAATGACCCAGAGACAGAGGCCAAGTGCACTAACCATGGGTCCCCACTGTCTCCAGGCCCTCTCCCATCTCCCTCTGCACGTGAAGAGCGTGTAAGAGAGGTGAGGTGACTCAGGGGCAGACATTAGCCTCTGAGTCCTGAGGGGGCATCTGGGAAGGGGGAGACAAACACAAGGGCATCAGTGGGGACCAGGCTGACTGACCCTCCTAACCCGGGGCGGAGCGCAGGGACAGGGTAGATGAGAGTGCAGGCTTAGCCTGGGCCCACAGAGACGCTTCTCGAAGGACCGGTGTCTATATAGAGCCCTGCGCAAAGAGTCAGGGGCCAGAGGCCTGTGTGGTGAAGGCTGAGGTCTGGACATGGGCCAGCTTATACCTCAGCCATTGTAACCTCTGTCCTTTGTAACCCAGACTGAGTGACAGTGATTGACAAGGCCCAGTCTCCTCCCCCTTCCTGGTGGGAACGGAGATCAGAGAGCCCAGGCTGGTGAGGCACTGCGGTGTGAATGCTGGGAGACTCCTTGGTTAGGGCTCATGTTCGAGTCCTGCCATGGCCATTATCCTCATCTTGGGTTCTACCACCTTCCCATGTCCCCTCAGATTCCACGATCCCTCCTCCTTTCACCTCCACCCGTCTTGTTTTTGTCCCCTAATGAACCCTTTCTTCCCTGCCCTGTCAGTCCTCTGAAATGGCCTGAGTCTGGGTGCGGGGGTTCCCCACTGGACCCACAGTGTGGGTTCGGCCTACCCCGTGTTACCTTAGAGCTCTCCCGGGGTAAAGGCAGACAAAACTTCCACGAACGAGACCCCCGGCATCGTCGGTCGCCTTGAAGATCAGTCAACTTATTTTTCTTGAAACAAGAAAACATCCTTTAACTTCGAGTGTTTCCACCAAATGATCCAGATATGGCAGTTACAGCCTAGAACGTGGGGTTCCAGCCAATCAGTGCCAAGTTCTGTTAGGCTCCGTTACTAAGGAAACGAGGTCGCGTTCAGAGCCCCCCAGCCTGACCCCCCCCCCTTCTCTAATGGTTCCTCCCTAAGGTTCCCCTCCAGGGGCTTGAAGGTCCACTTGTCCTCTAATCCATCTTCTTATTGTACAAAAGGACCACGACACAGTGCACCCCACCGAAGCTAGGGAACTGTGAGTACATACAAGATCTTGATTTTGAGAACAGACCACTTCCTTACTCAACCCTAATTTCTCTTTCCTATCCTGGCTATGATTCTGGTCAGATGATTGTAGCAGGAAGACCCTCATCATTCTGCTCACTTACATAAAGATGGTAATTCTAGGTTAGCTGTTAGGCAATCATTGATAGAAAGTCAATTAAAACTGGAAGGTGATATGGGTAAGATAAATGATTATAGCCTTCATAGATAGAACAGAGGATGGTTGGTCTTGAATATTTGCATACACTGGTAATATACCTGCGGACCTAACAGGGTTCACACTGGGTAGACTTCTCAGCCCTTACCACACACCCTAAAGGAATGAGTATTGGCACTTGGTTTTGAGGACCACAATCTCAGGGAACCCCAGGACAATTTGAGTAAACCTTATACAATTAGCACTGGTGACTCAGGATTTAAAATCATTTAAGTGACCATCTGGATTAAACATTAGTCTCTTCCTGTCCAGAGTGATGAAGAGTGAAGAATATAAATGTGAATATAATTAATCCATGGCACCAGAGTTCTTTGAGACCCTCAATTTTCCACAACCTGCGCCCCAAAGCATCAGATGGTGCCCAGATAAAATTCCTTCTCTGAGACCATAACACAGAAAGTTGTAGATAAAATGGTAGATGAATGTAGAACAAACTCAAATCACAACGGTGGCCAGACTTACTGGTTTCTTAGAGACTCGTAGGAAACCTGGAGACTGTGGCCCTTAAACTCACTTTCAGCCAGGAATCTAACTCACCCTTGTAGTAGAACTTACAGGCACAGAATAGCCAGATTTATAAGGTGAACAAGAAAGCTACAGATCCCTTAGAATATGAAACCACACAGCCTCACAAGAACAGCATTTGTCCAGGGATAAAGCTAAGAATCCAGGCAGGAGAGGATGGGCGAAGGAACACCAAAGAGAAATAGTGATGATACGAAGTGAGGATTGTAATCAGTTTCCCGAAACACGATGTGTGTGAATAATTGACTAGAATACCAATCGGTGCTATAAAGTTTCCTCAGATCATAATTAGAACTTACAAAAAAAGCTTTTGGTGTAGAAAGATACAAATTGACCAAAACAAAGCCTATGCAGAAGGCTTGCAAGAAGGGACTGGAGGCAGCATGAACTAACTAAACTACACAGTGAGGCTTTCTGTGTATGTGATCTTGTGGCTGTCACTCCCTCTCTTGGCCTCCCTTCTCAGTCTAGGCCGTCAAAGATATGGCATTATAGGAAAATCAGATCTCATCGCTGTCATGAAAACATACGCTAGTGTTGCTGGTGCTCATTAGAAACCTATCTTTGGGCCAGGAAGCAGTCCTCAGGAACGGAGAAAGGCAACAATCATGGGTCGAAATGAGGAAAGGAGTGTGCATCAGGGATGTTTCCCACAAAGGAATTTTGACAAAATATGTGTCTGGAACTTGAAAGGCATTGAGTGTTCTTTCCTTCATTGTGTCATTGTGTCTCCCAAATTACTTCCTTTCATTATGAAGTCTGTGGCACACTTTAAGTTGGCAAGTCATGATTTTATTTTTTATTCCATATAAAGGAATTCCAGGAAATCTAACTCTAGAAAGTTATTTTGGTGTTGAGTGTTGTAGAGGATACGAGGGCTTTCCATCAAGTCTAAAAATCATAGGTATCACACAACACACCTTCACTTAGGATAAATGTCTCTCTACCATCTAGAAGCCAATTTACGAGTTAGAATTATTTAATTCATTATATTGATGTAACGTCCTTGAATCATTTATTACATTGATGTAACTTCTTCAAAGGCTACTTTCCAAGATCTCTGTAGAAATGGTAACAGTATCTCTTTGACAATGAGAATCAGTGGACCAGGGTTCAGCTCCATCTACAAACATAACTAAATTGGAATTGGAGGGAAGTTTTCTCATAAATCCCGTTGGGCTATCAAAGAGTTGTTTGGTTCAAGTCTGAGCAATTGTGGGGAGGAGAATCATCTTTACTAAGAGAAGGTACAAAAAGCCTGGTTTAAAGACTTTATCATGTGGTCTTCTTATATAAGATCCTGTTAAAAGAAGGGCTTTAAAAGAGGTCAACCTGATGACTGAAAAATGCTGTGTTAATGTCGGATTCAAAGTGGCTGACAATTCACAAATAGCCCGCAATGGGAAAACTGCCAAAAGGGTGATTGACCAGTTCGGATATTGTGACTAAGAAGACGTGAGGGGAAACCTTCAATCCAACTGGGCTACATAAGACATTGCAAGCCTTTGCTATTTGCCTTTTCAGTGTTAGGACTTACAAGGCATACCCAGAATTCTCATTAATAGAAAGTGACAAAATCTTGGCTATAATTAGAACATCCCAAAGTGAGTACTTAGTTGATTATCTTTTTCAACTAGGTACAGAATTTAAGCCATATTCAGCAAACTTAAAAAGACCAGATTCTGAATCCTTCAGGATTCTGTAAAGTTGTACAGCCATCAAACAAAAACAACAACAACAACAAAAAAACAACAAACCAGAACAACTCTAAAATATAGCTAAATTCTAAAATCTCTCTTACTGTCCTAGAGTTGGATTGGATTCTCAGTTCTTCCTCCAGCAGGTTTTCAAAGGCTGCTCATTGCATGGGTGGAGAATGTCCATCTTTCTCCGTGTGCATTTGAACTACCAGAGAGACGCTTCCTTTGGATTACCAATACAGCTCCCTATATAGAACACCGAGCTCCTTAAATTCTATAATAGCCACTACAAAGTCCTGAGACCTTGGAATTGTCCTGCTTTTTGTCATAGTAGGAATTGGGAAAGCTGTAATATGATATGGCATTTGGTGGCATATTGTTGTTGTTTTAACCTGCCATTGAGTTGACTGTGGCTCATAGTGACCCTGTGTTTCAGGTGAGTGAGTAAGCTTATAGCAGAGAAGTAAACACTTCTTCCATCTTCCTCTGGATTACTTCCTCTTCTTACTCCCTTTCTCTGGTCATTTTAAAAACATTTCCCCATGGTTCTCAACCCCATGTTTGTTTGTTTGTGTGTTTTGTTAGGCTTTTGAACTTTTTCCTTTTCTTTTATACAGGTTTATTTACAAAGTTTGAATATATTGTTTTTTCACACCTGATCTTTCTCAGTTCCTTCACTCTCCCACCTATCAAATTATTTGACCTTATGATTAACCCTCCCAACCCCCTACACATCCTCAGCCCTCTGCTTCCACCATCTTCCCCCCTTGGATCCTCATACTCATTCTACAGTAATTGTTTTATACAATATTTTTTTTATGGAACTGAGTTAGTTCACTTAGCATAATGCTCTCCAGTCTCTCCCAAGGGAGGTAGTAATTTACAAAATCATTAAAGACTATGTTGCCATTCCAGATTGATCAAAAGTCACTTCAAATTAAATTTATTGGGTATATTTACTTAGTTAAAAAAAGTGTGTATATAGAATGAGACCAAAAGAAATAGGAATAGGTTAAGAATGGGTTAGTATGAAGGCGTGTTGTTGTTATGTGCCATCAAGTCATTTGCGACTCATAGCAACCCTGTCTACAAGAGCTCTAAACACTGTTCTATCCTGTGCCAACCTAGTCATCTTAAACGAATTTATTCCCACCTCTCCAGTCACAGAATCTATCCACCTCATCAAAGGCCTTCCTCTCCTTCGCCACCCCTCCATTCTGCCAAACATGATGTCCCTCTCCAAGGACCAATCCCTCCTTGCAACATGCCCAAAATATGTCAGACCAAGCTTCAGAATCCTTGACTCCAGTGAACATTCTGGCTTCACCCTCTCCAGGACAAACCTGTTGTTCTCCTTGCATTCCATGGTATATCCAACACTCTTCTCTAGCACCACAGCTCAAAGGCATAAATTCTCTATTCACTCTCCAACTCTCTGATGTATAGCACATAATTGCGAAGACTATAGCCTGGATTAGGCACACCTTAGTCTCCAGCCTGACATCGTTGCTCTTCAGTACTATTGGGAGGTCCCTCACTGCCGACTTACCCAATGCAATTCATCTCTTGATTTCCTAGCTGCTGTTACCAAGAGTGTTGACTGTGGAGCCAAGTAAATTAAAGCTGTTAACTATCTCAATCTCTTCACCATCCATACTGATGCTGCCAATTGGCCCAGTGATGAGAATCTTTGTTTTCTTGATGTTGAGCTTCAGTCCATACAGGAGGCTGCAGTCCTTGACCTTCTCCAGCAAGTGCTTCAGGTTCTCCTCAGTTTCAGCAAGCAGGGTGGTGTCATCTACATAATGCAAGTTGTTGATGACTCTTCCACCAATCCTGATGCCACATTCCTCTTCGTGCAGCCCAGTGTCTCAGAAGATCTGTTCTGCATACAGATTGAAATGGTATAGAGAGAGAATACATCCCTGACGGACCCCCTTTTTTAATTTGAACCATATAGTGTCTCCTTGCTCTGTTCTCTTGGTCCAAGTATAGGTTTCGCATTAGCACAATCAAATGTTGTGGGATTCCCATTCTTCTTAGAGTCAGCCATAGCTTGTTGTGATCCACACAGTCAAAAGCCTTTGCATAGTAATGAAGCACAGATAGACATTCTTCTGGTATTCTATGCTTTCTGCCAAGATCCATCTAACATTAGCTATAATATCCCTAGTACCACGACCTCTTCTAAATACAGCCTGCACATCTGGCAGTTCTCTGTTGACATATTGTTCCAAACGTTTTTGGATAATTTTCAGCAGAATCGTGCTTGCATGTGACATTAATAATATTGTTTGATACTTTCTGCACTCTATTGGGTCAACTTTCTTTGGAACGGGAACAAATATCGATCTTTTACAGTCAGTGGGCCAGCTGGCTGTTCTCCAGATTTCTTGGCACAACTTAGCACATCCAGGGCAGTGTGTGTCTGTTGAAATATGTCAATTGGTATGCCGTCAACTCCTGGAGCCTTGTTTTTTGCCAATTCCTTTAGAGCAATTTGAACTTCCTCCTTCATCACCATAGGCTCTTGCTCATATGTCATTTCATGAAATTCTTCTGTGTCAGCCAATTCTTTCTAATACAGTAACTCTGTGTATCCCTTCCATCTTCTCTTGATACTTCCTGGATCAAGGAAATAATGTAAATAAATTATTGTTTTAAAACAAACAAACAAAAAATATGGGTTCGTTTCACCAGTTTTGACTTAAGGGCAAATATCAAACTAAAAGAGCAGCATATTAAAAACCTGAAATCAACAAAATAACCACAAAGAAGCAAAGCAGCTCACTGAAGTGAACTCATTATGACTTTGGTGACCTGTCACTGGTTTTCCAGAGAAACTGCCTATGGATTTTAACAGCTGGAGATTAGTAGCCTATTGGTTAGAAAGGCACTATGGTATGGCTTAAGCCAACAGGGCTCAGTAAGCCAATATTGGCAGCTCTAATTTCTAACTGCCCAATATGTCCATTGTTAGTGTTGTTGTGTACTGCTGAGTTGGAACTGACCCATAGTTGACCTGCCTATATGTTTTTAGAGGTAGTTGATCTTACAAGATGAGATTGCCCACACTTCTCCCGTCGAGCAGCTGGTGAATTGAACCGTGTGTCTTTGGAGTTGAAGCGCAGTGTTTTACCACTATGCCACCAGAGCTTCCTAGCTGCCAGCCATGCTGTCATTTACATAATCTGAAAGTGAAAGAAAAATAAAACAAAACAACAACAACCCTCCCCCAAAGAAACCCCCAAACCCAACTTTCCAATATATATTTTAATTTAAACTGGGCTACTACCTGCAGAAATCTAAAACAGGATCCACATTTCACACCAAACACAAAAATCACCTCAAGGTGGTTAAGAGCCTTGGAAGTAAAGCCCAAAACCATAAAGTTCCTAAGAGACAAACTGGGATCACGTTGGAAGCCCTAGTCAACGATATAAAGAGACTGCCAAATACAGCCAGAAACGTACAATCCGAAAAGGATAAAATTGAACGGGATCTTCTAAAGATTAAATCACTGTGTTCATCAAAAACTTTTTACAACAGGGTGAAAAGAAAACCTAGTGATGGGGAACAAACATTTGGCAGTACCGTCTGTCAAGAGTCTTATAACAAAAGTTTACAGAATACACCTGGACCTCCACAAGAAAAAGTCTGATAACCCAATTACAAAATAGGTAAAAAAATCATGGAAATAATTTTCACAGAGGACAATATTCGAATGGCAAACAGACACATGAAGAAATGCTCCAAATCACTGGCAATAAAAGAGATATAAATCAAAACCACAACGAAATACCATCTCACTCCAGTAGCAGTGGCAAAGTTTAACAGGACAGCAAGTAATACATGTAGGAGAGAATGTGATGAAATAGAAACCCTTTTACATTGTTGGTGGGATTGCACAATGGTACAACCACCCTGATAGGCAGTTGGCACTTTCTCAAAAAACTTAACATAGAAATTCCACATTCCACATGACCCAGCTATTTCATTGCTTAGAATATACCCCAAGAAAAAGAGAACTGAGGTTCAAATGGAAACTTGTACACCAATGTTCATAGTAGCATTATTCACCATTGCAAGAACATTGGAACAGCCCAGATGTCCAACCACAAATGAATGTATTGAGAAATTGTGGTACTTCCATATAATGGAATTGTGCGCAGCAGCAATCATTTTGTAAATTACTACCTAACTTGAGAGGAACTGTAGAGCATTAGGCTGAGTGAACTAGTTCAATCCCACAAGGACAGATACTGTATGAAACGATTATCATAGAAGGAGTATGAAGATCCAAGGCGAGGGGGTGGGGTGGGGAGGGTGGAAATAGAGGAGTGAGGGGGAGGAGGAGGAGGGTGTTAATAATGGGATTGTGCAATTCAATTGGTGGGTGGGGTAAGGGAAATGGGAAGGATCTTTTGTGAAAAACAACCTATTCAATCTTTGTCAATAAATCAGAGTAAAATTTTTAGAAAAGAAAAACAAAAATAAAAAAAACCCACATCACTAAAATAAAAAAATAACAAATAGAAATAAAAAAAATTATAAATAAGAAAACACTAATCAGGCTAATTATCTTTACAGATAATAGAGACAAGATGTGTCAATATTATAAAGTTGCAGATAACTTACGAAATTGAACATAAAGTAATGCAAAGTGGTGTTTCAAAAACAAAACAAAAGCATCAAATGTAAGAAGACCAAGGCTCAAGATCTAAGGCGGCTCCCCTCAGACTCTTCTCATCAATGAGAAGCAGGGGTGGAACTGGGTGCAGGGACCCTTTGCTCAGTACTGCTTAGTGCTGGGTGGTGCGATGGCTCTCCGATGCACTTGATGATGAGCTATCTCTTAATGATGTTGACTATACAACAGTAGTGCCCTGGTAGGAAAACATACAGGATGCAAGAGTAAAATGAAGCACTTTCTTGAAAATCCAGTAATGGTCTGGACTGAGAAAAACGTGCAAATTCCTGACTAAGATAGCCACTCGACCTGACAGTACAGGAGAAAGCATTTTTATTCAGCTGAAGCAGGAACTGAAGCAGCAAAATGACTGGCAGGCAGTTAGGGGAGCTGCAAGTGGGATGTCTGAGCTGGTACTTGGTCAGGACTGTTGAATGAGAGATACAAGTTTAAGGGTAGCATAAAAAGTTTAATAGGGTGCATATGTGTTTCCCAGTTAGTTACAAGATAGTCACTGAACAAAGATAGAAGAAGTTTATTTATTTATTTGTTTTCCTTGGAAACTACTACTAAAGTAGCTTTTTCAATAATGCCTGTTCTTAGGGATCCATCTTAAGAAATATTTATCAATAATACACTGCATCATACTGATCAGCCTCAGATTGTTATATCCTGCTTCTAGCTTAGTGATAAGGAATTGCACAGCCAACCAAAGATATGTGGTTCGAACCCATGAGCTACTCCACAGGAGAAAGATAAACAATCTCCTTCCTTGTGACTAACTGCCTCTAAAAACCCACTGGAGGGTCGGTCAGCTGTGGGTCGGTTCTGATTCAATGTCACACAACAACAACTATTAAAACTGCTTTTTCAATAATGTCTGTTCATAGGGACAATCTTAAAAAAGATTTATCAATCATACTGTGTACCAAAACCCATATAAATTATGTCCTGTTTCTATTTGGAAGATCCTCTGAGAACAAACAGAAAGTGTCTGAGTACAGGTGTTCATCAAGGTATGTGTTTAAGTGAGAACAAAAGTTAGAGAAACTGATGCTAGGAAAGGCAGCTTCAAAATTTAACACGTGTTCTAGAATCATGTCAAGACTAATATGGAATGAAATCCTCCATTTCAGACGGTTTTACTTAAACACACAGTTGTTGTTGTTGTTGTTGTTGTTATGTGCTGTAGAGTAGGAACCAACCTGTAGCTGAGCATTCAGTGGATTTTCAGAGGCTGTAAATAACATGGGCGGTGAGTGCCCATTTTTCTCCCATGGAGCACCTGGCTTTGGTAATTCCTTATCAGCAGACATGCATTATATGTGAATGCATTAATATGGTATGTTTTTATGTTTATCGAGCCATTTGCAACTCATAGCAACCCTAGGTACGGCAGCTCTGAACCCTGCTCTATCTTGAGCCAACCTCATTTTCTCTGACACATTTACCCCCATTTTTCCAGCCATTGAATCAATCTATCTCATCAAGATTCTTCCTCTCTTCTGCTGTCCCTCTACCTTTTCAAGTATGACGTCTCTTTCCAGTGTCTGGTCCCTGCTTGCAACATGCCCAAAGTATGTCAGATGAAGCCTCAGAATGCTTGCCTCCAAGGAGCAGCCTGGTTCTACCCTGCCTAGGATGAACCTATATGTTCTACTAGCAGTCCATGGTAGACTCAATACTCTTCACCAGCACCACAGCTCAAAGGCGTCAATGTATATATTTATATTTGTTTTTATGTATTATCTAGTCTGAACCAACTCATAGCTGACCCTCTATTGCATTTTCAGAGGAAGTAAATCACACATGGAAGTAAATCACACATGAAGAGAGTATCCTTATTTCTCCCACATATGTACGTATGTATGTATGTATGTATGTATATGCATATTCACACATACACACACACATATATGGTAGCTCTGATGACCTAGAGGTAAGGACCTGCACTGTCAATCTAATGGTATGGGGTTTGAATCCACGAGTTGCTCTACAGGATAGATAATCAACTCCTATGCTGCCTCTGAAAATCCACTGGAGCTATGAGTTGGTTTCAACTTGATGGTACACAAAAGCAAAATAGATATATATCCTTACCATTAAGCCTGTACACACACACACACACACACACACACACACACATACATACATATATATGTGTGTGTGTGTGTGTGTATATGTGTGTGTGTGTGTGTGTGTGTAGTTGTTTTTGTGTACCATACAGTTGGAACTTACCCATAGCCAACCCTTCAGCTAGTTTTCAGAGGCAATTAAGCACACGGGAGGAGGTTGTCCATCCTTCTTCAGCGGAGCAGCTGGTGGCCTCAAGTCGTGTGCCTTCTGGATTTCAGAGCAGGCTTTGATACTAGGTCACCAGAGCTATACAAATATAATCCTTACCACAAAGCCAGTATGTGTGTGTGTGTATACATATAAACACACACACATACTCTCTCTCTCTATATATATATACATACATACATATACACTACATATATATATACACCATATGTATATATAGTGTGTATATATGTCTATATATGGTGTGTGCATATAGAGTATGTGTGTATATATTTGTGCATATATAGTATGTGTGTGTACATAGTATGTGTGTGTGTATAGTGTGTGTATATATGTTGTTGTTGTTGTTATGTGCGGTCGAGTAGTTTCTGACTCATAGCGACCCTATGCACAACAGCCCTAAACCCTGCACTATCCTGCGCCAACCGCACTGCCTCTGACACAACCATCCCGATTACCCCAGTCACCGAATCAATCCATCTCACAGAGGGTCTTCCCCTCCTGCGTTGTCCCTCAACCCTCCCAAGCATGATGTCCCTCTCCAAGGACCCGTCCCTCCTGGCAACATGTCCAAGGTAT
>NW_006399858.1:501675-503920 GCF_000299155.1 Elephantulus edwardii
TATATATATAGAGAGAAAGAGTGTGTGTGTATATATATAGTGTGTGTTTATATATGTGTAGCAGTGTTTATATATATAACATGTGTTTATATAGAGTGTGTACATGTGTGTGCGCGCGTGCTCATGTGTGTTTAAATAAATAATGGTTTAGTGACAAGGATTCAGATTAATTGCCTTTGAAAATCTCTTGAAAGCCAGCTATGAGTGTATACACACACACACACACACACACATATCTGTTGTTTTATATGTATATAAAACTGTTGTTATGTATACATATGTCTCTGTTGTTTTATATACACACACACAGAGTCACTGTGTATAACCACACTGAAACCTGCCCTGTCCTGAACCAGTATCTCTTACTCTGAAACACCTACGCCTACCCCTATTGCCCCAGTTACTGAATCAATCCATTTCATCCAAGGTCTTCCTCTCCTGTGCTGTTCCTCCACACTTCCCAGCATGATATCCTTTTCCAAGGATTGGCCTCTACTGGCCACATGCCCAAAATATATGAGTCAGAGTTTCAAAACCCTAGCCTACAAAGAGAAATTTGGTTTCATCCTCTCCAAAAGAGGCCTATTTGTTTTCTTTGCAGTCCATAGTATGTTTAAGACTCTTCTCCAGCAACACAACTCAAAGGCATCAATTATTCTTCTGTCATCCTTAGTCATTATATCTATCTATCTATCTATCTATCTATCTATCTATCTATCTATCTTGGGGGGGGAAGCCAATGGAGAGGTGGAGGTAAGATTCTGTATAGTCACACCCTTTTCTGGCTAAGGTATAAAATTGCCAAGGTGCACATACAAGGTCTGAGTAGCATTAATGTCCATTTAATAAGAAGGAAAGCAGAGAGGAAGTGATGCTATTTAATTTTAAAGTTTGCTAAAAGTCTGCTTTAATCCACTAAATAAAAGAAGCCATCGCAGTTGAGACTGCCTGCAAAATGAGAAGATTAGTCTTTCATCGCTCCATTTCATAAGGCAGTGAAGAGTAGAAAAGATTGGGAGACTATTTAGTGACTGGGAGTCCAGTCAGAGATGTTCCATCAGAGAGTGGGTGGTGAGGCTTGTCCAGCTCCTTTTCTCCTGAAGTCTACAGTGAGCAGGCTGTGAGCTGCCAGTGAGCGGAGAGAGGAGAAGTTTGCAGGGGTGGAGTTCCAAGTTATGATCTCCTTACCATGAGTACGTGTTGTCTTGAAACCAATGCATTGAAAATAAAAATGTGTTTCCATTCATCATGCTTTTATTTTGCAAACTGCAATGCAGGTGGCATTCTTTTTTTTTTTAAACAAATACATGTACATACTCATCAACAACCATTACCACCCCAGAGGAAAGCCAAACAAAACCTACTTCTGTCAAGTTCAATTTAACTCATAATAATGGAACTAAGGTGGGCCTGATCAGGGCCATCGTCTTTGAAATTACTTAGCATGTGTCAGAAAGCTGAACAATGACCAGGGATGATAGAAGAATTGATGCCTTTGAGCTGTGGCACTGGAGAAGAACATTGAATACACCATGGACTGCTAGAAAAACAAACAAGTTCATCTTAGACAGGGTGAAACCAGGCTTCTTCTTGGAGGCAAGGAATCTGAAGCTTCATCTAAGATATTTTGGACATGTTGCAAGGAGGGATCAGTCCTTGGAGAGGGACGTCATGCTTGGTAGGGTGGAGGGACAGCACAGGAGAGGAAGACCCTGGATGAGATGGATTGATTCAGTGACTATGGTAATGAGGGTGCATATATCAGAGACATTAATGTTGGCTCAGGATATAGCAAAGTTTAAGGCTGTTGCACATAGGGTCGTTGTGAGTCACAAGCGACTGAATGGCACATAACAATAACAACAACAATAATGGTAAAAGAGTATAAATGGGTCCTAATACAATCTTCATGGGAGCAAGCTTCTATAATTCTCTTCTTTCGGTTAGCAGTTTAGTTCTTTGGCCACAGCGCTGCAAGGTCATTTCCACAAAGGATATTGTAGGGAAAATAATAGACTCCTTGAGTTTCCAGATCTTTCCATGCTAGAAAGGCAAGTTCAGTTTGTAGAGAAGTTCAAGTGTAGTGTCCCAGGAAAACGACTTTTAGACGAACAGTTTCACCCTGATTCATAAGGAAAAGGGGACGGTGTAGTCTCTTAGCTACTTCCTGCTGAAAAGGGACGCTGTAGGTTTCAGGGTGAAGATCTTCTCTCACTACTCTAAAGGGCCCCTTTGGCAATAGGAA
>NW_006399858.1:504235-506482 GCF_000299155.1 Elephantulus edwardii
ACCCCACAGAATCTCCCCTGTTCTTTCATACCCCTCTATCCATCACTGGCTATGGACTGGGATACCACAGCTCCCAGTCAGATGAGGTGAAATTTGGGTTTCACTATTATTAGGGCAACAAAGCCTTGAGGGAGTCTTAACTATTAAATAAAAAGTTTTACATATTTATGTCTTTTTTTTCCCTTTTTCAATTGATCATGAGGTTTCTGTCCTCGAAGTTTTTGCCAGTTCTGAGGCTGAAAGTGGCAAAGGTTAGTGAGGCAAATAAAAAGCAGAAAATTAATAAAATTGTTAACAATATTACAGTAGTTAGAAGAGGCAAACTGCAATCAAGCCTAGGAAGTTGGAGTAACTCTGGAGAACGTACACAATTCTAGTTGAAAACTCTAAAGACTATGTTTAAACAATAAAGGTGATCCAGAAATTGGCCAGTCCTTATGAAGCGTTAACTGGTTTTAGTGAAACACCTGAAATCCTGGGTAAGCTAAGGAGATGTGATAGTCTATTACTTGCCCAAGGAAATATAGATAATATCTGGTGGAAAGTAAAATTCTATACAGAAACTCTATAATTTTTTTTCCCTACATAAATCCAGACACACACACACACACACACACACACACACACACACACACTGAGAAGCAACAAAGGAAGGCATCACATAACTTAAAAAGCCAAATAAGTAAAAGTGGTCATATAAGAAAATTCAAATGTCCCAGATTTTGAGGGTAAAAGTTGAAGACCTTGAATATAAAAATTATCAAGAAAACATTGATAAAATCCATTAAATGGATTTTTAAGAAAATTAATTGGAAAATAAATGTAATAACATAAAAAGTAAAAATAAATAAATTAATAAATGACAATAATTAAAATATGACTCTGTAAGTAGATTTATAGTACATTAGACACTACAGAAAAAAGGAAACTATTGAGATAGAAGTGTAGCAGGGGAATGTATGAGACAGTCACATTTGGTTCACAGAGAAGTGCCAGAAATTCAAGCAGGAATTTGTAGAGGCCACAGCACCAGGGACATCATTGCTGATGTCAGGTGGATCCTGGATGAAAGCAGATAAGACAAAAAGACTGTTTACTTGTATTTTAATGACTATGCAAAACCATTTGACCATGTGGATCATGACAAACCATGGCCACCATGGAGAAGAATGGGAATCCCAAATATTCAGTTGTGCCATGGGAAATTTATACTTAGATCAAGAAGCGGTTGTTGAAACAGAGCAAGGGAACAACACATGATTTAAAATCAGGAAGGATGTGTAGCAAGGTTTTATCCTTTCTCCATACCTATTCAGTCTGAATGCTGAGCAAATAATTCATGATACTGGGCACTAAGAAGAAGACTGTGCCATCAGAATTGGATGAAGGCTTATCAACAACCTGCGTTAGGTGGTTAATACAACCTTGTTTGCTGAAAATGAGGATACTTGAAATGCTTGCTGTTGAAGATCGCGGACTATACAGACTTTGGTATGGATTACATCTCAGTATCAAGAAAAATATATCTTCACCACCGGATCAATAGGCAGAAAAATGATAGAAAAAGGATTGAAACTGGCAATGATTGCCTCTTCCTTGTATCCACAATCAACATCCTTGGTAACAGCAGTCAGGAAAACAGAAGACATATTGCAAGGGGCAAGTCCACTGTCAGGGACCTCACCAAAGTCCTGAAGAGCAATGATTTCAGTGTAAAGACTAAGGTGTGGTTCATTTGGGCCATGGTCTTTTCAATCACTTGTTACGCATTTGAGAGTTGCCCAGAAAAAAAGTAATTCATGCTATTGAGTTGTGCTGCTGGAGATTAGTACTGAATATATCATGGATCGCAAAAAGAACAAACAGATATATCTTGGAAAAAGTGCAGCCAGAGTGTTTCTTGGAGGCAAAGAGGGTGAAGTTTCATATCTCTTACTCTGGACAAGTTGCTAGGAAAGGATATTCCTTGGAAAGAGGCAGCATGCTTGGAAAGGTGGAGGAGCAGAGAAATAGTGCAAGACTCCCCAAAAAAGAAGGATTGACAAAGTGACTGCAGCAATGGGTTTGAGTGTGTCACAAATGATGAGGCTGGCACAGAATAGGATAGGGTTCAGGTCTTTTGTTCATAGGATCACTATGAGTCAATCTCGACTCAACAGCACCTAACAACAATGACAATAGCTTTAATTGGAGAGAAGAATTAATGGGGTTTTTGTTTGTTTGTTTTTCTTTTTTTAAAGTGTTTTT
>NW_006399858.1:506582-514578 GCF_000299155.1 Elephantulus edwardii
ATTATTAATTTTAATTAAAATGTACAGAAACGTTGAATTTCCTTTAATTAATCGTTGCGCTTTTCTCCCTGCCACCTCTCCGCCCCCAGTACACTCTTCTCTTTGAAAAGTAAAAGAAAAATTCTTTCATTGTTTTACAATCCCTTCCCCAGGTCCACTCCACTATGCAGCCTTTGTTCTGGACTCCTGTCATGATAATAATACCTAATCACATATGCCTTTTAAACAGTTTTCTTCCTCATCTGTTTCAATGCAGTATACATTATTTATCCCATCTTTCTCAGTCTCCCCCAACCCATATGTCAGTCCTGTTTTACAACAGTGGTACCACGTAGTATTTGTCCTTTTGTGACTGAGATAGTTCACTCAGCATCATGACCTCCTGGGTCACCCATTTTGAATAATATTGCATGAGTTCCTTGTTTTTCAATGCAGAGTAGTATTCCATTGTGTGAATATATCATAGCTTCTCTATCCATTCGTTTGTTGACAGGCACTTAGGTTATCTCCAACTCCTTGCTATTGTAAACAAAGCCACAATAAACATGGTTGTGCATTTATCTGCTTGGGTGGCAGTTATAGACCCTTTGGGGTATAGTCCCAGTAGTGAAATTGCTGGGTCAAATAGTATCTCTATTTGCAACTTTTTGAAAAAGCGCCATACCGCCTTCCACAGTGGTTGCACCATTTTACACTTCCACTAACAGTGAATAAAGGTTCCGGTTTCTCCACAACCTTGCCAGCATTTGTTGCTTGCGGTTCTGTAAATTTTGCTATTCTTACTGGGGTGAGATGATATCTCATAGTTGTTTTGAAGAATTAATGTTTTAGGGGAAAAAAAACCCAAACAGTTAAATACTGTTCAATATTGAGAATGTATACAAGTCACATAAGCAAATAGCAGTGAGAACTGTACCGAGAATAAATTCAAATTCCATCTAGTCACAACATACATAGACTGCTTATAGGCAAGGGCAAAAGTAAAATATTGAAAAGGCAGAGAGGAATAAATATAATATTTTCAAAGGAACAATAACAAGACTGATAGCTGACTTCTCAGGAGAAACAATGAAGTTAGAGAACAATATCACAGAGGGTGTAAGAATGGACTCAATGATGACAACAATTGTGAGGCTCACACAAGTCTGGGCAGTGTTTTGTTCTGCTGTCCTGAAGGTCAATTTGTCTTGGAACCAGTTTCAGGGTCCCCAACAACAGCAGAGAACAACAGGATGCAGTCTGAATGGGATCAGAAAATAACTGTCAACATACAATTCTGCTTTTATCAAACAGAGAACTATTTATTCCAAAAATACAATTTCAGACCAAAAAAAAAAGAGACAATCATCATCAGAGCTGCCGTAACCACGGAATCACTGAAGAATGTTGTGTAAGTGGAAAGAAAATTATTATAAAGGGAAGTCTGAGAGTTCAAGAATAAAGCTTACAATCTGATCTTTCTGTTGTTGTTGTTTTATACTATTTTATTTACAAAGTTCAAATACATTGCTTTTTCACACTGGTTCTTTCCAATTTCCTTCACCATCACCCCCCCCCAATTCTTTGACCTTATAATCTGATTTTAGGAGGATAAGAATATAGAGATTATCAAAGGCAATAGCATGTATTTTGGGGAGAGGGACTTAAAATTTACTCTTGCAATTTCAGCTAAGAAGCAAACTTACTAACATACAATAATTCAAACTAAGTTAAGGTATATGCTTTCATCCTTATAGTTAGGGGAAAAATAACAGAGGGCTATATAATTGAGCATAATTGTTGTTGTTATGTGCTGTCGAGTCGCTTGCAACTCATAGCGACCCTATGTACAACAGCCCTAAACTCTGCCCTGTCCTGTGCCAATCACACTGTCTCTGACACTCCCATCCTGATTACCCCAGACACTGAATCAATCCACCTCATAGAGGGCCTTCCCCTCCTGCACTGTCCCTTTATCCTCCCAAGCATAATGTCCTTCTCCAAGGACCGGACTCTCCTTACAACATGTCCAAAGTATGTTAGACGGAGCCTCAGAATCCCTGCCTCCAAGGAGCAGCCCAGTTTAACCCTCTACATGATGAATCTGTTTGTTTCCCTAGCAGTGCATGGTACTCTTCTCCAGCACCACATCTGAACCCTGTCCTATCATGTGCCAACCTCACAATCTCTGACACAGGAGCTCATTGCTGCAGTCACTGTGTCAGTACACCTAGTTGAGGGTCTTCCTTTCTCTTGCTGTCCATTCACCTTTCCAAGCATGATGTCTTTCTCCAAGGAACAGTGTTTCCTAGCAATATCCCCCAATTATGTGAGATGAAGCTTCACTATCCTTGCTTCCAAGGAGCACTCTGGCTTCACCCTTTCCAAGATACATATTTGTTCTCTTGGCAGTCCATGGGATATTCAGTATTCTTCTCCAACCCCACAACTCAAAGGCATCAATTCTTCAGTCCTCCTTATTAATTGTCCAGCTCTCAGATGCATAGCACACTATTGAAAAGACTATGATTTGAATCGGGCACACATTAGTCTTTAAATAACACCATTGTTTCTCAGTAATTAGAAAAGGTCCCTGACTGCAGACTTACCCAGTGCTATACATGTTCTAATTTCCTGAGTGTATTTACTGTGGATTCAAGTAAGATGAAATCATTGACAGTTTCATTCAGTCTTTTTGCCATCTATGCTGCCTATTGGTCCAGAGGTGAGTGTGTGTGTGTGTGTGTGTGTGTGTGTGTGTGTGTGTGTGTGTAGGAAATGATAACTATTATTGAAATAATAAGGCCAAAATATGCAATATTATCTTGTGGAAGAACAAGGTACATTTACACAAATATTTACCAAGAATCTTCGTACATAATGCTATATGCTACTGACTCAGAAACTCGAATATGTACAATCACTTCAGAATAAAGGATGGCCTTTGCAAAAACTGCTGGGTCAACTGAATGTTCATATAAGGGGAAAAATTATCTTCTTACTCTAACACATATTTTTAAAACAGTTTCAGATATATTCTAGGAGAAAATGTAAAGATAGAACAATGAAACATTTCAACATGTAAGATAACATAGGATCAATTCCCCCCGGCCCCCAATGACCTTGGAAAAGGGAAAAAATGCTCTTAATTAGGAGACATAAAACATTAAGTATAAGCACAAATAGTGGTAGTTTAAGTCTCATTAAAATGAAGAACATCGATTATTGAAAGACATCATTAAAAGAGTAAAAAAGATAAACCACATATACTAGGGAAATAGGTGCCATCGATTGGTTCCAACTAACAGTGACCTTAGGTACAGCAGAATAAAATAGTGCCTGATCCTGAACTTTTCTCGCAGTCATTGCTGTAACAGGACTTATTGTTACAGCCACTGTGCCAATCCACCTCACGGAAAGTCTTCTATTTTGCTAACTCTGTGCTTTACCAACCATGCAATTTATAGTTAATCATGATATGTCTTTCTTCAGAGAATGGAGATAACACATCATCCAAAATAAGAGGTCAAAGTCTCTCCATCCTTGCTTCTAAAGAGCAGATTGTTTACTATATATATATGATTCCTATAAATCAATCATAAAAAGGCCAGTAAGCTGATAAAAAAGAAGCAAAAGTCTTAAACATCTGGGTGCTCAAGTAGCCAATAAACATGAAAAGATATTGACATTTTGTTGTTGTTGTTGTTGTTGTTGTGTGCCATCAACCCAGAGCTGACCCATAGCTGACCCTACAGCCTACAGTGAATTCTCAGAGATAGTTTAATTCCATGGGAATTTCTCCCACAGATCAGCTGGCAGATTTGAACCATGTACATTTGGGGCTACTTCTTACCATGATGCCACTGGTGTCAGGGAGATAAATGCAAGTCACAATTCAAATTAATCCTGTCCTTGTTAAAATGTATTGTCATCAGGTTAATTCTAACTCCCAGATACTGTCTAGCAGAGTTTTACAGCAGGAAGGAGACAGCTGTGTATTCCTATCTCAGAGTGTCTGGTAGGATCAAATCACTGATGTTTTAGTTATAATCAAGCACTGAAAAAAATGTCACCAAGGCTCCTCCTTCACGTTCCCTTTAACCTAGGCCAAATGTACTACATTAAAGCTGATTGCAACCTTTAGTAACCTTGTAGCACAAAGCAGTATAGTCCCATTGAGTTCCTAAATTCATAAATATTTACAGAAGTGGTTTGACACATCTCAGCGCCCACCCCCAGTGAAACAGCTACTGAGTTCAAATCACTGATCTGTAAGATATCAGCCAAGAGCTTAATCACTGAGCCACCAGGGTGCCTTGTGTCCTCACTAAAAAAACAAAACAAAACAACACAACCCACACTGTCAAAACAAAACCATCAAACCCACTGCCATGTCTCAGTTCCAAATCTGGAAGCAGGAGTGTCATCCACTTCCTAAACCACATACCTCTGGGAAGTCTATGAACTTTGGTAAATGATGATAGTTGTAGACATGTTTCAGGTCTTTTGTTCGTAGGGTCACTATAAGTCATGCTCTACTCGAGGGCAATCAACAACAACATAGAAAAAGCAGAAATTGCCTCCAAGGATTTCTGAGCAAGCTCTATTGGCTTCATCTTTAAGAATCTACACTGCGAACCCAGCTGCTCTGAGAGAGAAGGACGGGCAATATCCTTCTGTGCAATTTACTGCCTCTGAAAACCAACACAAGGTCAGCTATGAATCAGTTCTGACTCCATGGCAATGGATTTTAATATTTTTAGTTGATAAAATTTCTTTACAGAAGCATATCATATTGTCTTTCCCTTGCAGAACACCTGGTGGTTTGGGTCAAATGCACCTGCCCTCAAAATGATATACTTTGCAACAGATTTTTCCCAGCACCATGCGTCTTTTGATTTCCTGACATATGCTTTCATGCTTGGATTGTGGCTCCAAGACAAAAGAATTCCCTGATAACTTCAGTCTTTCCTCTGTAACAATGCAGATGTTTATTGGTTCTGTTGTAAATCTCTTTTGTTTCCTTGCGTAATCTATGCAAAAAGCCATAGTGTTTGTGCTTTATCAGTGAATACTTCAAGTCTTCTTGGTTTTCAATGAACAGAGCTCACTCATAGAAGAAATACATTCATATATTAGGAGGTTTGAAACAGTTTCACAACTCACAACAATAAAAACAAAACAAAACATACCACAATCTGAAAGTTAATCAGCAGATGATTGGCCAAAACAACTGTATACAACATAATTCTACACAGCATCAAGAATGAACAAAGTGCAATTATACTCAAGCATAGGGAAGCTCTGGTGGCCTAGTAGTTAGAAATTTCACTGCAATCCCAAAAGCATGCGGTTCTAATCCACCAGCTGCTCCTCAGGAAAAGGATGAACAATCTCCTCTTGTGAGATTTACTGTCATTGTGTAGGGAAAGTTGAGTCAGAACCGACCCACAGCTGACCCTCCAGCAGGTTTTCAGAGGCAGTTAATCTCACTGGAGGAGATTGCCCATCCTTTTCCCACAGAGTAGCCAGTGGATTTGAACCGTTTGCCTTTGGGATTACAGTAGCTTCTTGTCCCAGTTGTCACAATGACTGTAACAAGGGGCTTGCTCATGTGGGACATTGTGAGGATGACCAGGATAGGATAAGGTTCAGATCTGTTGCTCTTAAAGATAGTGTGAGAGGTAGTTGACTAGATGGCACATAACACTACCACCACCAATAATAGGGTTGCACTGGTCACAGGGATCCCCTACAAAAATGCAGTTTAACTGATTGTCTAAATTAGAAAAGTTCCATTCTACATTCCATTATATATATATATATATATATATATATATATATAAACATTTTTTTTGCAATAGGCTATATCTTAGGTAAATTGAGACTCTTTCAAAAATCAGCAATTTATTCCCCTTGAAATTAGTGGCAGAAAAGCTGGGCTGAGTAAAAACAATAGTAAGAAAAGAAAAATGTGCCTTTGCCAACTGGTCCCCCAGAAACAATGTCACACTGTCTTCCCGGGGCGCCAAAGGCTGGCACTAAGACTTCATTCAAGCTAGGAACCATCACAAGGTCAAATTTTAAAAGCACCCCTCGTGTCAGCTTTTATGCCCATGTGTTGTTTTTGTTTATTTATTTTCAAACTGCATTGATTGAAAGAGTTTGTTTCCCCTGAACCTTTAAGCCTCACATGGACCCCACCTTCCAAGGCCTCTTTTTGTCTTCTTTAAAAGCACAATTGTTGTTCAGTTTCTCTCAGGTGCAGATTCATTAGCTCTTGACTGGCACTCCTTGTTTGCTGACTACATGTGGAAAAAGCCATTTACCCAGGTGAATGTCAAGGTTAGTGCAAACCGTCCTTGTCATCAGTTTCTCTGGCAGAAGATCAGGGATAAGATTCCCTCAAATGGACAGCATCAAACAAAGCAGAGGCCAACTTAACTCACCAAAAGGAAGAAAGGAGGCCTTAGGAGTCAATAAACATTCCTGTGGACTTTGAGGACAAAAACTTAACTCCTCTCTTGTCACTCCAAGAAATTCTCCCTGAAGGATGTTTTCAACACCTGATATGAGATAGGTATATAAAGTCATGAATGCTTATATCTATCTCTAGCAATACCAATAACCATCTGTATAACTATCATCAGTTTCTCTCCCTCTTCTTCTCCCTTTCCCTCTCCCTCTCTCTCTCAAAACATATTACACCTTTCAAGTGACCAAGCTAAAAGAATGTCAGCCCCCTCTCACAAACTGTTCCTGATTGATATATTGTTTTTCAATTTCTCCCTTCATTTGACTATGATGGGCAATGTGTAAGCCATAATTTTAAGTAGTCAGAGCTTAATTTCTTTCATTTAAAACAAACATGCTGAGGTTGAAAAACACCTTCCCTCCATTGACTACTCTGGGGCAGTCTTTCTTCTTCCAAAGGCTGAGAGTCCTCTGGCCCACCTGTCATCCCACCTCAGCATGACAGACCCCACCTGCCTTCACACACTGGTTCTTCCAACTTATGGACCCTCTTACTTTTGAAAGAAATCTTCCTTGTAGAGGCTCAAATCAGGCTCTTTGGCAGTTTAACTTGTTTGTGCAAATTCTGCCCTGGAGGATGATCAAGAGAACTACCCTTCCCCACACCCCAACCCCAAATCAGCTTTTTCTGGAAGAGTAAGTATGTAGCTTGCAGGTCCTGGCTTCCTGGAATAAATTACCCACTTTTTATATTAAATGGCTGCTAGGTAATGCATCTTTCTGTTTGTAAGCCTCTGATGACTTTTTTGGGAGATTCAATACCATGGTGCATAAGTCATCTGGCTGCTAACCAGAAGGTCTATAGTTCAAATCCACCTCTTCAGTAGAAGGAAATCATCTTCAAATCATCTTCCTCAGTAGAAGGAAAATGAGGCAATCTTCTCCTATAAACAGCCTTGGAAGCCCTATGAGGGGATTTCTATTCTGTCCTACAGGGTCTCGAGGAATAAAAACTGATAGAATGGCTTTGGAATTGGATTCAGGGTGATCTCTAGATTTCACAGTGCTGGCCTTAACACGTGGACTCTGTAATCAGAAGCCTTATTTCAGGTGTCGTGGAAGCACATGGAGCCCTGGGGGTACAGTAATTAAACTGTTCTGATGCCAATTCAAAGGTAAATGTTTGACTCCATCAATGCTGTAAGAAAAAGCTAAGACAATCACTTCCTGAGAAGATTATGATGTTAGAAATCCTACAAAACACGTCTACTCTGTCCAGGGATTCACTGTACTATAGAATCAACTTGGTGGCAGTGAGCTTAGCTTGCATTTTGGTTGAATCTTGAATTCTAAATGTATTTACTTATATCTATCAATTTATATAAGCACCATATGCTATATCAAATATATACAAATACTCAGAACAAGGGAGCCCTGGTGGCCTAGTGGCAAGAAGCTGCACTGCAAACCCGAAGGCACACAGTGGCATCTACTTCCTAAACAACATGCCTCTGGAAACTCTATGAACTTTGGTAAATGACAG
>NW_006399858.1:514873-539843 GCF_000299155.1 Elephantulus edwardii
ATATATATATATATATATATATATATATATATATATATTACACAATGTATATAATTCTTTCCAACAATACATCCCACCTTTGATTCACTGAAAAATCAATTAATAGTAAAAAATCTTTCCACACAAACTACAATCAGATTTACTCCTCTGTTGCTCTGCTCCAATCACAAATCACATAATATCTACTCACCCATAATTTAATCCCTGTATCATATTTTCAACTTAACTGTTTACTATCCAGATTTTGTCGCTTCTTCTATTAACATCTGAAAGTCCATATTCTAATTTTTTAAGTTACAGTACCTTTGGCTTACTCTTCTTTCTGAGAATACTAAATCCCTTCCTCATACCTTTTATAGGGGGCTGGTTTATAACGGAATTTGCTGGGAATATTTCTTTTTCTTTTTCTCTTTCAAAGTCACTTTCAGAGGTTTTTACCACTGAGATACCATCTCTTGGGTTGCGCTGACAGCGTATGACAAGAGTAAAATAGCTTCAGAGGATTTTCTTGACCATAATCTTTATAGGAGAGAATCATCAGGTCTTCTCTACGGTGCTTCCCCTGGGTAGATTTGAACCTCCAATCTTTTAGTCACCGGCCAAACACTTCTCTAATTGTGCCACTGAGCGTGTACCTAAAAACTTATTCCTAGGACTCTATGATCATTGTCTAACTAGTTGTCCCGTCTCCAGAGATAAAAACCCCAAATCTGTCTTTTACGCAAGCATAAAATCTATCTGTGCATTAATTGCTCTACTGAGAAACTCTTTGAGTTTCAATAAAGCTTCATCTCTCTAGCTAGGTTCTCATAGGTGTAAATGAGTTCTAGGCATAATAAATAAGCCATAATTTTATGCTTGGACAACCTCAGGGGGCATTAGAGTAAACCTAAGTCATCACTGTGTTTCTCTCGTGTTGTCTTTCTTTTTCTTAAAGGAGTCTTCATATTATTTAAATTTAACAAGAAGGAACCATTTATGACTGCATCAACCGTAATAGGCCCTCGGTGGAGTTCTGTGGCTTTGATAATCCCAGGAAATGAATATTGATAGCAAATTCATGCAGGAGGTATCCAGACTGAAAACACACGTACGCAAGTTGGTTATTATTTTGTGTCGAGTGAATCCTCCATGCTGCAAGGCTTCGGAGGGCCCCTCAGGCTCTGTGTGCTCAATGTTCTCGGCCATTCTTCCCTATCCCCTCGCCTGCTATCGACGGTACAGTCAGCACAGGTCATGAGGGGAGACTCACTCAGAGACTGCACCTGCTGAGAGGACGAAAATCAATTTTCATCATCCAAAAATACAAAACCGAGTTGTTCACAGTCCCCAGGGTCCAGAAAAGGAGTCCCACTAAGAGAGGCATATGCTTTGAACAAGTAGGTACTCTTTCCATGGATCCAGAATAATGATGGAAGTGGGAATGAGGAGGAGGAGGTCCCCAGTTCTACAATAAATACCAGATGGGACAGGAAGTAGTTTTTGCATCCCAGTACTGACTGGAGATTTTTGTTTCCCCCCCCTTGCATTCTTTAAATGTTTTGTTATTCTAAATGGCCTACAGTGATAAATTCAGCTCAAAAGTATAATCTACTTGTATAAGAATCTCTTTCTGCTACTTCTATTACAAGTCTTTGCTGTAGTTTGTTGTTTTAGATGCCCTGGAGAAAAGAATGACTCATAGTGACACTATGAACCCTGTCCTATCCTGTGCTGTCTTCACAATCTCTGACACACTTGAGCCCATTATTATAACTTTTTACTACTACTATTTCCATTGGATTCTGCATTTGAAATCTTTAAGGGTGGAATTTTGAAAGTTGGCATCAGAGATTATTTGCAGGTAAAGGTGAAAAGCAGCGATTTGCAATCTTGAAAAATGACTGAGGGGCAGACAAAATCAGGAACTCATGTGCCTTGATATAAAAGAATACGGTAGTAGTAAGTCAGGTATTTGAATTAATATTTTAATTAAGAAGCCAAGGCAAAACGGTGAGAAACTGCTGCAATCCCTAAGACACGCAGTTTGAATTCACGTTCTCTCTTTGAGAGAAGGATGGGCAATCTCCTCCCATACAATTAAACTGCCTCTGAAAACCTGCCGGAGGGTCAGCAATGGGTTAGTTCCAATTCACGGTATATAACAAACAATCACATAGATTAGATGATTAAAAATTTCACTTCACACATGCCTGATCTTACTCTCCATCGCACAACACAAAACTAACAATTCAAACTAATCATTTGAATGTATCTTCTTGATTTTTCCCTATTCTTTTACATAAAATGTATATTTATATGTGTACTTAATGTAAAAATGACTAATTTATTTTTTTCTTTCTATTCTGGAATAATCCTAGTATTCGTTTAGCTTTGTTTTTCCATGTTATAATTTCTTTAAAATCTTTCTGTTTCAGTATTGGTGGTGTTATTGTTAGGTGCCATCAAGCCAGCTACAACTCATAGCAGTCCTATGAAGACACGGTTTGAATCTTGCCCTGTCCTGCACCAAATTCATGATCTCTGTCATGTTCACAGTCATTGTTATGGTCACTGTGTTAGAGTTTTTTCCTCTTCCTCAAACCCTCTACCAGCATGCCCAAAGAGAGTGAGAGGAGCTTTCGACATCATAGCCTCTAAGAAACATCTTGGTGGTACTTTCTCCAAAACAAATTTGTTTGTTCTTTTGGCAGTCCATAGGGTATTCATTCCTCTTCTTCTGCACCTCAGTTCAAAGGCCATCAATTCTTCAGTTTTCCTTATTTATTGTCCAGCTTTCAGATACATGAAGCAACCAAAAATGTCATAGCTTGGATCATGCACACCTTAACCTTTAAACATTCTAGTTCTCCTGCACTTGGAATATGTCCTTGACTACCTTATCTACCTTATTTTTCATAAGTCCTTGTCTATCTTATTTTTTTCTATTTTTGACAAATTTCCTAGAACAGGGATGAATTCAATGTATATTACCAGTTTCTCTCCATTTTTTTAAAACAAAACAGAAGTAACAATGACTTTTTTTACATGCTATTTCTATACTTTGAAAGAAATCTTCAAGAATAAATCATAAAAGATGTAATGCTGGCTCAAAGTATATAGTAATTCTTGTTTTATAAATTTTTAATAAACTTTTACAAAACCTGATTAAGTTGTTCTTTTTAAAGAGACTATGTAAATTTCATTTGCATAGCAGCAGAAAGATGGACAATCTCCTCTCATGTGATTAACTGCATCTGAAAATCCACCGGAGGGTCTGCTATGGGTCAGTTCTGACTCTAAAGTACACAACAACAACAACATCAACAAATTTACATTATAGCTAACATTTTATGAGTCTCTGATTTCCTAAATATTTTTAATATTATGGCAACACTTTTAAATTTATTTTAAAATTTAACTACTTAAAATTTGTATTTTTCTGATTTCTTTTGAAATTCCTTTCCCAAGAATTGACCCCTTTTGACAATATACCAAATTGCGTGAGATGCAAGGATGGTGAAAATTTATTTCACTTTACTTTGAACATATTATAGGAGGAACTAACCCTTGTAGAGACACACCATGATGGGAAAGAAAGAGAGGCTCAATGAAAGTGAGGAAGACCCTCAGTGAGATAGTGACTCCCACAGTGGGCTTGAACAGGACAGAAGAGATCATGAAGATAGTAGAGAAGAGAGCAAGGTTTAGATCTGTTTGTTCACAGGGTCACTACGAGTTGTAGTCAACTTGATGGCAGCTAACATGAACAGTGACATTTTTTTAATTCAGATATTATAACATATTTGTAGCGGTCAGGTCTCAAGTCCACAGGCCAAATGTCAAGTTAGACTTTCTATTAACTCAAGCAACTACAGGGTCTGGTGGACCCAAAATTTGTAGGTCAGGTGACAGCCTACTGGCTTTGGAGGCCAGCTTCAGATATAAGATCAATAGACAATAGAGCAAACTGCTCAAGTCCAAAGAAATGGAAGCCAGATGCAGGTTCCTGGTCAAGTGAAAAAGCAAGAGAGCTTTGCCCATAAATATTCAGTGCAGGCCACACACATACAAGGAATTTTCTTTTAATCTGATTGGCTGCTGATAGCAGATCTCATCAAGGAGGCATTTCCCAATTTCCTTAAGGCAATAGCTACCTGTTAAGTGCCAACCCAGATAAACATGCCGCCAATTAAATTTCATGTTACTGAATATTATTGAGTCAGAACTGAATCATAGCTAAACCGCTAATGGATTTTCAAAAGAGGAAATGGCATAGAAAGAGACTGCCCATAATTCTCTCATGGATCAGCTGGTGGATTAGAATTCCATGCCTTTAAATAGGCAGAGCAACTTGTAACCACCAAACCACCAGAGCCTCCTACTTGACCTCAATATTGCCTGGAAAAATGTGAAAATTGAGACTATCCATTTGGTCTCTCCTAGTTGCAGTTTTGAAGTTGCTGCTGTTCTTTTGTTATTATTATTTCTGTAATATTAAAAACAAAAGAACACATAGTATGTAAATATTTTCTGTATGCAGATGACACAACCCTGCTTGCTGAAATGGAGGAGGACCTGAAGCACTTGCTGCAGAAGGTCAAGGACTACAGTCTTCAATATAGATTGAAGCTCAACATCAAGAAACAAAGATTCTCACCACTGAGCCAATTCGCAGCATCATTATGGATGGTAAAGAGATTGAGATTATTAACAGGTTTAGTTTGTTTAACTACTCAATCAACACTTTTGGTACCAGCAGCCAAGAAATCAAGAGACGAATTGCATTAGGCAAGTTGGCCGTCAGAGACCCCTCCAAAGTACTGAAGAGTAACGATGTCACTCTGGAGTCTAAAGTGCTCCTGATTTAGCCCATAGTCTTCACAGTTGCTTGCTATGCATCAGAGAACTTAACAGTGACTAGGAATGATAGAGAATTGATGGCTTTGAGTTGTGGTACTGGAGAAGAGTGCTGAATATACCATAGACTGCTAGGAGAACAAAGAAGTTCATCCTGGAGAAGGTGAAACTGGGCTGCTTCTTGGAGGCAAGGATTCTGAGGCTTTGTCTGGCATATTTTGGACATGCTACAAGGAGGGATTCGTCTTTGGAGAGGGACATCATGCTTGGAAGGTTGGAGGGACAGAGGAGAGAAAGATCCTCAATGAGATGGATTAATTCAGTCACTGGGGCAACGGGAGTATGTACTCTGAGACAATAATGTTGGCACAGGATAGAGCAGGGTTTAGGGCTCTTGTACATAGGGTCACTAAGTGACTTGAAGACACATAACAACAGACAACAACATGCTGCCATTTGTCTATTTCTTAGGCTGGTGAACAGGCTTTTGTGAGGACATTTTATGTCAGTGCCTGTTGGGGTTTCCAAATTGCCAGCTTCCCCAGTACTGTTATGCAATACTCATTCATTGAAACTGAGTCAGAAGTGCTGCATAGCTGACCCTTCTGGGAGTCGTCCAAGGCCATGTTTCTCCTGCAGACTACCTGGTAGATTTTAACCACATGTTTCTTCATGAGATAAAATGACAACCCAGAAAAATCAACACCACATCATTCCTCACGTCCTAAGCTCCCTAGTTGCTCTGTATTCCTCTGTCTTTTCAGAGCCTGTAAGGTTTGTTTCATATTAAATCTCCAGAGTTGGTAAGGAGTTGCACTGCAGTCTCAAAGACATGCAGTTGGAATCCACCAGCTGTTCCACGAGAGAAAGATGGGTAATCTTCTCCTGTGTGATTCACTTATTGCCTCTTAAAACCATCTGGAGGGTCAACTTGGATTAGTTCTGACTCCATTACACACAACAACAGCAACAGTGAGGAAAACAGAGAAATACATGTCTATTACATCTTTCTAAAGCCAAAATGATGCCTTAATTTTGATCAGTTTCTTAGGTTTCTGTTATTAGTTCTATTTATTTCTATTTTCTACTTTTATTGCTTTTCTTTTTTTTCTTCTGCTATTCTGTTCCTACCTTCCAAAGTTGACTTTGGTATTCTTATTTGAGAAGTTCATGATTCCTAATGGATGTATCTAAGAATATAAAATTTCCTTTGAATATTAAACTGCAGCTCTCAGATTTCATCATAGTTCATTGATTTCTAAAAACTACGTAAGTCATAATTTCAATTCTATCCCTCTCATGTAATGCAAAAATTACAAAAATGTTTGTAAGATTTCAAATTGATAGAATGTTTTACTCTTCATATTGTGATTTCTAACTTTACCACATTGGAAGTGATAACAAAATTGGTCTCACTTTATTTAATTGCTGCATTACAGTCTTCTTTACACAGCTTTTGTAGATTTGTTGTTGGTTTTTAAGCAAAATGAGTATTCTTTCATGCATATTCGTTGTTTGTGTAAAGGAAGTGAGAGGACAAATATCTGCATACAGAATACTGAAACAGTGTTAACAGATCAGACAAATGCATAGTGATATTGCTGGAATATTTTCTTTTTTAGAGAATGAATTTTACAAAGCAGAATATAAGGATATGGTCCTTCTGTCACCATTAAAGAATTCTATTCCATTTCTCATTAGCATGGATGCAAAATAAAACAAATTCATTTTCTTTCTTTTAGAAAATAAAAAGTTCCTTAACTGCCACTGAAGCAGATATATGCACATCCATGTTTATTGTGGCTTTGTTCACAATAGCAAAGATGGAAACAACCTAAGTGCCCATCAATAAACGAATGGATAGAGAAGCTGTGGCATATTCACACAATGAATACTATGCTGCATTGAAAAACAAGCACCCTATGCAATATTATTCAAAATGGATGACCTTGGAGGACATTATGCTGAGTGAAATTATCTCAGTCACAAAAGGACAAGTACTGCATAGTGCCACTGTTGTACGACAGGACTGACATAGGGGTACATAATGTATACTGCTTGAAACAGAAGAGAGAGAGAATAAAGTTAAAAGGAATATATGAATAGGTATGATTTTCATGATAAGAGTCCAGAATAAGAGCTGCATGAAAGATTTATTTTTCTTCAAAAAGAAAAGCAACCTGGAGGGAAGGCTATGTAGAGAGGATAATGCAACAATGTATGAATGGAAATCCAAAGTCTCTGTAAACTTTCATTGAAATTTTAAAAAAAAATTAAAATTAAAAGAAAAAACACCCCCCCCACACACACACACACACAAAAAGGAAAGTTCATCATCAGGTGGCCCAGGGCTGGTTGGAAATCCATGGAAGAGTAGTTTGAGGAAAGGTTAATTTATAAAGTCATTTGCATGCAAACAGAGATGGAAAGTAGGGGTTGTTTTCTGAAAGATTAGTTGCCTTTAAGTCTTACTTTAACTAATAGCAATAGTGATTTCTACTCTAAATCACATTTTAGAGTACAAGTATGTTCCATATAATTTTTATAGCCTAGCCTATTTTTTTAATTTTTTTTAAGTAGATCACCTGGCCATTTTTAAAGGGATCACCTCTGGGTGAACTTCAACCTTTAAATGGATTTTAAGTAGTAATTGAATGTTTTAACCATTTGTACCACCCAGGCATACCTACTCACAGATGGGAGTGTCAATCCAAGGTGCTTTTACGAAGGTCTCTCTGCTGTGTATGGCTGGTTTCAGTGGTGCATGGGCTGCTGTTAAGGGAATCTTACAAATATACTTCAGGACAGAAAAAAAGAGCCAAGCTCTCCAATCTATTGGTCCCAAGTCTCACTCGATAAGTACGCTGGTATTGAAACATATATTGACTCTTCTCATTCATCACAACTAACACTTCCGAATTCTACTTTCTTGAGGACGAGAAAAGTTTCTGGTAGATTTCCATGTGAAGGCAATACGGTAGAGAGCCACTGCTGCTCTGGGGGAGAAAGATGAGTAATCTCCTCTCATGTGATTAACTGCCTCTGAAAACTCACGGGCGAGTCAACTATGGGTCAGTTCCGACTGGTCGGCATAACAACAGCAATAAGTTATATAGGGAGAAGTCAGCATAAGCTTCAATGAGCTGCTCTTAGGTTGTTCCTACCTGAGCGAAACAGGTCACCTACCACTGGCTGGAACAATACAATACATAAAGGGCATGTGTGATGTCTTCAGGACAGCATAAATGCCTCACCGTTTTTCTCATCTTGTCTCAGCTCCACCTTCAGTGTATAGCCTCACTCTGTAAATGGTCTTGCTGTAAAAACTACAGAAGGCTTTATCATGCAGCTTTCAGCTGGGTGTGTTGTTATGACCTAATAATGGAGACAGTGTGTTAAGGAGAAAGGAAGGAAATGAAAAAGGGAGGAAGGAAGGATGAAAGAGGAGAGAAAAGAAAACAGAAAGGAATGGATTTGGGGGAATCGAGACCAGCAAACTGTGCATCAACTCTACAGGAAAATCTGAAGTCAGGATCGAGTGTCCTAGGAGATTTTTGCCTTCATTTCTAAGACTGAAAGTATTTTTATCCACAGTCATCATCTCCAAAAGTTATCCCAACTCCCTCCTTCTTCTCCTCTATTGTCCTGGACTCTTGAATCACTCATTCTTAAGAAATCTCACAGGGACTATTTTTCAACTGATCATTCCATCTTAAATGGGTGGTTTTTGTTTTCTTTTGTTTTTTTCCACAAAAAATTAAAAAAGGTTTTAAGGTGGCATGAATTCTGGTAGTGGATGTTCATACCTCATAGTTCCATCCATGGTGTGTGTTTAACCAAAAGGTCACCAGTTTGATTCCAGCTGCTCCTTGGGGAAATGGTGCCTCAACTGTGCTCCTCAGCCAAGGTTTCCAGCCTTGAGGGTCCTCATGGATTGGAAATAAAAGCAGTCAATTTGATTATGGTTTTGTTCGAGCAATATGAACCAACACCAAACAACGGCCTTTTCTCTATATGCTAAAACTAGAAGGTGATTATTTCAACAGTACAAATTCTGAGTATACCCTAACTACTGCTTTTGATTCCTGAGAAACTTTGGTCTTATTCGTATGTCCTTAAAATTTTATCTTAAGTGGCTGACTGGATATACATTTTGCCCTCAACACTAGTATTTCTTTTTTTGTTTATAAACTACTGTCAAATAAAACAAGCATGAGTATATCTCTTGTATTTACTGTGCTGCTAGGGAGGAGTCTTGAGTATCTCATAGACGGCCAAAGAACAAACAAGTCTGTCTTGGAGGAAATGTAGCTCCATAGAAACAAGAATGGTCACCCAATTTGAATAATATTGCATGAGTTCCTTGTTTTTCAATGCAGCATAATATTCCATTGTGCTGAGTGAGGTATCTCAGTCACAAAGGGACAAATGCTATATGGTGCCACTGTTGTAGAATGAGGCTGACCTCGGGGTGGGGGTAAGACAGAGAAAAACTGGATGAAATATGTTTACGGCATTGAAGTCTATGGGGGAGAGAATAGTTTAAAAGTATTATATTTTAGGGCATTATGTTTATCGTAAGAGTACGGAATGAGGGTTGCAGAGTGGATTATATTTGGGATTGGGGGTGTGGTTGGGGGGTGTGCGGGGGGGATTGTGTACCAATGAGGGAGTTTTTCTTTTGCTTTTCAAGGAGAGGAGCAAACGGGGGATGGGGTGAGGTGGGGTGGGAGGGGAGAAGGGTGCAACAATGAATGAATGGAATTCCAAAATCTCTGTAGATATTCATTGAAATGAAAAAGAAATAAATAAATTTAAAAAAAAAGAAAAAGAAACAAGGATGGTGGAACTTCTTCTCACATACTTCGAGCATATTGCCTGAAAGAGCCAGTCCTAGAGAAAGGACATTATACCAAGGAAGTGGAGAGTCTGGGATGGGCTGATGCAGTGATGGTAATAGTGGGCTTGAATGTATCAGAGATTGTGTGGATGGTGTTCAGATCTGCTGGTCATAGGATCACGAGTCATAGTCAACTTGACAGTGATTAACAATAACCAGCACCACTTGGACCTGGGGTAGATTTGGAGCAGAGGATGAAGCCCATGACTCCTACATTATCTGCTCTAAGCCTGTCTCTGTAATAATAACCACATACAGACAAACGGAAGACAAGGAAGTGTGCTAGTCACTAATAAGACTCAGAACGCCTAACATAGTGACATGTGGCCCCTCCATCTTTAATAAACTGACAGTGATTCGGCACCTAACCCACAATTACTGACAAGCCCCGATCCCATGCCCGTCATTTTATGAGGAGTTACACTCATTATGGGAACTCCACAATTCTATTAGAATACTATTATCCCATGTAAATGCTATTAGTTCCACAAATGAACTTCTCTATGTGAAACTGATTCGAAAACTATAAAGCGCTTTACAAATGGAAGAAAAATTATGACATCCTAGAGAGGAAACATTACCCAGACCGGCATCATAAAACGCTAAAGTGCCCACGGATGCTGTGCCAGTGCTCAGATTCACCCTTTGTGTGTGGAAAGATAGAAGGGAAGCCAAGTGGTTTCCTTATAAACCTAACTGCTATGACTAACGTCCTACAACGAACGGGCAATTTTCTCTTCTTGATTTGCTTTTCCTTTTCTACCCAACATATTTTAGATCCGTTCTGTCTTCTTTGAGGTGCCACTTTGTTGAGGGGGGTCGAGGAGAAGTGGGGTTTTACAAGAAGTTTTTAAATATGGTCTTAATGAATGAATGAATGGACAACTAATCACTTGCTAAATGCATTAACACAAATCTGGGTCTGAAAATGCTTCAGAATTAATTTGGGACATATGTGCGTGTCCTTCCTTATATTTGAAGGGGGCATACCACATGGGGTTTTATTTAGATATATGGAAAGTTGTTTCTTATATAAACTTGGTTATAATGGGGGGGGAATATCATCACTAGATTTGCCTTACATTTCAAAAGACATTATTTATAGAAAGCAAATCCCTGATTTACATTCTTCATACATTAGTTTCGTTCATGATTATTCCTTTACTTGTGTGCGATTTATCCTCTCTCTCTCTCTTTCACACACAGACACACACACATTATTCACACACCCACCCTCACATATGCACATACACATGCACATATAGCAAATGCAGTCTGTGGATGTAGATAGGATGATTGAAAATGAACTACTCAGAAGTATAAACAAGTATGAATGAAGGCTTCGATTAATGAATCACAACTGTAATTATTCCCTTACATGTTGTTGTTGTTTATGTACTGTCGAGTCACCTGTGAATCAGAGTGACCCTATGTACAACAGCCCTAAACCCTGCTCTATCCCTTGCCAATCTTATTGTCTCTGACATGCCTATTCCCATAATCCCAGTGACTGAATCAATATATTTCATCTAGGGTATTCCTCTCCTGCACTGTCCCTCTACCCTTCCAAGCATGGCGTCCCTCCCCAAGGACTAGTCCATCCTTGCAACATGTCCAAAATATGTCAGGCGGAGCTTCAGAATCTTTGCCTCCAAGGACCAGCCTGGCTTTATGCTCTCTAGGACAAACTTGTTTGTTATCCTAACAGTCTATGGTATATTCAACACTCTTCTCCGCACTAAAGCTCAAAGGCATCAATTCTCCTTCTGCCATCCCTAGTCATTGTCCAACTCTCTGATGTATAGCCAAGTAATTACAAAGACTTGAGTTTTTAAAGATGCTTTTATTTAGATTTTCTCAAACTCCACTTCTGCCTCTTAACTGGTTGTTGTTATTGTTAGGTGCTCTCACGTCAAGTACAACACATAGGATCCTACGAACAACACACTTGAAGCTTGTCCTATCCTGTGCCATCCTCATCATCTCTGACACCTATGAGCTCACTGCAGCATTCACTGCATCTACCTATCTCGTTGAGAGGTCTTCCTTTCTTGCTGGTCTTCCACTTTTCCAAGCATGAAGTCCCTTTCCAAGGAATAGCCTCTCCTAACAACATGCCCAAGGTAGGTGAAACAAAGCTTTGTCTTCTTTTCCTCCAAGAAGCATTCTGGCTGTTATATTAAGTGGGCCTATATGGAGCTCTGTTGCTTAGTCATAGTAAATTGTATTGTCAATGCTAACATATGTGGCTTGAATTCACCATGGGAGAAAGACTGGCAATCTCTTCCCATGCAAATAACTGTCTTTAAACATCTGCTGGAGGGTCAGCTATGGGACGGTTCTGACTAGATGATACACAGCAACAATGATATTAGCACAATGACTAAAGTGCTTGGTTGCCAGCCAAGGTGAGTAGTGCTGCAGGAGAAGGCTGGAGCTCTGCCTCTGTAAAGTGTTGAAGCCTTGGGCAAGTGTACACTATCCTAATAGATCACTGAAAGTCAGAAGCAGTTTGATGACAGCGAGCTATAATTATGAGTTTGGATTCTCAGATTATTAGAGGAAAACTAGTAGCATAGTGTTTAAGTGCTGGGCTGTTAACTGACGAGTTAGAGATTTCTATCTGGGAATCTTGAAGCAGTTCTATCCCACCTATAGAGTCATTATGAGTCAGAATTACTAAATGATAATGGATTTGTTTGATTATTGTTGTTGGATTTTTTTAAGTGTTCAGGTCTTTTGTTCATAAGGTCACTATGAGTCGTCTACAACTCGACAGCACATAACAACAACAACAATGAGAGAGCTCTGTTGGTCTAGTGGATAGAAAGTTACGCTTCTAAGCCAAAGTTGGGTGATTTTAATCTGTGGCCCTCAGGCCTGGTTTTAATTGTTTTTGGTCAAATATTTTTCTAAGCAGTGTAACACTGGTTTGCCCATTTTCTCTACAGAGGTAACTCATGGTTGCTGTGATGCTAAACACTGTGTCACTGATGTGTCAAATGTGGTAATGGTTACCCATGGTGGACAGTGTTTGGTGGAGCTTCCTGATTAAAACAAGCTTGGAAGAAAGACTGGCATCTATTTCCGAAATAGCTTGCCTCCGGAAACTCTATGAACGTGGAGAAACGATGAAAGTTATACAAGAGCTCAGATCTTTCATTCATAAGGTCACTATGAGTTGTCTACGACTCGATGACACTTAACGACAACAACATGATCATATCTTACAGAACACTCAGAGTTGCCACTTTAACTCAAACAAGAACTCTGGTTGGAAAATGACTTCTAATTGCAAAGGTAATTTATAGGATCTAGTGGCAAAAAGCTGTATTGCAACCCCAAAGGCACATCATTCGAATCCAACAGCTGTTCCCCAGAAGAAAGATGGGTAATCTCCTCCATGTGATTAATTGCCTCTGAAAACTCACAGGCAGGTCAGCCATGGGTCAATGGCATAAAACAACAACAACAACAACCACAATCTCTAGATATTTGAAAACAAAACTAATGCCTCTGATGGAAATTAGCCAACAATAGGTTTTATTAGCACTTATATTCAAAAATATTGTTGATTGCCTTCAAGTCATGAACAAAAGGCCTGAAAACCCTCTACAACTATTGACATTTATCAAAGTTCCTAGAGGCATGTTGTTTAGGAAGTGAATGCCACTCCTGCTTCCAAATATTCAAAAGTAAGTATTAAGTTTTTCTAGGAATATCTCAAAATGTATTTCACAGATGATGGCACTGCCAAAAAATACTGGCAATTCTACTTCAGATAGGATCTCCTCTCATGCAATTTGTTGTTGTTTTAGTTATGTACCATAGAGTCACCTGTGACTCATAGGGACCCTATGTACAACATCTCTGAACTGTGATATATAATAAACACCAACACAATATATAATATACACAAATACAGTATATAATATACATTCATATGTAATATATACCAGTATATAATAGAATATACACTAATACATAATATACACCAATATATTATAACAATATATATACTTATATACATTACATATATATATACTCTTACGCTATTATTGTATTGTGCCATCACATTGAAACTAACTCCTAGTTGATCCTCAAGTGAGTTTTAGTGACTGTAAATTGCATGAGAAGAGATTACCCAGAGAATATAAACCACGTGCAAGGAGATTATTCCTCTTTCTCCAGAGAAGCTGCTGGTGGAGTTGATCTGCATACCTTTTTGGATTGGTAGTATAAGTCTTTACTAGTAATACACCCTTTTCTTATCCTAGTATAATTTTATTTTTCTAAAAACTATATAAACATTTCAGCACTTTTGCTATTTCCTTTAATTTCCAATTATAGGCAAACAGAGCACATGAGAATTAGAACTTGTAGAGGGCATTAGGTCTGGTAGGAGGGTTTGAAAACCACTTTGTTCAGAGAAGAAAAGACTAATTATATTTTGAAATTAAGATCCAAACTTCAGAAAATAAGCTATGTGATCAGGAGACCATAACTGATGGGAGAAGGCCAGAAGACAAGGGGAAAATGCTATATCCTAATTTAAAATTTGGCAAGATAAATGTTTCTGGCCAAGATAGAAGACTGCAAGGCCAGACTTCTCAGCTTGAGCAACACTAGAACACAAATTGTTCCTGGCACACATGCACCTCCAGGAACACACTTGGGAAAACCACGTTGCTAGGATTTTAAGCTCCTGGAAGCTTGCTAAATGCTTCTTATTTTCCATTTGCCAGCACTATCAAGATGAGGTAAAGAATTTGGTAGATCTTCACAGTCCAGGTTCTTCCTGAGACACTAAAGTGTGATTATACTACCTGTGATATCATTACATTATCCTGAGAATATTGGGAAGTTGTGTTGTCACTGTAGTGGTTTTTCTCTTAAAAGGCATAGGCTGGCAACAATCTCAAAGCCCTTCATTAAAACCATTTAATAACATTATATACAAATACACATGAACATTTTTAAAAAGCCTTTCAGATGAAAGTGTGGAAAGTGATAATTTATGTAAGATTCAGATCAATGTCTCCTGCTGGCCTAAAAGCCACTTTATGAAGGGATATGCATTCTCTACTGGGAAAGGAATACAATGACTTTGGAAATAATTTTGCTGTTTGATTATATGGAAATTTTTCTGACCCTTCTGCAACCAAATAGAGAAAGAGGAGCTTTTGAAAAAAGAAGAAGAAACAGAGAGAATGTTAGGCTTTCCCTTTGCTAACTATCCCTTTATCAGTCATAGTCAGACAGGCTCATGGAGCGATGTAATCAGCCTTTAAAACAGCTGCTGAGAAAATTCACTCAAGGAGAGCAAAGTGATTGGGATGAGTGATGCCTTATCTCTAGCTTCCTGCAGAGAAGTTCCCTATGCCTCTACAGATTATTTCTTATTTGAACAGTTGCATAGGAGATTATTTCACATGAATTCATTTGGCAGGTAAAAAGGAAACAGACCAGTAAACATCAAGAGAGCATTTTCTTGCTAAAAATGATCAAGGACCATCCAAAAGGCCTCCTGAGATGCATCCATAAGTTATACCATGTTGCAAAGGCAGGAGGACATGTACAACATGTCAACCATGATCAAGCTCTGTAAACCAAGAAGTACTTGCCTTGGGACAAATGCAAATGGTGATGCCATCTCCTAGAAAGCAATTTAAAATCTCTATAAATGCTCATTAAAATTATTAAACAAAACAAAAGAAAGCAATTCAAATAGTGGCTCTGAAATATTGTGAGTTTTACTATTTTCTTTTATGTAATAGATTGGTTTAAAAAGTTGGTCGTTGGCTCATTAGCAACACAGGATAGGTACATGGACATCAGCACCCATACAAGTAACTTCTGCTTATTACCAAAGTCCCAATGAAACAGACAACTGGTGTATCAGTTGGCTCCAATATCATAACATCTTTATATGCAAATGTTTTAATTGTTTCATATTATAGAAGATGTAATTCTTATTTGTAGTTATGTGCTGTCAAGTTGGAAATAACTAACATTCCTATGTATTTTCGGAAGCTGTGAATCACACTGGAGGAAATAGGCCATCTTCCTCGCACTGGTGGACAATACAGCTCCTTACCATAGATCACAAGAATTGCTTTCTTTTCTAGGATCCTTCATAGTTTTATTGTTGCTTTTGGAATAAAAACTATTTACAATTTTTTTTTAATTTTTATTATTTTTGTGTGCGTGTACTGTCAAATCAGATCTGACTGGTACAGGAGGAGATTGTCCCTCCTTCCCCGGCAGAGCATCTGGTGGATTCGAACTGTGCACCTCTGGGATTGTAGTTGCAGCTCCTTGCCACTAGGCCACCAGAACTCCTCTATTTACAATTTTTACAACTATTTTAGGAAGCTCTGTCTCCCACTGGCAAGAAACTGCACTGCAATCATGAAAATGCGTGGTTTGTGGCCACCAGGTGCTCTGTGGGAGAAGGTCGGGCAATCTCCTCCTGTGTGATTAACTCTGAAAACTTGCCAGAGGACCAGCTATGCGTCAGTTCTCATTCAATTCTACACAGTAATGTTTATTTTAGCATACTTGTGCTACTTTTTTTCATTATGCAAATATTCTCAGGATAAATCAGGATATTTATGATCACTGGTCCCTTAGATACAATAGGCACCTAATGTTATGATTTTCATTCTTTCTTTCTATTTCCTTTCTCTGAAACAGGAGAAAATCTACACTGCCAGCACTGAGAGAATTATTAAAATCTAGTACAAACCATTACTAGAATATTACTCTTAATTACATGAAAATTAAGAAATGTTATGTCGTTGTTGCTGCAGCTTACATTTATTTTGTGGTGAGTTTGAATACTTGCTTCATATGTAGTACACAGTTGTATTTCATTAGTAAATTATTTGCTTTATTCCTTACTGGAAAGTTTAAATATTACACTTAGTTCCAAAGAAAAATATGGAGTAAGTGAAAAATAATTTATTATTAAACATTAGAAAAAAGCAGTAAGGGTATTGCTTTCCATCCATATTTTCCCAAATTCCCTCACTATGTTGCATTCAGTGAAAACTTTAGCCATTTATATTTCTTTCTCTTTTATATTTTTCATATTTATTTAATAGAATTTGAAGCATTTAATTAAACATGTAATTCATTATATATCTATATATGTATATATCATCTATATCTATATCTCTATATCTCTATACCTCTATATCTCTATCTCTATCTCTATCTATCTATATCATCTATATCTATATCTGTATATCATCTATATCTCTATCTATCATCTAGATCTATATATCTAGCTATCTCCTTGTTCTAAAGTTTTTATAAGTGACAAAATTGTTGTTGCTCATTGTTACCAAATCAGAACCAATTAATAGCTGACCCTCCACTGGATTTGCAGAGGTTGTAACTGAGCGGATGGAGATTGCCCATCGTTTTCTCAAGAACAGCTGGTGGATTTGAACTACCTACTTTTGGGTTGGCAGAAAAACTCTATCCACTAATTCAGCATTCTTAAATATCGCCATGTGGCATAGATTGATTTTTGTCTCACCAACATGTGCATGGACAAGGCTAATTATTGTTGGCTGTTGTTGTGTGATGTAGAGCCAAAACCAACCCATAGCTAACCTGCCAGTGAGCTTCAGAGGCAATTAATAGCACAGAAATAGACTGCCCATCCTTCTCCCGTGGACCAGCCGGTGAATTGAAACCACATGTTTTTTATATTACAGCAGTTTCTTACCACCCTGACAGCAGACTTTCCTAATACAATTTGCCTTTTGATTTCCTGACTGTTGGTGCTAAGAGTGTTAACTGTGGACTCAAGCAAATTAAAATTGTTAACAACCTCAATCTCTGCTCCATCTGGTATGGTGCCACCAACTGGCCATGTGGTGAGAACATTTGTTTATTTTCTTGATGTAGAGCTTCAATCCATATTGAGGACTGCAGTCCTTGACCATCTGCAAAAAACGCTTAAGGTCTTATTCAGGTTCGGCAAGCAAGCTTGTGCCATCAGCATTACACAGGCTTGTTGATAAGTCTTCCTCCAATCCTGATGTCACATTCCTCTTTATAAAGCTCAGTCTCCCAGATTTTCTCTTCTGCATGGAGGTTGTAAAAGATATGGAGACAGGACTCATCCCTGACATACTCCTTTCCTGATTTTGAACCACGCAGTATTTCCCTGCTCCATTTTGAGGACTGCTTCCTGATCCAAGTATAGGTTTCACATGAGCACAATCAGTTGTTCTAGGATTCTCATTCTCAAGATAAGCAACAATATGTTATTATCTACTTAGTCAAATCTTCATAGTCAATATCTTCATAGTCAATGAAAATTATAAACACAGCCTCTTCTCAGCCCAGCTTACACATGTGGCAGTTCTCTGTCAATGTACTCTTACAGTTCTTTGTGGATAATCATCACCAGAATTCTGCTTGTTTGTGATATTAGTGATAATGTTCAAAGATTTCTACAATCAATTGGATTATCTTTTTTGGAATGTGTATAAATATGAATGTCTTCTAGCCAAATGGCCAAGTAATTGTCCTCCAGATTTCTTGGTACAACCTCATAGCACATCCAGGGCAGTATCTGTTGAAATATGTCAATACGTATTTGTTGCAGACCAGGGGCAAAGTATTTTTATATGTATTAATAATGAGACAGAACACCAGGAATGTAGGATAAAAACAGAGGTAAAGCAGGAAGCAAATAGTTCTCAAACCACTGAAGGGAACTCCTGCCGATTCCAGCTTTCCTGTCTTTATTGAAAATTTCCAGGAAGTAAATCACAAAGAAAATCCAATACAGGTGAAGCTAAGCTTTCTCTATTGACAACCTTCTGTTTGACTCGGAGGGAGGGACAATGCAAAAATCCTGTAAACACTAAAGGATTGCCTTAGTGCTTCAGGATTAATTCCAGCTGATATCAACCTCCCTCATAACCTGAAGTAGTAGTCTGTTTATTAAAAATATTTAATATAAAATATTTAATATAAAATTTACCTTCCCATAGGTATCACATAACTTCCTGGGCCTTATTTCTTTCCAATTCTTTCAGAACAATCTGAAATTCCTCCTTTATCACCATTGCCCCTCGGACATATGTTGTTTCATAAAATTTTTTTGTATCAGCAAATTATTTTTTGGTATAGTGACTTTGTGTACTCCCTCTATCCTCTCTTGATACTTCCTGGATCATTCAATACTCTATCCAAAGCATCCTTAAGTATTGTCGCTTGGAGTTTAAATTTGTTCATTTCCTTCAGCTTAAATGCTGAGCAAGTTTGTCCCTTTTGATTTTCTGACTCCAGCTCTTTGTACATTTCCTTGTAGTACTTTGATTTGTCTTCCTGAGCTACCCTTTAAAATCTTCTGTTCAGCTCCTTAAGTTCCTGATTTCCGCCCCCCCCCTTCTGTTTTGGCTCCTTGGCATTCTAGTGCTATATTCAGAATCTTTTCTGACATCCATCTCAGTCTTTTCTTCCTCCTCCATCTTTGCATTATTCCTGAATGATATTCTTGATATCTTCATCTGATCTTCACTCATGAGTGTTCACAGACTCAAACCTATTCTTGCGATGGTTTTTAAATTCACATGGGATAGGCACAAGGTTAAATTTTGGTTCCTATGGATTTATTTTCATTTTCTTTAGCTTTAATTTGAAATTATATATAAGCAATTTATCAAACACATACTAATCGTCTCAAAAATCTCTCTCACTTTCTGTTCAGTCTATCTGGCTTACCACCATCTGACTTTCACACAAAGTGCTGAACCTTGCAGCCTTGAGACTTACCTGTCCAACTTGAATGTATCAGTCTTTGTAGCCAAATAACCTGCTATCTACAAAACTTGGTGTGTCTCAGCTACAGGAGTCAAAACAAATCTCCAGGATGATACATATGACTCATAGATTTGGAACTTTCCATCCCTACAAGCCATATAACAAGCTTCACTGGGTTTGCTTCTCTTCAGAACCCAACATTTGATAGCAGATACTGCTATCAAAAGAACAGTTCTGTTATTAGGTACCATTGTGTCAGTTACTACTCATGGTGACCACTCATAGTAACAACAGGTCTGAACTCTTCACTGTCCTATACCATCCTCATGATCTCTGATATCCTTGAACCCATCACTACAGTTACTGTGTGTGTCAACCCATCTAGTTGAAGATCTTACTCTCTTTCTCTTACCTTTCACCTTTCTTACAATGATGTATTTTTCCAAGTCTCTTCTGACACAATTGCTCTAGAACAGTAGTTCTAAAATCATAACGAAGAGTTTTATAAATTGGTTCTCAAGTTTAAATAGTAGTTAAAGCACTAATTATTCAATTGCCTCCATTAGTAAAGAGAAACTGCTAATCCATAGCATGAGGTAACAATATAAATAGGAAAAATATTATTACAAATATATCCTGAGCTATTAAAAATTCAATATCTGGTGATAGTGTATATAATATTTTTCTATAATTTATACAGAATTATAAGAATAGGGTTAATTGGCCCCACTTACAGTGAACACAGTGATGAAAAATTAGCTCAGCACCTCAGAGTCATAATTCTAGCATCATATATCACATATGCCCTGAAAGGAAGTCTTATTTATTGTAGAAACAGCTGATATTACTGAAAATCAAATTAAAATCTTATCATAATGCTAGCTAAATAACAATTCACATTAAATTCCCAACTTTCTATGGCAACTGAAACGAAATTCAAAACTAAAAAGAAATAAGATTCTGTAACTTAAGATAAAACTGCAGTTTTTAAAAACTTGTGACAACTTGACAGCCCATGATTCTCATATTTGGCAGGTATGTTACAGGCATTCTCATTATGTAGTGTGAATATCTTCATGATGAGATCTGCTATAATCAGTCAATCAATTGAAAGGGTATTTCATAAGTACACTGTGGTCAAGTGTCATCAAGTCAATGATAGTTCATAGTGACCTTGTGAACAGATCTGAAACTTGCCCTATGTCATGCCATCCTCATGATCTCAGATTTGCTTAAGCCCATTGTTAAAGTTACCTCAAGAATACAGCCTACATTGTATATAAATATGCATCTAAAGGTCTCTTGCTTTCACTCTGTCAGGATCCTACATCTGTCTTGTCACCACATGACTTCCAGTTCTTTGGAGTTAAGCAAGCAAAACTTTTGACCTAACAATCTTGAGTTCCTCAGTCCCTACAGCTACTTGGATCAAAAGACACATGTAACTTGATGTTCAAAACATGGATCTCTCTCTCTCTCTCCTTCCTCTCTCCCTCTCCCTATCTTTCTTTCTTTTTCTTTCCAGCTCCCTCTCTTGTCTCTTATGGCTATAAATGTTGTTGAGTATCATCAAATGAGGACAGACTTACAGCTGACTCTCTGGCTGGTTTTCAGAAGCAGTTAATTGCAAAGGAGGAGATTACACATCCTTATCTCACTAAATTGTTGTTATTATTAGGTACCATCAAGTTCACTATGACTCACAGTAGCCTCGTGGACATCAGATTTAAACTTTTCACTGTGTTGTTTGCTGTTGTTGTTATATGATGTTGAGTCACTTGAGACTCATAGTGACCCTATGTATCACCGCCCTGAACCCTGCTCTATCTTGTGTCAACCTTATTGTCTCTGAAACACCTACCCTCATTATATAAGTCACTGAACCATTATATCTCATTGAGGGTCTTCTTCTTTTCTCTATCCCTCCATCCAAGCCTGATGTCCATCTCTAAGGACTGGTTCCTCCTTGCAACATGTCCAAAGTATGTCAGACGAAGCTTCAGAATCTTTTCTTCCAAGGAGTAGCCTTGTCTCATCTTCTCTAGGTCAAACTTGTTTGTTCTTCTGGAAGTTCATGATATATTTAATACTTTTCTCTGGCACCAAAGCTCATAGGCATCAATTCTCCTTCTATCATGCCTAGTCATTGTCCAGCTTTCAAACACATAACAAAGTAATTGTGAAGACTATGGCCCGGACCAGGCACATTTCAGTCTCTAAACTGATGCCATTGCTTTTCAGTACTCTGGAGAGGTCCTTCTATCTATATGCCTACATAAATATGTGTATGTATGAGAGAGAGAGAGAGAAAGAGAAAGAGAGAGAGAGAGAGAGAGAGAGAGAGAAAGTGTGTTGTTAGAGAGTATGTGTGTGTCTGTGAACATATGAAAGCCTTGCCCTATCCTGCCCTATCCCTAGTCTTACATTGCTTACACACTCAAGCCACTTGCAGAGACTGTACCTATTCATCTCTTTGTGAATCTTGCTCTCTTTCCCTGACCCTCTCTATCTTTTTCAGCATTATGTCCTCTTCCAAGGATCAGGTTGTCCCGACAACATTCCCAAAGTAGGTGAAACGTTGTTTCAATATCCTTGGTTTTACTAGCACCCTGGTTGTTCTCAGACAGAAAGTCTTATCAAACATTCTACCAAATATCTCCAAAATAGGTTAGTTTCTTCTTTTTTTAATATTTTTGTTTGTTTTCTGGAACACTGTTTATTAAAAAATAGAGTCAACACCATATTATATATGCTGATGCTCATTCATTTCTCCTGTATACATTTTCTTTTTTTTGCTCTTTTGCAATCTTTCTTAAATGAAATTATATTTTAAGTGTGATTTTAATGAACATTTAATGAGAAGTTAGATTTTCATTCATTATTTTTATTTATTTAACCCTTTCCCTTCTTCCCCCAGTTCACTTTTTTTTAAATACTCATTCATTTTTGCACAATTACCTACCTCCACACCTCCCAGTCTTCATTGCAATGATATACCTCTTATTCTGGGCTGTTGTCATATGTATAATGCCAAACATATGTTCCATTAAAACAGTTCTTTCTTTCACCTGTTACAATACAATGGTCATTACCTATCCACTCTAATCCTATTCTTCTCCCAACTCACCCCCACATGTCTGACTTGCTTTTTAACAGTGGTGCTATGCAGTATTTGCCCTTTTGTCACTGAGATATTTCACTCAGCCTGATATTTTCCAGAGTGACCCATGTTGTGTAATGTTTTACAAGTTCATTGTTTTTTAGTACTGCATAGTATTCCATTGTATGAATATATAATAATCTTCCTATTCATTTGTTGATGGACATTTTGTATTGCTTCCATCTCTTTGGTATTGCAAATAATGCAGCAATAAACATGTGAGTGCATATATATGTTTGGATGGAAGTAATGGTTTCTTTAGGGTATATTCCCATTATTTCTTGGCTTTTTGGCTAAGATCAAGTGTAGAATATATTTCCAGTAATGACATTGCTGCGTCAAAAGGTATTTCTATTTCCTATTTTTTGAGAAAGCACCAAACCACCTTCCATAATGGTTGTACCATTTTACACTCTCATCAGCAGTGAATAAGTGTTCCACACTCTCCACAACCTTGCCAGCACTTATGGCTTGCTCCTCTTTTGAACATTGATGTTTTTGTTGGGATTAGATGATATCTCATAGTTGTTTTTATTTGCATCTGTCTGATAGCTGTGGATTTTGAACATTTCTTCATGTGTTTGCTATCTGAATGTCTTCTTTGGTGAAGTATTTATTTGTATCATGTGCGCATTTTGCTATTGGTTCATTTGCCTTTTACTTGATAAGGTGCTGGAATAGTCTATAAATTTCAAATATGAGTCCCTTATCAGATATGTTGTTACCAACTATTTTTTCCTCTGTCTGTGGGATTCCTTTTTACCCAGTTGGAGAAGTTTTTAATGTGAAGAGGGATTCTATTCTTACAAGATTCTGTTCGTCTATTTTGTTCTCTTCTTGTTGTAAGTTTTCATCATGCTTGAAACACTATTCATACTGAGGATTAGGGCTTCTAGAGTTCTTCCAAGCTTTTCTCTAATGAAAATTAGAGTCTAGTTTAACTTCTAAGTCCCTGATCCCCCTTGGGTTGTATTTTTTTAAATTTTATTATTTTTCTGGGAGAGTACCGTCAAATCAGATCTGACTGGTACAGGAGGAGATTGTCCCTCCTTCCCCCGCAGAGCATCTGGTGGATTTGAACTGTGCGCCTCTGGGATTGTAGTTGCAGCTCCTTGCCACTAGGCCACCAGAGCTCCCCTTGTGTGGGTTGTATTTTTAAAATGGTGTGAGGTGTGGTCTTGTTTGAGTTTTGTACAGATGGTTTTCTAACTTTGTAGGCACCGTTTCCCCCACACTTAACTGATTTCATCTCCTTGTAAAAAATCAGTTGAATATAGGTAGTTGAGCTGATTTCTGGGTTCCCAATTTTATTCCATTAATCTATGTGTCTGTCACAGTGCTAGTACTACATTGTCTTGACAAACACAGCCTGTGTAGTATGATTTGAAATCAGGGAGTGTTATACCTCCTACCTTGTTTCTAATTTTCAGGAGTGCTTTCCTTATTCAGGGTGTCTTTCCATTCCAAATAAAATTGGCAATTGCCTTTTACATCTTGTTGAGGAATGGAATTGGTATTTGTATTGGGATTGCATTGAATGTGTAGATTGCCTTTGGCAAAACTGCCAGTTTCATAATATTGAGTCTTCCTACCCATAAGCATGGTATATTCTTCTATTTCTCCAATTCTCTTTACATTTCTTGAAGTAATGTTTTGTAATTTTCTTTGTATAACTCTTTTCCCCCCCTCTAGTTAGATTTGCTCCCAAGTATTTAATCTTGTGATTAGCTATTGTGATGGGTATTGTTTTCCTTAGCTTTGTATTAGTTCTGTATTCTCTTTGTCACTGTAGAGAACTACAACCAATATTTATACATTGATCTTGGGTCCCACTATTTTGCTGAATTAGTCAACTATGTCCAGTAGGTTTTTTGCTGTGTTGTTACCTTTTTCTAAGAATACCATCATATCATCTGTATGTAGAGCTCACTTTACCTCCTCTTTGCCAATTTGGATACCTCTTGTATCTTTCTCTTGTCTTATTGCTCTTACTCAAACTTTCAGTACAGTATTGAGTAGAAGTGATAATCAGCATCCTTGTCTAGTTTCTGTTCTCAAAAAGAATGCCTTTAATCTCCATTGAAAACAAAGATGGCTCTTGATTTTATATATATTTTTTCACTATGTTGAGGAAATTCTTCTCGAACTTGCTCAGCATATCTTAAGCTCAAGGAACTGAAGAACAAATTCAAACCTCGAGTTGCTATAATCAAGGATGCTTTTGGCAGAACATTAAATGATCCCGGAAGTATTAAAAAAAGATGGAAGGAATATACTGAGTC
>NW_006399858.1:541168-544458 GCF_000299155.1 Elephantulus edwardii
GAGAGGGACATCATGCTTGGGAGGGTGGAGGGACGGCGCAGGAGAGGAAGGCCCTCTATGAGGTGGATTCATTCAGTGACTGGGATAATTGGGATGGGAGTGTCAGAGACAGTGCGATTGGCTCAGGGCAGAGCGGAGTTTAGGGCTGTTGTACATAGGGTCCCTATGAGTCGCAGGCGACTCAATGGCACATAACAACAACAACATCCCTATTTTACTTAGTGTTCTAATCAGGAAAGGGTGTTGGATTTTGTCAAATGCTTTCTCATGCATCAATTGATAGGATTATGTTATTCTTGTTCTTTGTTTTGTTAATGTAATGAATTACATTTATTGTTTTTATTTTTTTAATTAATTTTAATGACAATTTACAGAGACTTAGGGTTTCCAATTGTTCATTGTTGTACTTTTCTCCCTGCCCACCCCTTCCCCTCCAATTCACTCTTCTCCTTGAAAAGTAAAAGAAAAACTCTTTCATTGTTACGCAATCCCTCTCCCCCAAGTCCACTCTACTGTGCAGCCTTCATTCTAGACTCCTGTCATGACAGTAATACCAAATCACATGTCCCTTTTCAGCAGTTCTTTTCCTCAACTGTTTCAATGCAGTATCCATCATTCCTCCCCTCCTTCCCTGTCTTTCCTCAACCCCAATGTCAGTCCCGTTTTCTATTTTGACTTTAGTATCAATGATATATTTGCTTCATAGAGTGAGTCTGGGAGAATTCCATCATTTTCTATTTCCTGAAATGTTTTATGTAAAATAGGTGACAGTTCTTCTCTGAATGTTTGATAAAATTCACTAGTTAAAATTAATCTCATCCATGGTTTTCTTTCTTTTTTTTTAAGTTGTTTTAACTAGCTGTTCAATCTCTTCTTTTGTAATGTATCTATTCAGGTATTCTGCTTCGATCTGTGTCAATTTGTTTAGATTGTTTCTATTTAATTGTTTATTTCCTTTGTTTTTATATTTTTTAGTTTAGTTTTTCATAATATTCCATTGTTAACTTTTTTATTTCAGTTAGTTATGTTGTGACATTGCCCCTTTCATCTTTTATTTGGATTATTTGTGTCTTTTCTTTTCCTTTATTATTTTTACTACTGGTTTGTTGATTTTATTGATCTTTTTGAAGAACTGACTTCTGGTCTTGTTGATTGTTTCATTTGTTTTTCTTGTTTCTATTTCATTTATTTCTGCCCTAATTTTTAATGTCATTTCTTTTAGAGGCTGATGGCTTTATTATATTAATTATTATTATTATTATTACAGCTCAATCACAACTCTTACAGTGCTTCATTCTCTCAGTGCTTCCTTTTGCTTCTTTCTGTTCTGAGATTACAATTATGAACATATTGTTCCTTTTTATGGTATCCCATATTATTCTTAGGTTTTCTTCTTTTTCCTTCCTTTCTGATCTTGCTTTTTGTTTTAGCAGATCATTCCTGAGAACTCTATTTCTTCTGTTTTGCTGGTTCTGTGCTCAATCTCTTCAACTCTGCTCATAAGTCTCCTCAACATGTTGACAGCATCTGAAATATTGGTCCTTATATTCTGGATTGCATTTTCTTGTATTTCCAGAGTCTCTAATGGCTTGTTTCTTTCATCTGCATTGTCTTTGATAGCTTTTACAAGTGCCTCTTGGCTTTTGCTTGTAGAATCCTGTAATTTTCATGCTTATCTTTTACCCATTGTAAATATTTGATCATTGTTCTTTTGAACTCTGTGTCAGAAAGCTATACCAGAGTTTCTGGATTCAAGAAATTGCTTGATTCTGTGTTTTGATGACTTTTGGGGGGTGACAATTTGCTTCAGTTTTTTGTAGGGTGTGACGTAGCCTGCTTCTTCTGTGTCATTGCTATAGTAGAGATTTTCTTGCTTGGGGTTCTAGCCAGAACTTGGTCAGCTGACATTGGCTTGAGAACTACTCCAGAGAAGGGAGGGGCACCTCACCCTGCCTGAATTCCTCTCTGATCCTTTGACTCATAGGGAGACTTTTTTCAGTTGGGAAGCTGAACACACTAGTAGGGAGTAGTAAGACAACTCACTTTGCTTATGGTTCTTCCTTTCTGATCCTGAGGCAAAATTATCTGGTACTGGGGGATGGGCGGGGAACAAAAAATGTTTCTGTTCCTTTCTCTCTGGTCCTTTAACTAAGGCCTCTGGGGTGGATGGTTTGTTGTCTCCTGATTGAAATCCTCTCTCCTGAAATCTACTGTCCTCCTTAGTCTGTGGAGTGGTGCAGGCAGATTTCTCAACTGTTTTTACTACTTTATCTGGTAATTGAGCAGGAAGCACTGTCTTGGACCTTCTGCTTTATGACTGTATCATGTAGGGGCTGATTGCTGGAGTAGTTTCTTCTTTTGGTCTCCCATTTTATTTTCCATATTCTGAACCAAAACCACAACTCACAGACTTGATTTTTCTTCAGTATTAATCATTGTCCGGCTTTCAGATGTATATGAAGCAACTGAAAATACTCTGGCTTGGGTCAGAGAAAGGATGGAAAATTTCCTCCTGTGTGATTTACTGTCTTTAAAAAACCACTGGAAGAGCAACTATGGGTTGGTTTTGACTCAACAGCACATAACAGTAATGCGTCATAAATCATCAACATCTTGGCCTTTAGACTGATATCAATGTTCTTTAATACTTTAGAGACAGCTGATTTTCTTAATGCAATATGTCTTTTGATTTCTTGACTGTTAATATGGGTGTTGATTGTGAAACTAAGTAAAATGAAATAAATATGTGACAACTTCAATATTTTCCCCATCTATCATAATGTTCCACGAGGCTGGGCTCTATGAGGAGAAGCATGGCATTAGGACTGAAGGAAGATCTATCAACAATCTGCGTTATGCAGATGACACAACCCTGCTTGCTGAAACTGAGGAGGACCTCATGCACTTACTACAGGGGGTCAAGGACTGCAGCCTTCAGTATGAACTGAAGCCCAACATCAAGAAGACAAATATTCTCACCACTGGACCAATCGGTAGCATCAGGATAGATGGTGAAGAGATTGAGATTTTTCACAGCTTCAGTTTGCTCGGCTCCACGGTCAACACTCTTGGCACCAGCAGCCAGGAAATAAACAAAAATATTGAGATGGGAAAGTCTGTGGTTAGGGACCTCTCTAAAGTACTCAAGAGCAACGGTGTCTCTCTGGAGACTAAGGTCTGCCTGATACAGACCATGGTCTTTGCAATCACTTGTTATGCATCAGAGAGTTGGACAATGACTAGGGAGGATAGAAGGAGAATTGACGCCTTTGAGCTGTGGTGTTGGAGAA
>NW_006399858.1:546238-547823 GCF_000299155.1 Elephantulus edwardii
GGATTCTGGGGCTTTGACTGACATACATTGGACATATTTTAAGGAGAGACAGGTCCTTGGAGAGGGACATCATGCTGGGGAGAGTAGAGGGACAGCGTAGGAGGGGAAGACCCTCTATGAGGTGGATTGATTCAGTGACTGGGGTAATCGGGATGGGTGTGAGGCAATGAGATTGGCACAGGATAGAGCACGGTTTAGGGCTGTTGTACATAGGGTCGCTATGAGTCGCAAACGACTTGACGGCACATGACAACAACATCATAATGTTGTCTATTTGACCAGTGATGACTATTTTTTTTTCTTGATGTTGAAATACCATCCATATTGGAGGTTTAGGCTTTGATTTTCTTTAGCAAGTGCTTCAAGTCCTCTTTACTTTGTCCACACAAGTCTGAACAGATATCTGCATAATGTAGATTGTTGATGAATCTTCCTCTATTCTTGAAGTTGGAATTTTCTTCATCGAGTTTAGCCTTTCAAATAATTTTCTTAACATACAAATTTTATAGCTATGAAGAAACTATACAACTCTGACTCAAGCGTTTTCTAATTTTAAACTGTGCATTTTTTCCTTGTCTTATTGAACAATGGCTTCTTGGTTTATGGACACTTTTCATATGAACACAACTAAGTGATTTGAGATTCCTTTTCTTCTCAATGTTATTCGTAATTTGTTATGATCTACATTGATAAAGGTCTTTGCTTATTTAGCCACTCACAAGTGAAATTATTTCTGCTATTCTCTGCTTTGTGAAATTCTCTGGTATTCCTCATGGAATGAGAGATATAATTGCTCATGAATCTTGAAAGAAATTGTTGTTGTTGTTGTCATGTGCCATCGAGTCGCTTGCTACTCATAGCGACCCTATGTACAAGAGCCCAAAATGCCATTCTATCCTGTGCCAACCTCGCTGTCTCACAAACACATTCATTCCCACCATTCCACTCACGGAATCGATCCATCTCATCGAGGGTCTTCCTCTCCTCCACCGTCCCGCCACTCTCCCAAACATGATGACCCTCTCCAAGGACCAGTCCCTCCTTGCAACATGCCCAAAATATGTCAGACGAAGCTTCAGAATCCTTACTCCAAGAAGCATTCCAGCTTCACCATCTCCAGGACAAACCTGTCTGTTCTCCTAGCAGTCCATAGGATATTCAACACACTTCTCCATCACCAGAGCTCAAAAGCATCAATCCTCTTTCTATCATCCCTATTCACTGTTCAACTCTCTAATGTATAGCACGTAATTGCGAAGACTATAGCCTGGATCAGGAACACCTTAGTCTCCAGTCTGACATCGTTGCTCTTCAGTACTCTTGGGAGGTCCCTCACAGCCAACTTTCCCAGTGGAATTTGTCTCTTGATTTCCTGGCTGCTGTTATCAAGAGTGTTGACCGTTGGAGCCAAGTAAATTAAAACTGTTAACTATCTCAATCTCTTCACCATCCATACTGATGCTGCCAATTGGCTCAGTGGTGAGAATCTTTGTTTTCTTGATGTTGAGCTTCAGTCCATACAGGAGGCTGTAGTCCTTGATCTTCTGCAGCAAGCGCTTCAGGTCTTCCTCAGTTTCAGCAAGCA
>NW_006399858.1:548220-550279 GCF_000299155.1 Elephantulus edwardii
TGCTAAGATCCATCTAACATTAGCTATAATATCCCTAGTACCATGACCTCTTCTAAATCCAGCCTATACGTCTGGCAGTTCTCTGTTGACATATTGTTCCAAACGTTTTTGGATAATTTTCAGCAGAATCTTGCTTGTACGCAATATCAATGATATTGTTCGATAGTATCCACACTCTGTTAGGTCACCTTTCTTTGGAATGGGAACAAATATCAATCTTTTCCACTCAGTGGGCCAACTGGCTGTTCTCCAGATTTCTTGGCACAACTTAGTGAGCACATTCAGGCCAGTGTCTGTTTGTTGAAATATGTCCATTGGTATGCCGTCAACTCCTGTAGCCTTGTTTTTTGCCAATTCCTTCAGAAATTAGGGAATGCATAAAAGAGGATTACTTGTGTTTTATTTACTAGGCTAAGGTTTTCAATTCTGTGTATATTGATAAATTAGATAACATTTTTAAAAATGGAAAATCCACAGCATTTTATTTTGTTCATGTAGAACCTCTACATATAACAGAAAAATAGTCATTTGAACAGAACAAGGGAGTATAGTATGATTTCAAAATTGTTAAAACATATATATCAGAGTTGTAGCCTTTTACCATGCCTATTCTTTCTGTTTACTAAAATAAATATTCTTCATAACTGAACTGTATGGAGAAGTAAGTGACATTAGGATTGGAGAGGTCCTTTTTGTCACATCAATTCACTTTTAAATACGTCTTCACAAAAATTGAAGAGAACAGTTAGTCCTTTTTCATGACTAGTGTTACTTTAAAAAAAATTTATTTTATTAATTTTAATGAACATTTACAGAGATTTTGGATTTCCAAGCATTCACTGTTGTACTTTTCTCCCTGCCCAGACCGCCCCCCCCCAGTTCACTCTTCTTTTTGAAAAATAAAAGAAAAATTATTTCTTTGGTATACAATCCCCCCACACCCCTCCCACTGCCCCGGGTACACTCCACTATGCAACCTTAATTCTGGATTCTTGTGATAACCATAATACCCTATTCATGTATCACTTTTAAATTATTCTCTCCCTCATCTGTTTCAATGCAGTACACATAATTTATACAGTTTTTCTCAGTCTTACCTCAACCCTGATGTCAGTCTCTTTCTACAACAGTGACATCATGCATTATTTGTCCTTTTGTGACTGAGATACTTCACTCAGTTACTTTTTAATGTTAACAGACTTGAAAATTATAACAAATCAAACAATATGTGATTCCCATTTATTTGTGAGAAGTTTAATTCTATCTATTATGTTTTAAGTTCTATTTAATTGTGCAACATTTGTGTTACATCCTGTTTATATCTGGAGTTATTGTTTACTTTTAGATTTATTGTTTACATCAATGTTGTCATTATGTGTCATTGGATCAGAACAAACTCATAACTGAAGTAGGACTTTAGAGGACCTGATATGGGAGGAAATTGCCCATCCTTTTGTTCTGAAGGAGTTGATGCATTCTGAACACCAGCTCTTGTGCAATTAACTGTCTCTCAATTATAATCCTGAACAAATAGTACACAACAACAACCTTTAAGATGACAGCACAAATCTTTAACTACTAGGTAACCAGAGCTCAAAACGTTAATACTTATTAATAAAAATTAAACTGTTAATATACTGTAGAAATAGGTAGAAAGAAAACGTCATTTAAAAAATATTTTTTATAATGAGAAAGAACTTTTTTTCAATTATTATAACAGGAGAATGAATAAACTTCTACAGGAAGGAGTTTCCTGGGAATATTTGTAGTCTCGTAGAGAAACAAGACATTTTGTTCAGCTCTCAATGAATTTAAGAATTGTGTTGCTCAAAGATACCCCTAGAAAGCATATCATCTATAGCAATAAATATGCAAATGTACTTACATTTTTTATTCATAGCAAATACATTTTATAAGAGAAACAAACGCAGGTTATACACATGGACTTCACCTGATGGTATGCATAAGAATCAGATCGACTACATCTGTGGAAGGAACCACTGGAGAAGCTCAATATCAGCTGTGAAAACTAGGCCGGGGGCTGATTGTGGAACAGACC
>NW_006399858.1:552199-563925 GCF_000299155.1 Elephantulus edwardii
AATCGGGGTGGGTGTGTCAGAGGCAGTGCGGTTGGCTCAGGATAGAGCAGGGTTTAGGGCTGTTGTGCCTAGGGTCTGTATGAGTCGCAAATGACTGGACAGTACATAACAACAACAACAAACAACTTACTTACATTTTTTTAATAATCAGATGTCAAATTTAATAGTAGTATCTAAGAACTAAAGCTTTCCCCTGATTGGTAGTACTTATCCGTAGGTTGGCGACGAAAAATTGATACAGTCTAACTCTAAGCTTTCCAAGGATGTAAATTGCATGTCATGTAACAGTGTCCCAATCCTCTGATAAGAAGCATAAGACTGCTTAGATAAGAAAGAGAGAAGACAGAGAAGGTGAAGCAAAGAAAAGAGAGCACAAGATTTTTAATCACTCTTCCCTGGTTTTCAGTCTAAATACCATGCTGTTTTAATTTGTGAGAAGGGCAAGACCCTGCAATAATAAAGCTAGACAAAAGATACGAATAGCTAAAAGATCTCAATTTTCATTTAAATACTTCTCTTAACTATTTCAGTATCCTCACGTTGTTCTCTATTTACCTCTGAGGTTCAATTGTTTCTGAATAGAGATATTTAGAGATCAATAATCTTCCAGACTCTTAAAGCTCTATAATTATGTATGTAGGTCTCATAAAAGCTAATTTTGAAGCAAAGGGGTCTGAATTTTTTCAGTTTTATTCCTTAACACTCTATTGGTGTATATTCTTTTCAATGTTCACCAGTTAGTTGTCCAGCTGATTATAAAACTTTGTTAAGTCAGAAATAAAGTGACAATTAAAACATATGTCTTGTGATATTATGTCTACCAAAAAATTTGCTGAAAGTAAAAACAAGGGGTTTCATTTGGATTTTTACTAGTATAGTGATCCATCTGATAACAATTATTAATCCCTAATATTCTTACTATTTCCATGAGCATTAGCTTTTGTTCACCTCCTTCACTTTCTGCTTTCTTCCCTTTGTGCTGGTTTCTCAGAGCTCTAATGCAATATTTAGAGTCATTTCTGACATCTAGCTCAGTCTTTTCCTCCTCCTCTTTCTAATGACTGTTTGCATTCTTTAGTGATTATACTCTTGATATTCTCCCACAGCTCATCTATTCTTCATTTATTAGCGTTCAAGGTCTAAAATCTGTTCCTAAGATGGTTTTAAAAATACAATTGGGGTAGACTAAAGGTCAATAATTGGTTGGTTGGTAGTTGGTTTAACCTTGCTTAGTTTTAGTTTGACCTTGCATATGAGTAGTTAATAGTCTGCTCCATGTTTAGCACCAGGCTTAGTTTTCACAGCTGATATGGATCTGATACCTGTGTACAGCATCACCTGAAATCCATGTATATAATCACCATATAAAAGATATTTATAATGAAAATCCATGTATATAGTCACCATATAAAAGATATTTATAATGAATAAATCATTGTACAAAATTCTATGAATATATCTCCAGCCTCATTTCTGTCACCAAGTCCATGTTTTCTGACTAATGATCTTTCTTCCCTATTGCCAACTTTTGCATTCCAGTCATTCACTATTATTACTAGTGCACATTACTTGCATGTTTGATAAAATTCTGACTGCATAAGTTTGTAGAAATCATCTATTGCCTCTTCACCTCTGGTTTTGGTGCATATATTTGGTGGCATTCACTGGATTTCCTTAGATACAATATTATCCTGTCCATCACAACATTGTATTTCAAGGAAAGAAAATAAGAACTTAAGGGTTGTGGTGCTGGAGAAGAGTATTGAATATACTATAGACCACCAACAGAACAAGCAGATCTGTTTTGGAGAGGGTGAAACCAAGTTTCTCTGTATAGACAAAGATTTTGAAGCTCCAGTTTATACACTTTGTGCATCTGACCTGGAGGAATCTGTCCTGAAGAAATATATCATGCTTGGAAGGATGGAGGGCGGTACAGTAGAGGAAGACCCTAGATGAGATGAATTGACACATTAACTGGGGAAATGAGGGTAGGTGTGTTGGAGAAAGTGAGACAGGCTCAGGATAAAGTAGGGTTCGGTGTTATTGTACATATGAGTGCCAGGTGACACAGCAGCACAAAACAATAACAGCATGAGCTATAAGTAATATCCTTCTTAAAAAATAAGAATTAAGTAGGAGACATACACTCTCTGATCTCAAAACCTGTTATATAGTCATGGTAACAAAACAACACAGTATTTGCACAATGACAGGCACACAGAATAATGGAATAGAATTGAAAATCCAGATCAACTTATCTACCTATGCTCAATTGATATCTGAAAAGGAAATGAAACGTATTGAATCGGGAAACAGTAGTCCCTTTAACAGATGGTGCTGACAAGAATGGACATCCACAAATATGCTGAACATAGAAATATATGACTCCACTAATCCACTTCTAGCATTATAACCCAAGGAAAACAGAGCTGAAACACAAATGGAGATTTGAATATTTGTGATCATGTTGTTGTTAAGTGCCGTCGAGTCCTAGGCAACTCATAGCGACCCTATGAAGGAAAGTCCTTAAGAGTTATGTGACTTTCATCCTCTCTCCAGGTTCATGGGGTTTCCGGAGGCAAGCTATTGCTGAAGTGGATGCCACTCCTGCTTCCAAGCTTGTTTTAATCAGGGAGCTCCACCAAACACTGTCCACCATGGGTAACCATTAACGCATTTGACACATCAGTGTCACAGTGTTCAGTTTCACAGCAACCACAAGTTACCATTGTACAGCAAGTGGACACACCAAAGCTTATTTACACTAGCAAGGAAATGTAAATCACCAATCAAATGGATACACAAATTTTGGTATATTTACACAATGAAATGCAATGCAGAACTAAAAAACAACAAAGAATTCTTAAAATACTAAGCAACATGGGAAAGTCTAGAGAGCATTATGTTGAGTGAAATAACACAGTCACAAAAGAACAAATTTGGCATAAAAATCTATTATGGAATAGGAGGATAACTGAGCAAGATATGTATTAATTGTTAGAAGAGTAATGAAGGGAGGAGGACTGAAAAAAGATGAGAGAAAATTCACTAGGATAGCAGAGGTTAGTGAGTAGATGGGTGGCTGAAAGAATAGGAAAGATGCTGCAGGGACTCAAAGAGATAGAGTGGTTAAGGGCATGTTGTTGTTGTTAGGTGTCATGAAATAGAGAACGACACATAGTTCTCTGTGAACATTACATCTGAATTTTGTCCTATCATGTGCCATCCCCACCATCTCTGATACAGTTGAGCCCCTTGCTGCAGTCACTGTGTAAATCCATCTTGATGGGGATCTTAATTTTTTTTTTCACTAACCCTCCATCCTTCTAAGTATGATATCCTTTTCTAAAGAATAGCCTCTCCTAGTAATACATTAAAGAATGAGATATGAAGCTATGTCCCCCTTGCCTCCAAAAACCACTCATTTTTTGGCAGTCCATAGGATATTCAATACTCTTCTGCAACATCACAACTCAAAGGCATCAATTATTCTTTTGTCATCTTTGTTAACTGCTCAGCTGTCAGATGCATAATAAGTAACTGAAAAGGTCATGGCCTGAATCAGATGCACCTTAATCTTCAAACTGATATCATTACTTTTCAGTATTTTGGAAAGCTCCTTAACAGCAGACTTGCCCAAAGAAATACATCTACTTATCTCCTTACTGCTGATACTAATGGTGTTGATTGTAGAGCAAAAGGCATAGGTCAGTAGTAATTATATAAAACGCAATGTATTTGAATCATTGTATAAAAAAATCATATGTAAGTGAAACACAATGTATGTGAATTATTGTATAAAACACAATTGTACTTAAATGAAATATAAGGCCTATAAATTATATAAAACACAATGCATAGGATTCAAAGATGGCAGCAGTGCAGAACAAAGTGTGCAGAACCAAAAGAATAGCAAGCTGCATAGAGCCAGGCCACTAGAGAGTCCTTCATACCGCACAGAGACCAATCATCACAGCACAATGTGGACAGCAGGAATTTGAAGCAGAACTTTTGTTGGAACAATTAGGTTCAGAGCTACAGGAACATAAACCTTCCCCACGCTGTGGTCACAACATGCACCAGCCAGTCAGAAGTCATTAGCCGTGCTGCTTTGGGACTCATCTGAAAGGAGAAAGGTTAGTGGGGAAATTGGCTGAATTCTCTCAAGAATTCACTAAGACTCAGTGGGTCTGTTGTGTGATGTGGAGAGTAGGAATTTGAATCAGAACTTTTGTTAGAACAATGAGTTTCAGAACAGTAGGAACATAAAGCCACACTGCTTTATGGGAATTTGACTGAGTCGTCTTGGGTCTCACTGGACCCAGAACCCTGTTTGGGCAGGGGCTGCTGTGCAAGGGCACCTGGGTAAGTTCTGCTGGGCAGGGACCACTGAGTGAGAACTTCTGGGTGGGAGACAGACAGCTGGAATTTGAGTAGGGACCTCAATTGTGAGCACACCTGGATAGCTGAGGTGTGAGTGAGGTCCCCCAAATGGTTGACCCACCTCTGTGATTGTCCGTCCCCCTGCAGTCTCCAACCCATTTGGCTCCACACTTGTTCCTACATGTCCAGTCAATAAACTTGCCTTTAATCCAGAGCACCTTGATCAGACTTGCCTACAAGAGGCTGCTTTCACAGGATCTGAACTGACCATCTCCCTTGAGTTAGAAGTTCACAGAAAAACACAAGTGGGGTAGATGCCCAACTGATCTAGAGCATTGTCTTCAGATCAAGACTATATCAATGTCTCAAATAAAGCAAGCTATCTCACACACTACACAAGTACAAAGCAAGATGTCACCATCAAAGGGTGACAGAGTGTCAATAGATGTCCTGAAGCCACAAAGTCTGATGGAACTTTCTCACACAAAATTTAAAAGAAAGCTTGAAGAATTACAGGATACTACAAGCAAAAACAAAGAGGAGCTGAAAAAAAAATCCAAAACAATACAGATAAAACAAACAAGGCACTAGTGGCACTGGAAAAACAAGAAACTACTATCCAAAGATGCTGTCAACATGATGGAGGGACACATGAGCAGAGTTGAAGAGATGGAACACAGAACCAGTGAAATAGAAGATAGAATTGTCACCACTGATCTGCTAGAGCAAAAGCAGAATCAAAAAGGAAGGAAAAAGAAGAAAACCTAAGAATAATATGGGACACCCCAAGAAAAATAACATGTGCATCATTGGAATCCCAGAACAGGAGGAAGCAAGTAAAGGCACAGAAAAAGTTGTGGAGGAATTACTAGAGGAAAACTTCTCAGGCATAATGAAGAATGAGAGAATATATATTCAAGAATCTGAGCTAACATGAGGAGAGAATCCGGAAAGCAGCAAGAGAGAAACAAAGAGCAATCTGTAAAGGAGAGAAGATAAGATTAAGTGTCGATTTCTCAGCAGAAACCATGCAAGCAAGAAGAGAGTGGAAGGACATATATCAAATATCAAAGAACACAACTGTCAACCAAGAATACTGTACCCAGCAAAATTATCCATCAAATATGAAGGAGAAATCAAGATATTCCCAGAATAAAAGAACCTAAGAGAGTTTGTAAAAACAAGACCAGCATTGCAGGAAACACTGAGAGATGTCCTTCTTAAAGAGCTACCACAGAAAGCAGCAGCATGGGCCGAAGTAACTGGCACAACACCAAAAAGAATTCAACAAAATGATAGCAATAAAACCCTCCCTTTCAAGAATTACACTTAATGATAATGGTTTGAATACACCACTGTAGAAGAGTAGCAGATTGGATTAAAAAACAAAATCCATCAATATGCTGTCTACAAGAGACACACCTGAAAAATGAAGATAAAGAAAGACTAAAAATAAAAGGATGGGGAAAAAAATATACCAAGCAAATGGCAGCCAGAAAAAAGCAGGAGTAGCGATATTAATCTCTGATAAAATAAATTTCAAAGCAAAACCATCACAAAGGACAAGGAAGGTCAGTACATAATGCTTAAAGGGTCAATAGAACAAGAGAACATAACGATAATAAATATCTATGCACCAAATGAAAGACCTGTAAAATATATTAAACACATATGAACAAACTTGAAAAAGGAAATAGACAACACTACTATAGTAGTTGGCTATTTCAAACACCACTCTGAAAAAAAAGATACAAGTATCAGAAAAAAACCTCAACAAAGATGCTCAAGAATTAAACCACACAATAAACCAAATCTACCTCATAGTTATTTATAAGCTAATGCACCCCCCAAAATCACAAGGCAAGCATCAATAAATTAAAAAACATAGGAATAAGACTAAGAATTTTCTCACACCACAATGCTTCAAAATAAAAAATATATTGACCTTTTCAATGAACCAACTACTAGTTTTGCTAATTGTTTTTCTGTTTTCTATTTCATGTATTTCTGCTATAATTTTTATAATTTCAGTTTTTTTAGAGGGTGTAGGGATTTCTTGCTGTCTTTTTCAATTTGTTGGAGATGTTGAGTTAGAGAGTCAATGGTGATTTTTTTCCTACCTTTTCATATGTTTGTTTATTGTTATAACTTTACTTTAGATAACTGCTTTGTTTGTTTCCAGAGGTTCTGGTAAGCGGTGTTTTCATTGTCATTTGTTTCAAATCATTTTTTATTTCCCTTTGTATTTCTTCTAGTACCCACTCATGTTCAAGCAAGATGTTTTTCAACTTCCAAATGTATGATTTTTTTCTCCTTTATCCTCTTACTATTAATTTCTAATTTTGTAACATTGTGATCTAAGAAGATGCATTGTATTATTTCTATATTTTTTAATTTATTGATGCTTGCCTTGTGACCTAAAATGTGATCTATTCTGGAGAATGTTCCATGCACATTAGAGAAGAAAGTATACTGTGACATTTTTGTGGAGCACTAGCCTATATATATAAAAATATGATGTTCGGTGGGTTTATTGTGTGGTTTAGTTCTTGAGCATCTTTGTTGAGTTTTTTTTCTGGTAGTTCTATCTTTTCTTGAGAGGAGTGTATTGAAGTCTCCAACTACTGTAGTAGTGCTGTCTATTTTTTTTTTCAGTTTTGTTCATGCTTGTTTAATATATTTTGCAGGTCTTTAATTTAGTACATATATATTTATTATCGCTATGTCTTCTCGTTCTTGATCCTTTAAGCTTATGTAGTGACCTTCCTTGTCTCTTGTGATGGTTTTTGCATTAAAATTTATTTTCTTGGAGATTAATATCACTACTCCTGCTTTTTTCTGTCTGCCATTTGCTTGGTATATTTTTCACTATTCTTTTTAGTCTTTTTCATCTTCATTTTTCAGGTTTGTCTTTGGAGACAGCATATTGATGGATTTTGGTTTTTTGTCCTATCTGCTACTCTTCTTCTCCTCAGTGGTATATTTAATCCATTCACTTTCAGTGCGATTATTGAAAGGGAGGGTATTATTGCCATCATTTTGTTCTTTTTGGTGTTGTTGCCAGTTACTTTGGTCCATGCTGCTTTCTGTGGTAGCTCTGTAAGGACATCTCTCAGTGTTTCCTGAAACGCTGGTCTTGTTTATACAAACTCTCTAAGGTTCTCTTTCTCTGGGAATATCTTGATTTCTCCTTCACATTTGATGGATAATTTTGCTGGGTACAGTATTTTTGGTAGACAGTTGTGTTCTTTGAGTGTTTGATATATGTCCTTCCACTCTCTTCTTGCTTGTATGGTTTCTGCTAAGAAATCATCAATTATTCTTATCTGTTCTCCCTTATAGATTACTTTTTGTTTCTCCCTCACTGCTTTCAAAATTTTCTCCTTATCTTTGGTTCTGATTAATTTAACTATGATATGCGCTGGTGACCTTGGCCTGTATCAGGCACACCTTATTCTCCAGAGTGACACCATTGTTCTTCAGTAATTTAGAGAGGTCCATACAGCAGACTTTCCCATCACAATATGTCTTTTCATTTCCTGGCAGCTGTTGCCAGAAGTGTTCACTGTGGAGCCAAGCAAACTAAAGCTGTGAACAATTTCAATCTCTTCACCATCCATCCTGATGCTGCCAATTGGTCCAGTGGTGAGAATTTTTGTCTTCATGATATTGAGCCTCAATCCATATTGAACACTGCAGTCCGTGATCCTCTGTAACAACTGCTTCAGGCCATCCTCAATTTCAGCAAGCAGGGTTGTGTCATCTGCATAATAGAGATTGTTGATGATTCTTCCTCCAAATCTGATGCCACACTTCTATTCATACAGACCAGCCTCTTGGATAATCTGTTCTGCATATAGGTTGAAAAGGTAGAGCTGGACAATGACTAGGGAGGACAGGATGATAATTGATGCCTTTTAGCTGTGGTGCTGGAGAAGAGTATTGAGTGTACTGTGGACAGCTATGAAAACAAACAGATTCATCCTTGAGAGGTTTAAACCAGGCTGTTCCTTGGAGATAAAGATTCTGAAGCTTTGTCTGACATATTTTGGACAGCTTGCAAGGAGAGAACAGTCCTTAGAGAAGGAACATCATCCTTGGATCAGTGGAGGGACAGGGCAAGATGGGAAGACCCTCTATGAAGTGGATTTGATCCACTGACTGGAGTAATTGGGGTGGGTATGCCTGATACAGGCCATGGTCTTTGCAATCACTTGTTATGCACTAGAGAGCTGGACAATGACTATGGAGGACAGAAGGAGAATTGACGCCTTTGAGCTGTGGTGCTGGAGAAGAGTATTGAATGTACCATGGACTGCCAAGAAAACAAACAGATTCATCCTAGAGAGGGTTAAACCAGGCTACTCCTTGGAGACAAAAATTCTGGGGCTTCGTCTGACATACTTTGGACATGTTGCAAGGAGAGACAGGTCTTTGGAGAGGGACATCATGCTGGGTAGAGTAGAGGAACAGCACAGGAGGGGAAGACCCTCTATGAGGTGGATTGATTCAGTGACTGGGGTAATCGGGATGGGTGTGTCAGAGGCAATGCGATTGGCACAGGATAGAGCAAGGTTTAGGGCTGTTGTACATAGGGTCGCTATGAGTCACAAACTACTCGACGGCACATAACAATAACAACAACAACAAACAGCAGTGTTTAGTGCTGTTGTACATAGGGTCACCATGTGTCACAAGCAACCAGACAGCACATAACAACTACTTGTCTTGGTGTTTTCTTTTGGGATCTATTCTATATGGTGTTAGCTCAGCTTCATGAATATATATTCTCTCATTCTTCTTTATGCCTTAGAAGTTTTCCTCTAGTAATTCCTCCACAACTTTTTCTGTGCCTTTATTTGCTTCTTCCTGTTCTGGGATTCCAATGATGCACATGTTATTTTTCTTGGGGTGTCCCACATTATTCTTAGGTTTTCTTATTTTTACTTCCTTTTTGATTCTGCTTTTGCCTTAGCAGACCAGTGGTGACAATTCTATCTTCTATTTCACTGGTTCTGTGTTCCATCTCTTCAACTCTGCTCATGTGTTCCTCCATCACGTTGACAGCATCTGAAACATTGAACCTCATATTTTGGATAGTGGTTTCTTGTTTTTACAGTGCCACTAGTGCCTTGTTTATTTTATCTGTATTGTTTTGGATTGTTTTTTTAAGCTCCTCTTGGTTTTTTCTTGTAGTATCCTGTAATTCTTCAAGTTTGTCTTCCATCCATTGAAAATATTGAATCTTTGCTTTTTTAATTTTGTGTCAGAATGTTCTATCAGACTTTCTGGCTTCAGGAAATCTATTAAGAAAAATAAGCATGGTAGAACCTTAAATTGCCAAGTGAATAAAATCAATCTTAAAAAACTCCCTTCTGTGTGATATAAACTATTGTCAGGTGCCTTGACAACTCCAGCTCACAGTGATGCCTTATAAAATTGATGAAAATCTAGTCAGATCTTCTTCCGTCTCCACAGTCTCCACTCTGCCTAAAACACTGTTAACCGTAACTATCATTTCATTTCACTAAGCGTCTTCCTCCCCTTCTCTGATTCTCCACCTTCCTCAGTAGGCTGTCATTTCCAACTACTATCCCCTCCTGACAACATACCCAAAGTATGTGAGGCAAAGTTTCATAAAACTAATAAACTCACTGCCCTGGAGTCTGTTCCAACACATAGCAAACTTCCATTATTATCTAGAGATTGTTAATTTTAAGAGGAGACCGTCATCTTTTTCCTCTGATGGAGCCGGTAAAATATAATGATATAGCGGCATAATCTTTGTTTAGCCATGCATCTTCCTATGGACAACACCACTGAGATTCAAGAGACAATAACCTATCAGAGATTTGGTAAGTTTCATAGGGATAAAGATATGGATCATAGGACATTGTCAGGTCAGTGGAATATACTGCATGATGCTGTAATGGTGGACATAACATTAAGGATTTGTCAAAGACCATGGTATTGTCATTAAGTGTTATCATGTTGACTACCACTCAAAGTGGCCTTAGGAACTTTAGCTCTAAACCTTCTCCTAACATACTTTGACCATGTCGGGAGGGGACAGTCTTTGGAAAAGGACAATATTCTGAGAACTGTAGAAAGAGAAAGAGAGTATAGAATCATTATTTATCCAACAGTGTCAAAGATCACCTGAGTGGAAGAAAATCTACACATACACTGACTTCCTAGAATGCATCCCCCTTAGAGTAAGGGCTTCTCTTTCCACATATACATAAACTCCCGTTGAATATAATGCAGTTCTTGGAATCAATACTAAGACTTCATTTCCTTCTCAGAAGAAATAATCTCACCCATATCTTTCAGGAGACTTAAATTTACCCTTTCAGAATTCTGCATAGGCTAAAATGTCTATCTGTCAATCTAAATCTATGATAATGATGAAAAAGGTAACCATCACTGTATGTGGAATATAAGTATAATGGCAAAGAAAGAAGAGGAAATCAGAAGTGAAATCCCTGTGATTTGGAAGATAGAAGAAGGTGAAATTATCCAGGTAAATATAATTATTTTACTGTAGTATTTAAGTGAAAGCTAAAGATTAAATCTATTGGCAGTTAAAGTAATTTCTATATGTAATATCTTTCTCTTCCATAGATTGAAGGTTGAGCTTGTACCTCTCAACTACATTAAATGTTGTATCAAACTGTGCACACAGCTGTTTACGCAGCTCTATTTTCTTCTGCTAATTACACATTAAGTGAATCATGTTTCCATCCTACTTAGACAGAGGGATCGTGATGAAGACAGTGGGCCAGAGGAATCTTACATTTTAAAATATTAGATTTTTATCATTCCAGTAAGCCCCACAAAGCATCAAATATTAAAATTATTTTATTTTCTTTACTATATTAATCACAGATCATGCATTTAAGAAAAAGAATCTATGAACATATCTGTGTGAACATAATATACACATAAATTTTTGTACATTTTTGTGCACATTTTTTAACTTTTATGTACATTTTTGAAGCAAAATATGAGTTATTACTTGTTTTTACGTTCAAAATGTAAACACAAATTATTAGAAAGGTATTTTTCTAAAGAAAATATTTTTTCCATTAAGAAAAGATCTTTTAAATGTCACTTCTATACAAACCACTTGTGGTAAGTTTAGGAAAGGAATCTTGTCAAACTATAAATTGTGATGCATTAAATCTGAGACCAGGTCTGAGATTCTACATTTCTATCGAGATTCCTAGATATGGCAATATTGTTAGCTATTGATCCATATTTTTGGGTTTTTTTTGGTTTTTTTTTCTTTCTTTTTTTTCTATAATTATATTTTATTAATTTTCATAAACATTTACAGA
>NW_006399858.1:570130-591646 GCF_000299155.1 Elephantulus edwardii
GTTCCCCCTGTCTGGCGGGCGGAGGCGTGCGTTCCCCCGGCTGCTCTTCCCCGGTCTCTTCTGATCCATATTTTTGAACAGTAATGATCAACGAGCCTTCATACCAACAGAATATTCATCATAGTCTCCAGGGAGAGCTTTATTGAGCTCTGCAGCTAATGAAGACATGCTCTTACATCACAGATAAAAGTTATGTGTCTGCAATGTGAATGAAAGATAGTGTGAAGCATATTGTATACAAATTTTATATTAAAACCAATGTAAAATAAAAAAGGCTAATTTAACAAGTTGATGAACCTTTATTTCTTTAACTTGAAAATAAAGAGAAGCATAAGTCTTCCTACCTTCAAACATAGCAAAAAAAGAAAGGAAGTAATATATTTAAAATTTGTATTTTATTTTATTTTTTCTTTTTTTTTTATGTGTGTACTGTCAAATCAGATCTGACTGGTACAGGAGGTGATTATTCCTCCTTCTTCAGCAGAGCATCTGATGGATTTGAACTGCGCATCTCTGGGATTGCAGTGCAGCTTCTTGCCACTAGGCCACCAGAGCTTGCCCAAAATTTGTATTTTATTATACAAAACTCTACATGAATTTTTTTTCTTGTGATTTTGAAGAAGCTAGTGTGTTTTTTTGTTTTCTTTTTATTCAATAACCTTTTATTTCTTTTTTTTTTAAGTATTTCATCAACTTTTATAAGGAACTTAGCTTTCCATCCATTCATTATTGCACATTTTCCTCCCTGCCCCCTCTTCAGTTAGTTTTTCTCTTTGAAAAAAAAATCTTTCATTGTAAAATCCTTCCCCCACCCCCAGTCCACTTTACTGTGCAGCTTTTATTCCAGACTGTTGTCATGCAAATAATATCTAATCACATATTGCTTTTAAACAGTTCTCTCCCTCACCTGTTTCAATGCAGTGTACATTATTTCACAGTTTTCTCCCAACCACCATGTCAGTGCTGTTTTAGAACATTGGCATTATGCAGTATTTGTCCTTTATTGACTGAGATATTTCATTTAGAAGGATTTCCTCCAGGGTCACCCATTTTGTATAATATTTCAGGTGTTCCTTGTTTTTTCAGTACTACAAAATATTTCATTGAATGAATATACCACACCTTCTCTATCCACTTGTTTGTTGATGGGCACTTGAGTTGTTTCCATCTTTTGCCTATTGTGGACAATGGAGCAATAAACAAGCGTGTACAGTTCTAATTTCTTTAGGGTATATTCCTAGTAGTGGAATTGCCAGGTCAAATGGTATTTCTATTTCTAACTTTTTGAGAAAAAGCCACACTGTCTTCCATAGTGGTTGCATCATTTTATACTACGATTAACAGTGAATAAGGGTTCCAATTTCTCTACAACCTTACCAAAATTTGTTGTTTGCTGCTCTGTTAAAATTTTCTGTTGTTACTGGGGTGAGATGATATCTCTTAGTTGTTTTGATTTGCATCTCGTTTAGAGTTAGGGATTTTGAGCATTTCTTCATGTGTTTGTTTGCCATCTGAATGTCTTCTTTGGTGAAATGCTTATTTTTTGTTTTTGTTTCTGTGCCCATTTTTTGATTGGGTTGTTTACCTTTATCTTGTTGTGAGACTCAAGAATTCTATAAATTCTAGATCTGAGTTCCTTATCAGACATGTCATTACCAAATATTTTTTTCCCAGTCTGTGGCTTTCCTTTTTTTATCATGTGGGGGAAGATTTTTTGGTGTGCACAGGGATTTGATTCTTTTCCCACTTAACTGATTTGATCTCCTTGCAAAAAAATCAGTTGACCATAAGTAGATAGGCTGATTTCTGGGTTCTCAATTCTATTCTATTGATCTAAGTGTCTGTCATTGTATCAGTACAATACTGTCTTGAACACTATGGCAGTATAGTAGGATTTGAAATCAGGGAATGAGATGCCTCCTACCTTGTATTTTGGTTGGTGGTTTGGTTTTTTAAAAAATTATTATTATTAATTTTAATGAACATTTACAGAGATTTTGGATTTCCATTCAATCATTGTTTTCTAAGGAGTGCTTTACTTATTCACAGTCTCTTTCCATTCCAGATGAAATTGGAAATTGCCTTTTCCATCTCATTGAAGAATGTAATTGGTATTTGTATTGGGATGGCATTGAACATGTATATTGCCTTAGGTAGGATTGTCATTTTCACAATATTCAGTCTTCCTATCCAAGAGCATGACATATTCTTCCGTTTCTCCAGTTTTCTTTTTGTTTCTTGTAATAATGTTTTGTTATTTTCTTTGAATAGGTCTTTTGTGTTTCTTATTAGATTTACTCTTGAGTATTTAATCTTGTGATTAGCTATTGTGATGGGGATATTGTTTTTCTTAGCTCTAGTTCTGTATTCTCTTTGTCACTGTAAAAAAATCCACTTGATTTTTATATGTTGATCTTATATCCTGCCACTTTGCTGAATTGCTCAACTATGTCCAATAATTTTCTTGCTGAATCTTTAGGGTTTTCTAAGTATACTATCATATAATCTGCATATAGAGATAATATTACCTCCTCTATGCCAATTTGAACCCTTCTATTTTCTTCTCTTGGCTTATTGCTATCACAAAGATTTCCAATATAATATAGGAGAAGTGATAGTGGACATCTTTGCCTAGTTCCTGTTTTCAAAGAGAACATCTTTTATCTCTCTCCATTAAGAACAATGTTGTCTCTTGGGTTTTTGCATACACTTTTTACTATGTTGAGGAAATTTTCCTTTATTCCTATTTTGTTGCTGTCTTAATTAGGAACAGGGTTGAATTTTGTCAAAGGCCTCTCTGCACCATTTGATAGGATCATGTGCTTCTTGTTCTTTTCTTTGTTAATATGATGGATTGAACTGATTGTTTTTCTTATGTTGAATCATCCTTGCTTTCCTGTTATGAATCATGGTGAATTACTACTTTTTTTTAAATGTATCATTGCATTCTTTCGCCCAGGATTTTACTCTGGATTTTTGCTTCCATATTCATGGGAGATATTGGCCCATAATTTTCTATTTTGGTAATGTCTTTCCCTGACATTGGTATCAAGGATATGTATGCTTCATAGAATGAGTCTGGGAAAATTTCATCTTATTCTATTTTCTGATATACTTTATGTAGAAGTGGTGACAGTTCCTCTCTGAATGTTTGATACAATTTACTTGTCTAACCAACTGGTCCAGGGTTTTGGTTTTTGTTGTTGTTAGAAGTTGTTGTATTACCTTTTCAATTTCTTCTTTTGTAATGGGTCTGTTCAGGTATTTGATTTTGTCTCTGTCAGTTTAGGTAGGTTGTGAGTTTCTAAGTATTTTTTTCATTTCCTCTAGGTTTTCATATTTTTTTAGTATAGTTTTTCATAATAGTCTAATGTTAACCTTTCTAGTTTAGTTGGTTCTGTTGTGACAATACCCTATTCTTCTCTTATTCAGACTGTTTATCCTTTTTTTCCCTTTGTTAGTTTTAAAAGTGGTTTGTCAATTTTATTGACCTTTTTGAAGAACAAAATCCTGGTTTTGTTGATGGTTCCAATTGTTTTTTCTTTTTTCTATTTCATTTAATTTTGACCTAGTTTTTATTACTTTAGTTTTTTAAAGGGTGTAGTGTTTTCTTACTGTTCTTTTTCAATTTGTTTTAGATGTGGGTTAAAGAGTCAATTATCATTTTTCTTGCCTTTTCATGGGTTTGATGATTGCTATAAATTGGCCTCTGATTACAGCTTTGACTGTTTCCCAGAGTTTTTGTAAGTTTAGTTTTCAGTGTCATTTGTTTCAAGAAAGTTTATTTCTTCAATTACCCACTCATATTTAAGCAAAGTATTTTTCAGCTTCCAAGTATATGTTTTTATCTCCTTTATCATCTTGCAATTAATTTCTAATTTTGTAGCATTGTGGTCTGAGAAGATGCTTTGTATTATTTCTATATTTTAAATTTATTGACCCTTGCCTTGTGACCTAAAATGTGATGTATTCTGGAGAACATTCAGTGCCCAGTAGAGAAGATACACTGCACTTTTTTTGGATGTATTAGTCTGTATATATCTATGAGATCAAGTTGATTTATTGTTAAGGCTTAATTCTTCAGCATCTTTGTTGATTTTCTTTCTGTTAGTTCTGTCTTTTCTTGAGGGTGATGTACTGAAGTCTCCAACTTCTACAGTAGTGTTGTCTATTTCCTTTCTAAGTTTGGTTTATGTTTGTTTTGTCTATTTTGCAGGTCTATCATTTGGGGCATAGGTATTAATTATTTTTATGTCCTCTTGTTCTATTTACCCTTTAAGCATTTTGAGCAACCTTCTTTGTCTTTTGTGATTTTTTTGCATTAAAATCTGTTTTATCAGAGATTAAAATCACTACTCCTACTTTTTTTCTGGTTGCCATTTGCTTGGTATATTTTTTCCATCCTTTTATTTTTAGTCTACCTTCACTTTGCACATGTGTCTCTTGTAGACAACATATTGATGGGTTTGGGTTTTGTGTTGGTTTTTTTTTTTGTTTGTTTGTTTTTTAAATTCAATCTGCAACTCTTTTTCTTTTCAGTGGTGCATTCAAACCATTCACATTCTGTGTGATTATTGAAAGGCAAGGTTTTATTGCTATGATTTTGTTAAGTTCTTCTTGGCGTTGTTGCTGATTACTTTGGTCCATCCTGCTTTCTGTTGCACCTCTGTAATTAGGATGTTTCTAAGATTTTTTTTCTGCAATGCTGGTCTTGTTTTTATTAACTCCCTTAGGTTATGCTTTTCTGATAATATCTTGATTTTTCCTTCATATTTCATGGATAGTTTTGCTGGGTAGAGTATTCTTGGTTGACAGTTGTGTTCTTGATGGTGTCCCACATTATTCTTAGGCTTTCTTCTTTTTCCTTTCTTCTTGATTCTGCCTTTTGTTTGAGCCAAACCGTGGTAGACAATTTTATCTTCTGTTTCACTGATTCTGTGTTCCATCTCTTCAACTCTTTCCATATGTCCCTCCAACATGTTGGTAGCATCTGAAACATTGGTCCTCATATTTAGGTTGTGTTTCTTGTTTTTCCAGAGCCTCTGAAGCCTCATTTATTTTATCTGCATTATTTTGAATTTTTTTAAAAATTTCCTCTTATTTTTTCCCGGCAGTGTCCTGTATTTCTTCAATTTGTCTTTCACCTATTGAAAATATTCAATCATTCTTTTAAATTCTATAACAGAACATTCCATCAGACTTTCTGGCTTCAAGAAATCAACTGATACTGTGTCACTTTTTTGGGTGACATCTTGTTTTTTGTTTGTTTAGAAAGTGAGGTAGCCCATTTCCTATGTGATATTGCTATGGTAGAGTTTTTCACACCTGGGGTGATAGCAGGGTTTAGTGTGACGTCATTGCTCCAGAGGAGGGTGAGGCAGCTACTCTGCCTGAGTTTCTCTATGAACTTTTGACTCAAGGGAAGACTTGTTTCAGTTCAGGAGTGAGAAGAGATGTGAATTAGCAGCCTCCTCTGTCAGACAACTGCTGCAGCTAGTCCAGTCCAAGATGTTCTGTGATAAAGGCAGCTCAGGCTTTGGGGGAGGAGAGGAAATGAAATGGATTCACCTGTGATACTGATCTCTCTGGTGCAGTTCAGAGGGACAGCAGTGGGTCATCTTCTGGGTGTTATGGCTGGGGCATGCAGGCTGTGGGTCAAAATGGTGAGATCAGGTTCTCCAAATGGCAGGGGTAGGACTTCCAGACAGCGGGAGCAGGACTTACAATGGCAGTTGCAGGAATTACAATTGGCAGGTGTGGGACTTCCAGGTGGCCAGGCGGGGACTTTCAGGCAACCTGAGCATCCAGGCAGTGGGACTTAAACTTATAGGAGAAGGGCTGATGTTAGGCTTCCAGAAAGTGAGTGGAACTGCCCAGGGAGCTGGGTAAGGTCCTTCAGGGAGCAGGTTCAGGGATTCAGGCAGCAGGGCCAAGGAGGGTTTCCAGTCAGAGGGTGAGGAGCCTGCCAAACAGCAGTGCTGTGGTCTTGTGCTCCAGGCAAGAGGCCCATCTAGGACACACTAAGAAATTTTAAAGACAGATACCTAACTAATTGACTGGATAAGTGACCAAACCTATATGTTTTATCACATTATTTTTGTTTTTTTATTTAAGTTCTGGTTCACTTGAGTGGAAGTTTACAAATCTTATTGATATATTCATTTAATCATAGACATTAATCAAATTTTCTGATTGTTTACAATGTCTACTCAAAACCTTATTATATACTACCTCTCCTTCCACCCATATTATCTATTAACATTTTTTCTCCCATCTCCTTCCATTTTCACCCTTGTTAACCCTCCAAGATTGATTCTATGTATATGTAACCTTTCTCTTAGCTTTTTATATTGTTGTTGTTCTATACAATTGAGTCGGAACTAATGCACAGCTGAATCTCCAGTGGGTTTTATAAGGCAGTATATCACATAGGAGGACAGAGGTCATCTTTCTCCCATGGAGTAGTTGGTGGATTTGAACCACATCTCTTTTTAAAATATTCATGTGCTTACATTATAATTGTCCACATGTAATGACTTCTATCAACCAGCATACTTTGTTAATTTGTTCTAGATTCACTCATCCCTGTTGCACAGTATTTCATGCATTCTTTGTCATTTTTAGTGATGTTTAATACTTCATTGTGTTAAATTACATATTAGAGTTTCTTTAGTCATTCATTCATTGATGGGAAGTTGTTTCCAAGTCTTTACTCTTGTAAGTAATACTAAAATAAGCATGAATGTGAGTATGGCACAAAAAATATTATATGTCTGTTGGTATCAATAAGTTCTAATAATTGGAAATATTTATTAATGCTAAATATCAAGAAGAGTAATAATGTTGGAATTCACTAGCTCTGAAATTCTGCAGAGAAAAAAAGTAATTCATTTGAGAAAGACAAATTTTGTAGTGTTCTTTGACTGACAGAAACCATAAAACCAATCTATGATTGGGCTAAAAGATAAGATAACCAAAAAATTTTCCCATTGATAACAAAATAATATGTACATTCAAAAGAACATTATAGTTGCTACCTCTGAATATTATGACTATGAATCTGGGAAAATTATTGTGGGAAATAGTTTAGAGTGATGATCCAAATTTTCATTCTTGAATGTTATGTACCAGTAATTTGTACTGACACATCAGTGACTGTCCAACATGGTTTTCAGAGGTAAGAAATCTATGTAATTTCTGAGGAGATTGCCCATCTTTCTCTTATGGAGCAGGTGATGGATTTGAACCACCTGACTAAGATGCTAGAGCTTCTTTATTCCTGGATAGGCCTTTGGAAATATTGACCAGTTTTTGTATTTAATTGGTTGTAATGTCTTTATTGATGAGAAATTGTGTTACATTTCCTACTACCAGTTCAAAAACAATAAAACAAACAAACAAAAAACCCCAAAAGAACACACCAACAACCAAAGAACAACTCTTAGTGGACAGGATTTGGCTGCAGAGTTTATTTCAACTCATAGTGACTCTACATCAGGTTTCTAAGGCTGGAAATCACATGAAATGAGACTATCCATCTCTTTCCCTCTAAACCACTGTTGGAACTGAACTCCAGACTTGCAAAGCTATTAGGTTAGCAATACAACTTCCTAAACCTACACAATGAGAACTGTCTTATTACCAATTCCCTCATGGTCATTAAGTTGGAATTGACTCATAACTTCCAGTTGTTTTCCATGGCTGTAAATCAAGAGGAAAGAGAAAGCCCATCTTTCTCCCTCAGCATAACTGCTGCATTAGAATTTCCACAGAGGTAATCAGAGCCCCCTAGTACTGCTCAATACTTTGCTGCAAAACAATTTTAAGACAGATATTTTCAATATTCTTTGACATTAAAATTTTTTATAAAGCATATTTATTCATAAATGGAAATTGTAAAAAGCAAAGAATATCATTTTGTGTTTAATCAATTTATTTTCAGGGTTTCTTTTAATCTAGATCATGTTTTTCCAAATTTTTTGGCAATCATATATTTTATGACCGATCACATTAAACTTAAATCTTTGTTTTTTCCACTAAAGTCAAAATGCAGTAAAAAATTGCAATAAATGTTACAATGAACTATAAGATATATATTCCATCTGTATATGTGTATGCCCCATACACCTGAAAATTTTATTTTAGATTCGAATGCTTGCTTTAGAGACAAAACTCTGGATTAGTTGTATTAATTACTATGCCATAATGAAGCACTTTTTTTTCAAATAAAGTCTCAATATTGAATTTTAGAAGTATACTGATATTCATATACTATTTAGAAATAAAATAATAGTAATAAAGCACCAGAAATACCACCTTGGCCTGAAAAAGGAAATCTGAATATTGTACTAGAAACTAGATAGCTGAGAAGCCAAAGCAGAGAAAGAACTAGGAAGTTAAGGAGCTGAATAGAAGATTTCAAAGGGCAGTGCAGGAAGACAAAGCAAAATATTATAGTAATGTGTAAGGAGCTGGTGTTCAAAAAAATCAAAAGGGATGAAATCACTCGGCATTTCTCAAACTGAAGGAACAAAATAACAAATTCAAGGCACGAGTTGCAATAGCTAAGGATGCTATGAGTAGAATAGTGAATGATTTAGGAAGCATTAAGAGAAGATGGAAGGAATGTACAGATTCACTGTACCAAAAATAATTGGCTGGCACAGATGAATTTCAAGAAACAACATATGATCAAGAGGCAATTGTTATGAAGGAGGAAGTGCAGGCTGTTCTGAAGGACCTGGCCAAAAAAGTAACGAAATAAATAAAGTCCCAGGAATTGTTATAATATCAATTGACATATCTCAACAAACAGATGCTGCCCTGGATATGCTCACCAAGTTGTGCCAAGGTGACTTGACAGAGTGTTGAAATTATTGAACAGTATCACTAATATCACACTCAAGCAAAATCTTGTTGAATATTATCTAAAAAATTATTGGAAAAATATATTGACAAGGAAATGCCAAAAATACAAGCTGTCTTTAAAAGATGTAGAGGCACTAGAGACATTATTGTCAATGCCAGATGTATCTTGGCAGAAAGTAAAGAATACCAGAAGAATGTCTATCTGTGTTTCATTGGCTATGTAATGGCATTTGACTGTGTGGATCACAACAAATTGTGGCTAACCATGAGGAGAATGGGAATCCCAGAACACTTGACTGTGCTTATGGACCAGAAAGCAGTAATTAGAACAGAGCAAGGAAACACTGTATGCCTCAAAATCAGGAAACAAGTGTGTCAGGCTTGTGTCCTGTCTCAATAACTTTTCAATCTCTATTCAGAACAGATCATTCTGAAGGCCAGTCTTTTTGAGGAGGGAGGTGGCATCAGGATTGGAGGAAGACTCATCAACAACCTACATTACGCAGATGACACATCTTGTTTGCTGAAACTGAGAAGGACCTGCTGCAGAAGGTCAAGGACTGTAGGGTTCAATATGGGTTGAAGCTCAACATCAAGAAGACAAAGATTCTCATCATTGGGCCAATTGGCAGCACCATGATAAATGGAGAAGAGATTGAGGTTGTTAACAATTTCAGCTTATTAATGTCTTGGCTCCAGCAGTCAGGAAATCAGAAAAATTGCACTGGGAAAATCTGCTGTCAGGGACTTCTCCAGCGTACTGAGAAATAATGATGTCACTCTAGAGACTACGGTGCATATGATCCAGGTTATGGTCTTCGCAATTACATGCTATGCATCAGAGAGCTTAGTCATTACTAAGGATGACCGAAGGAAAAAAAAAATGATGCCTTAGACTTGTGGTGTTGGAGAAGAGTCTTGAACATACCATGGACTGCCAAGAAAACAAGTAGGTCTGTCTAGAAGAGGGTGAAACCAAGTTCCTCCTTGGGGGCTAGGATTTTGAAGCCTCATCTCACATATTTTAGGCACTTGGCCATGAGTGGCAGGTTCTTGAAAAGGGATATTATGCTCTGAATGGTGGAGGGACAGTGCAGGAGAGGATGACCTCAGATGAGATAGATTGATACAGTAACTGGGGAAATGGGGGTAGGTGTGTTAGAGTCAGTGAGATTGGCTCAGGACAGCGCAGGTTTTAGAGTTGTTGTTCATAAAGTTGCTGTGAGTTGCAGGTGACTTGACAGCACATAACAACATTTTCTAAATTATCATCTTATAATCCTCCAAATTCTGTGTGAGCATATATAATTTTAAAACTATTTTATTGGTTTTCATAGAACAATTCCTTTTCGTGAATATCTATAATAAAATGTTTTCCATTTTAATAATTTTTAAATTTGCACCATTTTAATGATATTGTGTTCATTCTGTTGTGCAACTATTATCCAGTTCAAAATGTTTTATAACCCATAAAAGAAACTCAATATCCTTTATACAATACCTCTTCATTTCCCATGCATTTCATATATATTGAGCTCATCGTATTTTATAATTACTTATTTTATTAAACATAATATTTTTGAAGTTTATTTGTGCTTTAATATGTTGTTGTTGTTGCTATGTGCCATCGAGTCACTTGTGACTCATAGCAACCCTATGTACAAGAGCCCTAAACGCTGCTGTATCCTGTGCCAACCTCGCCGTCTCTGACACACTAATTGCCACCACTTTAATCACAGAATCGATCTATAAGAATTTAATTCATCACTATGGTTGAACAATGTTATATTAGTGTATTAGGGATCTCTGGTGGTGGCGTTCACAAGAGTTGCTGCACTGGTAATACAAAGACCACGCCTCTCTTGTGGTTCCAATACACCAATCTCTATTAGGAAGGAAGATGGACAATCTCCGTTATTGTGATTTATAGTCTTTGAAACCTAATGGAAGATCAGCTAAGAGTTGGTTCCAATTTGACAATAATAAGAAATGTGAATATTATATTTATTCCCCAAGGGTTTATTAACATCATTTGGGTATTTTAAAAATGTTGCAACACTACTATATAACTCTAGGCTTGAATTTCTGCTTTCAGTTATTTTAATAGGAGTGAAATGTTTGGATTTTATAGTAAATCTATGTTTAATTTGTGGAGAAACACCAACCAATTTTCATGGTGGCTATAACATTTTACAATCAGATCAGTAATGGATAAGGGTTCTGATTTCTTGATATACTTGAGAACATTTCTATTTTCTGTTGTGGTATTTATCCTCCTAGCAATTGACAACCTAGTGGAGATGGGATGGCATTTAAAAAAAAATAAAGGTTGTTATTGAGTACCCTTTAGTGGGTTTTCACAAAGGAGGAGGTCACCCATTCTTCTCTTACGTTACAGCTGGTGGATTTGAACCATGTGCATTTGGAATTGCAGTAAAGCTCTTTACCATTAGGCCTTCAAGACTCTGGTTATAAGGTTGTTGCTGTTGATTGCATTCTAGTTGAGCACAACTCATAGCAACTCTATGAACAAAAGGTTTGACACCCCTCTTCAACTATCAACATTCATCAAAGTTCATAGAGTTTCAGGAGGTATGTTATTTAGGAAGTGGATGCTACTACCAGCTCTACTCCACAGGACAAAGATGAGCAATCTCCTCCAGACTGGTTTGTTGTTTGTTGATTGTCACTGAGTTGAGCATGACTCATAGTGATCCTATGAAAAGAAGAATTGAAGCCTTTCTATAACTATCGTTGTTTCTCAAAATTCATAGAGTTTCCTGAAGCATGTTGTTCAGGAAGTGAATGCCACTTCAGCTGGTGTGATTTACTCTCTGTGAAAATCTGTTAGAGGGTCAGTTATAGGTAAGTTCAGATAGTACACAACAATAGTAATGATTAATTAGGTATAACATATTTCACATACTTATTAGAGATTTGTTTAACCTATTTAAAGAAAAGTTGCTGTGTGTGCGGGTGTTGTGGCAGTTTTTGGATGTGAATTACTACTCTGACTCCAGGAGCCAGGCCAGCCAGACTTGACCTAGGGTTTAAGGCAGCAGCGGGCTACAAGTCCAAAAGGCTGGAGGCCCAGGGGCAAGTTTCATTGTTTTTGTTCAGACATTCCTCTAGGTCATATAGTCCTGGGTTACAAGTTGCCCTACCACAGTCACTTGTGGTTGCTGTGAGGCTGGATACTGTGACACTGATGTGACAAATGCGTTAATGGTTGGCTACCCAATGAGGACAGAGAGTGGGGTGGAGCTCCAAAATTAAAACAAGCTTGGAAGGAGGAGTGGCATCCACTTCTATAATAGCTTGCCTCCAGAAACCCTATGAACCTGGAGAGAGGATGAAAGGCACCCAAGTGTCGAGGACTCTCCTATGTCATAAGTCTTCATGAGTCTCCTGCAACTCAACGGCACTTAACAACAAAAACAACAAAGAAAAGTTGATTCAAATGTTTTGTCTACTTTTAATTAGATTCTTGGTCTTTTTTTATTGTTGAGTTAGTAAATTTTATATTCTCTATACTTTATACAATAAAGTTTAAAAAGTAGTAGATTTTGTAAACTATCATTTCCTATTTAGTCACATAATCCTTTCTATCATAGTGTGTTCCTCCTGTTCATTTTGAAAGTCCTTTGAGCACATTGCTTTTTCATCTCAATAGAGCCCAATTTATATATGTTTGTCTTTTTGTTGTTTGTACTTCTGGTGTCAAAACTAAGAATCTATTGCTAAAATCTGGGTCTTAAAGTATTGATCTCATCTTTTGTTCTAAGGATTTTATTGTAAATTTTTGCATTTATGCCTTTGGTCCATTTGAGTTGGGTTTTGCATATGATATGAAACATGAGTATAGCTTAATTTTGTTACATGTGGAGATTCAGTTGTCCCACCCTCATTGATGTAGTGTACAAAGTATCCAGCTGCCAACAAAAGGTCAAAAGTTCAATTTACCATACATTCTGCAGGAGAAAGATGAGTAATCTTTACCCCACCCCCGCAAAAAAAATAGACTAGGAAATGGAAAGTTTCCATGAGTTGGATCTAGCTTGATGCCCACTGTTTTTGTTACTGTTTTTAAGTACAGTCAAGTCAACTACAATTTACAGTGACCCTATGAACTATGAGTATGAATGCTGTCTTATCCTGTACCATCCTTATCATCCCTGAAATATTCAAATCCATTGCTATCGTCACTGTGTCAACCCATCTAGTTGAGGTTCATATTTTTCAAAAAGTTGACCCATTCTAAAATATGCACAAAGTGTAAGTGATGAAATATCATCATTTCCTCTAAAGAGCACCGTGGGTGAACATACTCCAAGACCTATTTGCTTATTCTTTGGCCCCAGCATCATAATTTAAGATATCAATTCTTTCTCTGTTATTCATATTCATTATCCAACTTTCACATACATAACAAGCAATTGAAAAGACCATGGGGTCAGGTGTACCTTGCCTGGACTTTAAACTGGCATGGCTATTCCTCAACACCTTGGAAAGGTCCTTGATAGCAGATATCTCCAATCCATGATTTCTTGACTGCTGGTGAAAAGGGTGTTATTTGTGGATTCAAGTAAGATTAACTCATTGACAATTGCAATCTTTTCTCCATTTATCATGAATTCAGTAGATTTGGGTTTAAAATTTCCACATTTGATGTCTTTTGATGTAGTTGAAAATCAAGAAGCTGTAGATACAATGGCTTTTTTTGCTAAGTTTAAAAATTTCATTGGTCTAAGTGTCTGTCAAGGGAAAGGACAACACTGAGACTATTGGTTAATTCCACAACTGAGGAAATATCTTTCATCTGCTTTTTTCCATAAAAATGCTTGTCTGTCTGATACAGTTCTAAATTTGAATATTCAGGTTAAGACAGAGTAGGAAGAAGGATTGGTCATTCACTTCCGAAATAGCAGGCCTCTGCAAACATTATGTACAATAGAACACACGTAGCCTAACAGATAGGACAACTGAGGTGGGGCTGTCAAGTATAGAAATGCAAAGGAAGAACAATTTTAAGCAGACACTAGTGATTGAAACATGGAATGTGAGAACCATGAATGTAGAAAATTAGATATTGTTAAGGAAGGAATAGAATGCATAAGGATTGACATACTAGATATTGCCAAGATGAGATGGACAGGCATGGGGCATTTTGAGTCAGATAATCATATTTCTCTGGAGATGAAAAAAAATGGGGTTGCTTTCATAGTTAAAAATGTCATCTGTAGATATGTCTTAAAATACTATATTGTGAGTGAAAGGTTAACATCCATACACATACAAGAAAGTCCAGTGAATACCACTATTATTCTGATATATGCACTACCAACAAGAGCCAAAGAAGAGGAAATATAAGATTTCTACCAGCCTTTACAGTCAGAGATCAATCAAACATGCAATCAAGCTATATTAATAATGCTGGGTGACTAGAATGCAAAAGAGAAGAAGGATCAGTAGTAGGAAAACATGGACTCAGTGACAGAAATAAAGCTGGAGATAGAATGATTGAATTTTTCACAATCAGTGACTTGTTCATTGCAAATACGTTTTATAAGAAACATAAACACAGGTTGTTCACATGGATTTCACCTAATCGTATGCATAGCAATCAGATAGATTACATCTGTGGAAAGATCCCCTGGCGATGCTCAACATCAGCTGTGAAAAATAGGCCAGGTGCTGATTGCGGAACAGACCACCAACTACTCATATGCAAGTTCACGTTGAAGTAAAGGTAAATTAAATCAAATCCACAGGAATCAAAATATGACCTTGAGTCTATCCCACCTGAATTTCAAAACCATCTCAGGAACAGGTTTGAGGCCTAGAACACCAATGAGCGAAGACCAGACGAGTTGTGGGAGGATATTAAGAATATCATCCAGGAAGAGTGCAAAAGGTCATTACAAAGACAGAGGAGGAAGAAAAGACTAAAATGGATGTCAGAAGAGACTCTGAATATTGCATTAGAGCTCTGAAAAGCTAAAGCAGAGGAAAGAATTCAAGATAATAACTAGCTGAACAAAAGATTTCAAAGGTGGTGTGAGAAGACAAAGTAAAATATTACAATGACGTGTGTAAGGAGCTGGAGTCAGAAAATCAAAAAGGCCAGACTAGCTCAGTATTTTTTAAACTCAAGGAACTGAAGAACAAATTCAAACCTTGAGTTGATATACTTAAGGATGTTTTGGGCAGAATATTAAATGTTCCAGGAAGTTTTAAAAGAAGATGTAAAGAGTATGCCGAGTCATTGTATCAATGACATAGAAGAATTTCATGAAACAACATATGAGCCTATGGTGATGAGTGAAGAAGTTCAAGCTGCTTTGAAGGAATTGGCAAAAAATAAGGCCCCAAGAATTGATGGTATACCACTTGACTTATTTCAGCTAAAAGATACTTCGCTAAATGTGATCAACAGGTTGTGTCAAGAAATCTGGAGGACAACCACTTGGCCAACTGACTGGAAGAGATCTATATTTGTTCCCATTTTAAAGAAAGGTGATCTAACAGAGTGTGAAAATGATCTAATAATGTCATTGATATCAAATGCAAGTAACGTTCTGCTGAAGATTATCCAAAAATGACTGGAACAGCACATCAGCAGAGAACTGCCAGAAGTCCAGGCTGGGTTTAGAAGGGGTCATGGTTTTAGGGATACTGTAGCTGAAGTTAGATGGTTCTTGCCTGAAAGCAAGGAGTACCAGAAGAATGTGTATCTGTGTTGCATTGATTATGCAGAGGTTTGACTGTTGAATCACAACAAACTGTGGCTAACTCTGAAAAGAATGGGAAACCCAGAACACTTGGTGGTGCTCATGAGAAACTTACACTTGGACCAGGAGGCAGTCGTCGGAACAGAGCAAGAATACACTGCATGGTTCAAAATTGGGGAGGGTGTACACCAGAGATGTGTCAGGTCTCCATACGTTTTCAATCTGTATACAGAACAGAGCATCTGGGAGGCTGGGCTGTATGAATAGAAGTGTGGCATCAGGATTGGAGGAAGAATCATCAACAATCTGTATTATGCAGATGACACAACTCTGCTTGCTGAAACTGAGGAGGACCTGAAGCACTTGCTGCAGAGGGTCAAGGACTGCAGCCTTTAATATGGATTGAGGCTCAATATGACGGAAACAAAGATTCTCATTACTGGGCCAATTGGCAGCATCATTATGAATGGAGAAGAGATTGAGATTGTGAACAGCTTTAGTTTGTTTGGCTCCACAGTCAATAATCTTGGCATGAGCAGCCAGGAAATTAAGACTTACTGCATTGAAGCTGATGAGGGAGAGAACAGTTTAAAAATAATATATTTTAGGGCATTATGATAATCATAAGAGTTTGGAATGAGGGTTGCAGAGTGGAGTATACTCAGGGTGAGGGTGGGAGGGTGCGGGGGGATTGTATAACAATGAAGAAGATTTTCTTTTGCTTTTAAAGAAGAGTGAACTGGGGGTGGGGCTGGGATGGGCGGCGAGAAAAGTGAAACAATGAATGAATGGAAATCCACAATCTCTGTAAATGTTCATTGAAATTATTATTATTATTGTTATTATTATTATTAATACTGGAAAAGTCAGCTGTTAGGGACCTCTACAAAGTACTGAAGAACAATGGTGTTACGCTGGAATCTAAGTTGCACCTGATACAGTGCATGTTCTTTGTAATCACTTGTTATGTGTCAGAGAGCTGAACAATGACTAGGCAGGATAGAAAGAGAATTAATGCCTTTGAGCTGTGCTGTTGGAGAAGAGTATTGAATATACCATGGACTGCTAAGAACATAAACAGGTTCATCCTAGAGAGGGTTAAATCAGACTACTCCTTGGAGGCAAGGATTCTGAAGCTTTGTCTGACATACTTTGGAATGTTGCAAGAAGGGAGCAATCCTTGGAGACAGACATATGTGGGAGGGTAGGAGAGAAAGACTCTCTATGAGGTGGATTGATCCAGTGACTCAAGTGACACGAGTAATCGGGGTAGGTGTGTCGGAGACAGTGAGGTTGGCACAGGATAGAGCAGGGTTTAGGGCTGTTGTACATAGGGTCGCTATGAGTCGCAAGCGACTCGACGGCACATAACAACACAATATAACAAGTGTCTGTCATTATACTGGTATCAATCTGGTTTGATTACTTAGTTTTATAGTGTGACATCACATTGGTTGTATCCTTGCCTTTAGGTGTCATATTGCCCAGCTCTCTAATGCATAGCAAGTAATTGTGAAGACCATGGCCAGGATCAGGTACATCTTAGTCTCTAGACTGACATCATTAAATTAGTAACATTAAAATGCAAAGTAAATTGTGTAGAAGGTTATTGTCCATCTTTCTCCCACGGAGCAGTTGGAGGATTTGAACCATATGACTTTGAGTTAACAAAACAATTTCTTTCTTGATCATCAGAACTCCATAGGTATCATAGAGAATGAAACTCTGCCCAAACCCAGGCTATCTTCACCATCTCTGTTGTACTTAAGCTGTTTTTATAGTTGTTGTGTCAATCTTATCTTGTGGTAGTATTGTTGTTATGTTCCATCTAGTTATCTGTGACTTATAGTGACAATAGCTCAATAATCTTCTATATATTGAGCCAAACTCATTGTGTCCAACACACCTACCATCATGACAATCACTATGTCAACCAATCCCTTCCAGGGTCTTCCTCTCTTGTGCTGACCCTCTACCCTTCCAAGCATGACATCCTTCTCCAAGGATGATTCCTCCTGGAATCATGCCCACAATATGTGAAACAGTTTCAAAACCCTTGACTCTAAAAAACAACTTGGTTTCCACCCTTTCCAAAACAGACTTGTTTGTTCTTTTGGCTGTCCATGGAATGTTCAATAGCTATTCCAACAACACAACTCAAAGGCATTGATTTGTCTTCTGTTATCCCTAGTCATTGTCCTCTCAGGTGCATAGAAACCAATTGAGAAGACCATGGCCTGAATCAGCCTAAGTCTCTAGACATCATTGATCTTCAACACTCTGGAGAGGTCCCTGACAGCAGATTTTCCTACTGTAATTTGTATTTTGATTTCTTGACTGCTGGTGCCAAATGCGTTAATTATGGACCTGAGTAAGATAAAATTATTAAAAATCTGAATATCTTCTCAATTTATCATGAAGTTGCCAATTGTTCTGGTGGGGAGAATCTTTGTTTACTTGATGTTGAACTTCAATCCATATTGAAGACTATAGTCCTTGACCTTCTGCAGCAACACTTCATGTCCTCCTGTTTCTATAAGCAAGGTTAACACAGGTTGATGAGTCATCCTCCAATCCTGATGCCATATACGCCTCATAAAGTTCTACATCCCAAATAATCTGTTCTTCATATAAATGAAAAAGGTATAGAGATAGGATGTATCCCTGACACACGCCTTTTCTGATTTTGAAACATGCAGTTTTTCTTAGCTCTGTTCTAATGACTGTTTCATGGATTACATATAGGTTTTTCATAAGCGCAATCAAATGTTCAATTAGTGAGAAGAGGAAAATTTGTGAGTTTTGAATATTAGGGAGCTCTGGTGGCCTTGTGCTAAGACTGCACTGTAATCCCGAAGGCATGTGGTTCAAATCCACCAGCTATTCTTCAGAAGAAAGATGGCCAGTCTTCTCTCATGTGATTAATGACTCTGAAAACTGGCTGGAGGTTAAGCTAGCTACAGGTTGGCTCCAACTCAGTGGTGAAGCATCACCACCACAACAATAACATGATAAAATGAGTTATCTTATATATCTTTGAAGGGGACTTTCACAGGCCTCTTACTGAAATCTCAATTGTATATAACCAATATAGGCTATTTTGTACATTATAATTAGCAAGGAAAATGTCCTAAAAATGTTGGCTTGTAATAGTCTATTATTAAACATGTTGCCTTAGGGAAAGACCATAGAAAAAAACTTCTACTTTTACACATTACAGGTTTCTGTACAGTTTTGAGATGTAATCATTCCCAAAACAAACAAAAAGTGAATCACTGAATAAAATGGAAGAAGAAATAAAACAATTGAACTAGGTTTTATGTATAAGACAATTGTTATAAAAACGATTATATGCATCTAATGATTATATGCAACCTCAATTCATCTGTGTTAAAAATGTATCCATTTCTGTAAAAAAATCCATTTTTTATAAGCAGAGTTCCCATATTTATAAGCAGAATCCCATGTCTTGAAATATCTTTGTTTTTTTATTTGAGAAAAATCCTCTTAAACTTTACCATTGCTTTCATGTTCCTTTGTCCCTAAAGTAACTTTCAAAATGTTTCTTGGACTAGGGGAGACATATAATATAAAAAGCAGAGAAAAGCTGTTGTAACAGATTTAGCAGTGTTTCTCATAATTCTTGGCCCTTTCTTTCTATATATGTCAAATGTGCCTTTTAACACCTGTAACTCTATCAGCACAATTTCTTTAATATAGGAGCAATTCAATCACGGGTTGTATTTGGGAAGCTGGAAGATTAGCTAAATACCTAACACTTCTTTGACCAGTCCTCAAACTATGAGGCACAATAGTTAGAAAATAGATACATATTTCTTAGTGCTTGTTGTTGTTTTGTTAAGTGCTATTGAGTCACTTGGGACTCATAGCAACCTTATGTACAACAGCTTTGAACCTGCTCTATCTTTTGCCAACCTCATTATCTCCAACACACCCACTCAATTACCCCAGTCACTGAGTCAATTCATCTCATCCAGGATCTTCTCTTGTGCTGTTCTTCTACTCTCCCAAGCATGAGGTCCCTCTCCAAGGATTGGTCCCTCCTTGCAACATGTAAGGGCATGCTGGGAAATAAGCACAAAGTATGTCAGATGGAACTTTAGAAATGTCAGTGTTTCGGAGGCATTGACTGAGAATGTTCTATATGTATCTCAGTAACTCTCTTGTAAACAGCGCAAGACAAGGTTCTGTTCCCCTCCTCCAATCTTTGTCTGACTTCTCATGTCCTCACCAATGGTTCTTAGAAGAGATTTCCAAGTAAATATTTACTCTCACATAATTATTTACAGCTATATTTTTAGGAAGATCCTCAATAACGGTGCCATCATATAAAAAGTAAATCTGGAGATGCTAGAAGACAGAACTCTGAAAATGAAAATAACAAGGTGAAGAAGAAAGAAGGTAGTATTAATTTTTTAAAAAAAATATAAGAAGAAAATGTGGTATAGAAACAGGAAAAATAATAATTATCTAGAATTTTATAAGAGTTTGTTGTTTGAGTTTTGTTTTAAGACTTTGTGAAAAAAGCAAGGATTGTGTGGCAACAGCCATATCTGACTTCTATCAACTCAATAGGGAACTAAACACAAAACCAATTCCCATGAGGTCATATAAGCTCTCCATGCCCTATCACCTCTCTCTCCTCATCCTAAAACCAATCTTACTACCCTGCTGAGTCAGAAATTGTCTCAATTGGGGAGCTCTGGTGGCCTAGTGGCAAAGAAGCTGCACTGCAATCCCAGAGGAACACGGTTCGAATCCACCAGATGCTCTGCCGGAGAAGGAGGTGCAATATCCTCCTGTACCAGTCAGATCTGATTTGACGGTACACGCACACAAAATTAAAAAAAAAAAAAAAAAAGAAATTGTCTCAATAGTTCACAAACCACAAAGAACATTAAGGAAGTCAAAACCTTATAATTCAGGTTAGTAGCAGAATGTATTGGAAGCAGTAGTGGCATCCACTTCCATAAATTGCTTGCCTCCATAAACACTATGAGCCTGGAGAAAGATGAAAAGTCGCGCACTCAAGTGTCGAGGACTTTTGTTCATAGGGTCGCTATGAGTCGCCTACGATCCAATGGCACTTAACAACAACAACAACAACAACAACAACAACAACAACACAGCAGAATGTAATCTCTCAGTCAGAAAAGCTGCTGACATAAGCTCCTAGGACCTTTGCCTTGAGCCTTGTGGCTTTAGTGTTACAAAGCTTTCAGTCCTGTCGATTGTGGGTCTCCCTCCTCTTCTCCACTTCACTTATTTAATAAACTTTGGCAGCACTTTTTCTGTAGAGAGTAGGAGTCCCAAGGACAGCTCATTCACGGGGTGAATCTCAGATTCTCTGTTTGGCCATGGCTGCTGCTATTGTAGGTCTATCTGGCACAGGAATCTCTGGTCCTGAAGGATTTGCCTGCCCTACGTGATTGCTTCTCTTTTGCTGGTGGCAAAGTCCTCTATTTTGTTGCTTGATCTGCTCAATTTTGGTGAGACCAGCCACTTCCCTTGTGGATTGACTAACACCTCCTATTTGCAAATTCTTTCCTATTCACATGGCAAACTCAGAAAATGTATAGGGAAGCCATTTTGAACAATAAATTTTTGATGCCATAGAGATATCATTGAAGAGATTAAATGATGAAAAACAAAAAACAAAGGACAAAACGGTTTTTCAGTAATTCCTTATATCTACTTCTCTTTATTTTATGATGTTACTTTTTTATTAGAAAGCTTGGTGATTCAGTTACTCAGAAGCTGGAAGAGAAAATTACAGAGGTTTACAGTATGCTTTAGGGAGTCTGAATCCAAATACTCTAATACAGAAATAGAAAATCATTAAATGATAAATATGGGTTTAGTACATAAGGTATTTCAAGAATTAGTAGTTAGGGAG
>NW_006399858.1:598841-626899 GCF_000299155.1 Elephantulus edwardii
AGTGCAACAATGAATGAGTGGAAGCCCAAAATCTCTGTAAATGTTTATGAAAATTAATAAAATATAATTATAGAAAAAAAAGAATTAGTAGTTAGGAATAAGTACAGAGAGAACTAAAGAAAATTAGCCTTAAATATAAGATGAACCAGGGAGAAAAATGCAACAATGAATGTATGGAAATCCAAAATCTCTGTAAAAATTCATTAAAATTAATTTAAAAAATATAAGATGAACATGGATTATATGAACAGAAAGCCCCCAAAATTCTAGAGGAATGTTTAAAGAGCCCACTTCACTTTAATTCCTTAGAGAAGAACTGTATTTCTTGTTTCTCATTCACTATATTGATCTACTCCTTTAAATTTGATAAACATCATGGAAAAATTCAGGATATTGCTAACATACTTGAGAATTGAAAACAGAATCAATATGCTAATAATTTCATCATCAAGTATTTTTTTGAATTATTAAACATTTAATATTATTATTGCTATTATGTAAAGACATATAACAGTATCTGGTTAATGTTTTGATTATTGAAACAATGTTTTAAGTTGTATTTTTCCTAAGCAAATGTATTTTCACACACATACACAAAGGAGTGATTATTTTTATTTTTTTAAAAATAATCCATTTATTTCACAGACTGAAACAGTGATGGTTAGATTTTGTAGGAATCAACAAAATTAAACAGTATGAACATAGAAAATTATAAAATTATTTAAAAATAGGATTTCAGTTTTGCTGTTGTTTTCTGCAACGAATGTCATTGCTTTGGTGAACTTTGCCACGTACACACACACACACGTAATCAATACTCAAATAAGACTGAGGAAATATTTTTATTCCAGAATGCTATCTGCCAGTCTAGTCTTGCCATTCATGGGCATCTGTTGTTTTGTTGATTAATTTTTGTTGTTCCTGAAATTATAAGAATTTAATTACATAGCGTCTTCTTTTCTATTCCTGATTTTTTTTTTTCATTCGAAAACTGTTTTTTAGCTCAAAGCCAACACTTTCAGATGCAGGGAAGAGAAAGGCCTGAAAAACCTCTGGAGAAAGGTTCCTACATGTAGGGATTCTTGGTGCTATGGAGACATCCCAGGGATCAAAGAGGACAAAATAGTTTAGGGCGAGAGGTTACAAGGAGAGGAATAACTCACTTTCTCAGCTGAGATGCTAGAAATAGAGGGGTCTTCAAATTTTACAGGACAGAAACTATTTGAGTTGGTACCCTTGATCTCATGCCACTACAGAGACAACGAAGAACATTGAGACTTCATGAAAGGAGACACCATCAGATAAGACAATTTTCCCAAAGCCAGCGCTTTCCCTTGTGGAGGAGAGGAGGTCCTGAAAATCCCCTGGAGAAAGGTTCCTTCATTTGGCTCCTTGTAACTATAGGGCCATCACAAATATCAAGAAGGACAACAGAGATTGGAACAGGAAGCTACAAGAGGTGGAGAGACTCACTTTCTAATCTGGCACACTGAGGTGCTAAATAGAGAGCTGCCTTGAAAGCCTCTGGACAGAAACTGCTTAAGTGGAGTACCAGGTCTCACACCACTCTCCTATTCCATACACAAAGGAAGAAAATAGAGTTTAGGATAAGGGACTATAATGAGAGATTCTTGCAGGGCTAAATTCCAGACCAGAGAGAACCTGAAGAACTTTAGGAAAGGTAAACTTCCCCAGAAAGAACTTCCAGCAGAGTGAGTGGCCCACTCCATAGATTGAACATTTTCAGCTGGCAACTAATCAATAGCATCATAAAAATAATAACTATTGATAATTTCTGCAGACACAACAGATATTGCCTAACAGCAAGAAAAACTTCACATAATGTCAAGAAAGAAGCAGATAGCTATAAACATTGTGAAAAAACAAATAATGCTTTCTCAAAAAAAAAAAAAAACAAAACACAAAAACAGAACATAATGCAGACCCAATGAATATGTAAGAGTCAGGAATGCAGAAGAAATATATTGATATGGAGGCAGTCAAACAGTTACAGGGAAAGATACAACTGGTGGAAGAAACAATGGAAGTCAATATGAAAGTGAATACTCCAGAGACAGGGACCCAGTAAATATATCAGTGAGGCGGAAATTTAATGACTGTAGAAGAATATGTAAAAGTTAGAAGAAATAATTGAAACCACAGATAAGGAAGTGTAAGAACTTAAAAAAACCCCAACATCATTAGACAGATAAGGTACAGCCAGCAGAATGCTAGAAATAACAGAAACTCATGAAAATGCAATCAAGAATATTAAGACTGAAATGGCAGAAGTGTTCAAAATGCTAGAGAGAAAAAAATGTAGAACAGAAGAGATGGAACTGAGAGTCAGTGAAGTGGAAGACAAGAACATCAATGGGAACACACCAGAAGAAAAATCAGAGAGTAGACGAAAAGAACAAAAACATTAGAATCGTGTAGGATGAGATAAAACAAACAAACAAACAAACAAAAACCAGACACATTGTTGGAATTACAGAATATGAGAGGGACAAGAAATCACTGAGAACATTTCAGAAGAGGAATTAGAAAACTTCCAGGTATTATGAAGAATGGAGAAATTCACATTAAAGAAACTCAGCAAAAACCAAATAAACAAGATTAAAAAATAAAAACTTGTGTTTTTATATGTTATCACATGAAGACATATGATAGTCAAATTCTGCAAAATCAAACATAGAATATTATTCAAGGATAGAATACTAAAAGAAGCATGAGAAAACCAAAGAGTCACTTACAAAGAGAAACCATTGAAATAAATACTGTTTTATCGGCAAAAATCATGTGAGCACGAAGACAGTGGGCTGGTGTATACAGAAAGTTGATAAGAACAAAATTGCCAAACCAGGATCCTGTACCCACCAAAGCCACCCATCAAATATGCGTTGTTGTTTTGTGCTGTCAAATCACCTGTGACCAATAGTGATGCACAGCAGCTCTGAACCCTGCTCTGCTCTGAACCATCTCACTAATTATGACACATCAACCCCCATTGTCCCAGTCACTGTATCAATCTATCTCATGCGGACTTCCTTTCCCATGCTGTCTCTACACCTTTCCAAACATGTTATCCTTCTCCAAGGACCAATTTCTTCTGGCTATGTGCCCAAAGTATATGAGAAAGAGCTTCAGAATCCTAGCCTCCAAGAAGAAACTTGGCTTCACCCTCTTCAAGACAGACCTATTTGTTTTCTTGGCAGTCCATAGTATGTTCAGGACTCTTCTCCAGCACCACAATTTCCTGGTATTTGTAGAAATAGCAGGAATAACATAAGGAAGACCAAGTCTAACTTCTACCTGCTTATGAAGGGGAAATGTCCTGATCAATAATATTCATAGTACCATACACATAGTTATAGGCTCAGATATGTCACCCTACATGTTCCTGCACTTTTCCTACCAATCATTGGGTCCAATGTTCATTGCAACTTGACTCATTGACTTTGCTCATAGTTATGAGCATAGTTTATTAGGGAAGTAGGTTGGAGAATGGAGGACGCAAAGTTTATCACACAATGCAAGTCCAAGTTTAGTCCTGGAATTCTAAACTGGATTAACGAGATACAGTTCCTCAATTAATTAAAGTCAAGGTTCATTTCAGCAGCATAAACTCAAGAAGTCTCTGGTTTTCTCAAAATACAGCAAACTTTATCTCAGAAAAGTTATGTCAGCTTTTCCTTCAATTACCAAATAAGCAGAATCTTTGACTGACATCTTCATATCTGAGTAGTTACAAGTCAGCTTTTCCTTCATCTATTTAGTAAGTAAAACCTTTAACTGTGGCCTTTATATCCAGTGTTCTTCTGGTTGCACCTTGCCACTGCCTCTTCACAGCAGTATAATAGTATTTTCCCAATCTCTGCACACCATTGTAACCTCTTTTCACAGTGTAGAAAACACTCTCTTATATTGGCCCCACAGCTGTCGTGGATTTGCAAGACCACGTGTCCTCAGTTAAGGTAGCCGGAGACGCAGCATCCCAAAAAGGGCTAATGCAATGGCTAGGAAAACCAGTTTTTAAGGATTCTGACTCCTGGTATTGCATTGTTTCCTTGCTTGTGTTTTCTTTATTACTGTAGAGGAATCCCAAGAATTTTTGTATATTGATCACATATCCTGCCATTAATTTGATCTACTAGTTCTAACAGGTTCGGTGCTGTTGGTTTGTTTTTATTTTTTCTTGGTTTGTTTGTTTGGTTTTTTATGAGTCTAGAGAATTTTCAGTGTGCACTGTCAAATTATCTGTATACATCAAGAGTTTTACCACTTCTTTGCCTATCTGGATGCTTTTTCTTACCTTACCTCACATGTACTTTCAATATAATATAGAAGTGATGAAAATGGACATGCTTGCCTTGTATCTGCAAGGAAAATGCTTTTAATCTTTCCCTACTGAGAATGAGATTGTCTTTTGGTTTTACGTATATATTTTTCATAATGTTGAGGAAATTCCCTTCTATTCCTATTTTGTTGAGTGTTTCAATCAGGAAGGAGGGCTGGTTTTTGTCAAAGGCCTTTTCTGTGTCAAATGCTAGAATAATGCAGTTCTTGTTTTATGTATGCTTTCTCAATTTTATTAATTACATTGGTTGTTTTTATGTTAAACCATTCTTACTTTAGTACACATCTTAGTAGTAATCCCTCCATTCCATTGCTAGGAATATACTATGAGGAAAATAGAAATAAATTACTGAGGTTCATAGCATCATAATTCATAACAGCAAGAACATGGAAACAGCTCTAATGTCCAACAACAAATGAATGGATTGAGAAAATGTGGTACATTCACATGATGGAATAATATGCAGCAGTCAGGAGTAAAGATTTTAAAAAACCATTATGTAACATAGGAGAGACTGGAGAGCATTATGTTTCATGTGAACAAATCTCAGTCTCATTATGCTAATTCAGTCTTATAAGAACAAACACTGCCCTCTTCTTTCCCTTACCCCTTTTTCCCGTTCACTTCTGTAAACTTTAATTAAAATCACAATTAAAATAAAATTGTTTTTAATACAGAATTAATACTGCATATGGCATTATTTTAAAACAGAAGGATAACTAGTAAAATGTATATGAATGTTCAAAGGGGAAGGGGAAGGCAGCAGCTGGGGGGGGTGGAGGGAAAATCATGAGGCCACAGAATTTGAGAATTTGCAAGGTGGGGAGAGGAGGTGAAGGAAATGATAAACATTCAGTGGGGACCTGAAAAGATGGAGTACTGGTGGGCATAGATCATTGGTGATTAATTTTATGAAATACAATGTATGGAAATGATGTTCTAAAAATACCACGTGAAAGAAGAAAAGTGTGAAACACAATGAATATGGATTTTATATTCAAATCAATGTAAAATAAAAGAAAAAAATAAGATTTTATATCTGAAAAAAGAGAGAGTTAATGTTGAGGTCCTGTGAGCTTGTATACACCTCTGGCAGAGTGGGGTTTACGTCTCACCCTAATCCTTTCTCCATACAATAAATATTTTACCACGAAAGAAACAGTAAATTATTGTCTTGAAAAGATATTTTGAACAAACTTTTGACATCACAGAGACCACTTGCTGATTTTTCTAGTTGTAAACCCTCACACCTGAAGAATCAAATTTCCCCTTACAATCATAACTATATTTAAAAAAGTGTCGAGCCAGCAACTTCATACCTCATTTTAGATAACCAATTTCTGATATTCTAGTTCCTGTCAAACCAGTACTGTGAAGAAACAAGCATGTACCTTTATCTGAAAAATCTTCTGTTCCAGTTGGAACATTTAGCTTCTGCATCCATAAACAAAGTCCAATCAAGACCAAATCATTAGGTTGCAGCAATCAATACTAGCACACAGAGTGAAACATCTTTTATTCAACTGCTTAATTTTACTCTAATGATGATTTCTCCAGTCATCAATAACTAGGTCCTAGTAGACATCAGCTGCAAACTCAGGAGTCCATAGTTCTTATTGTATTCTAGACTCACTGGTTTCTTCACTTAGTCTTTACCTCCACGTGGGACTGAGTCAAGATGAGAATCCTCAAGATTCTCCGTACAAGCCAGCAACCACTTTTTTACTTGTCCACCCGTCTGTGCAAGGAACATGGTAATACTCAGTTGGACTCTTCATTGCTGTATACCTCCAAATGTAATATCTTTAACCTCCAAATGTAATATCTTTAATCAAAAGGTCAGAGTAAATCTACAAATCCATTTAAACGCAAATATGCTCAGAGTGCTGGATGGACTTAATCTTCCCCCAGGCTAAGTCCCATGCCCTCTAGGTCCAATGTTTTCAACAAGCACTACTTTAAGGCAAATGCCCTCAATTTGACGTATTCAGTTAGCACTAGTGGGTTTGCATGCTTCTTCTAAATACAGTATATTAAATTATTATAACATACAGTATTCATTGTTACAATATATCTTAATATTATAATATTTTTAAAAATCAGTATCCATAGACTTCAATGCTTCTATGGGGGAGAGAATAGTTTAAAAGTATTATATTAGGGCATTATGTTTATCATAGGAGTACCCAATGAGGGTTGCAGAGTGGATTATATTTGGGATTGGGGTGGGGTTGGGGGAGGTGCGGGGGGGATTTTGTACCAATGGGGGAGTTTTTCTTTTGCTTTTCAAGGAGAGGAGCAAACGGGGGGGGGAGTTGCGGGGGGTGGGCGGGGAGAAGGGTGCAACAATGAATGAATGGAATTCCAAAATCTCTGTAGATGTTCATTGAAATGAAAAATAAATAAGTTAAAATTAAAAAAAAAGAATCAGTATCCATCAAGTACATCCAAACAAACACATAAAATTTAGCACATTTCATTCTAAAACATTGCTTTTATGGTTTCTGACATTTAACCGGACAGAGTTATTTCCATCCACTCCATTTCTCTCTAGATAGTAATATAATGTTAGATTGTTTTCACTGTTTTGAGTCATTTACTCTTTCCTTTATCCTCAGTTATTATTTTTCCTTCCTACCATTTGTCATTTGTTTTTATTCAAATTTTTCCACCTTGGGAAGAGACATATTCAACTGCTGTGGAAGTCCAAATTGCAGTTAGCAAGACGAGTTTGACAAGTGCTTCTACTTTAGTCCATTCCCATTCTTTTTCTGTGGGGTTCCTTTTGTGTGCTCTGTCTCAACCACTAAAAAGGGCAGGAGTATTTACTGTTAATCCTACCTTTCCAAGCTTGAGTAAAGATACAGACCATCCCATCAAACCCTTGAGAACTCTTGCACGCAATTTTAAGGGTACTATTAAAGTTGTTGGTTCAGGAATCAGTCCTGCTTCTGGTACCTGTAGCTGCATTTCTGCACCTGACATCTGGCAAGAGGAAAAGAATTTTGGGTGAGGTGGGGAAGAGTAGTATAGTAGCACCAGCGTCTTTTCATACTCCTTCTTCTCCACATATTCTAGAGAAACATAGGAATCTGTCCAGTGGTGAGCCTCCTTTAGCTCCTCTTACACTGAATGTGAGCACACCTTCTTTAAGGTGCTTGAGCCAGCAGCCTTCATGCCATTTCCCCCTCCTCTTTAGATAACAAGTAGTTTAATTGTCCATTTCAAGTCTCTCTCAGATAATTACTCAGGCAGTGGTTGGGAACATTATATGTTCATTTATTATGTTTCTTTCCTTACTACTGCACCCTGTGGGCTGTAAAATTTGCTCCTTTGTCTGAGGAAATATAACTTGGTGGCCTAACCTAGTATGGTATCTTTTGTTCCAGTCCTTTAGCAGTATGTTTGGTATTAGTTTCAATTACAGTATATGTGAAGCCAAGTCCAGAATAAGTATATATTCCTGGGAGGACCCATTTGTAGCCACTTGGTCCCACCGTTGTCATTGGTCTAATACAATCGACTTACTATGTAAATGGACTCCACACCCCTACCCCATATGTCCCATAGCAATCTGAAAACTTTCACTCTTGCTGGCAGAGACATTTTTATTGGTGTTTTGTGCCTCAGAGGGAGAAAGGATTATGTCTAGTTTAACCTATCTCTGCATTGCTTCAGCACTCCTACGTCAACTCATTTCATAGACCCAGTTGGCCAACTCAAGGGAGTGAACCAACATATTCCAATAACTCTCTGATCCTAGCAGGCAGTTCTTTTGATGAGCATTGACATGCCCCCTACATTCTTGGACTGTTTTTCACAGGTCCATACCCCACTTTGGTACCCACTTAAGTTGTCCAGTTTTCCATGGCTCAATTGCTTGACCATATGGCCATTAGCCTCTGCCCAAGAATCAGTAAAAATTCAAACATATGAACTCTCATCAATGACCATTTCCTCAATCACTACTAGGAAGACAGTATGCAGTTCAACCCATATGTGCTTCTTGTTGCTGTTGTTAAGTGTTGTCGAGTCATAGGCGACTCTATGAAGGAGAGTCGTCAACATTTGTATGTCTCTCATGCTCTCTCCAGGTTCATAGCATTTCTGGAGACAAACTATTACGGAAGTGGATGCTGCTCCTGCTTCCAAGCTTGTTTTAGTCGGGGAGTTTCACCCAACACTGCCCACCATGGGTAACCAACCATTAACGCATTTGACATATCAGCGTCACAGTGTTCAGCCTCACAGCAACCACAAATGACCGCTGTACGGCAAGTGGACACACCACGGCTATATGACCTAGAGGAACATTGGAACAAAAACAATGAAACACAGGCCCTAGGGCTGCAGATTAAAAGTCACCCACCTATGGCTTGGTTGCATCGCTTTCAGTCCACTGGGCCAGCTGGTCACTCTCTATGTTGATGTTATTGTTGTTAAGTGCCTTCAAGTCACAGGCAATTCATAGCGACCCTATGAAGGAGAGTCCTCAACACTTGTGTGTCTCTTATCCTCTCTCTAGGTTCATAGATTCATATGCTTATCTTGTGCTTATCTTAATCAGGGTCTTTTCATCACCTGGTCATAATGCAGTAGCTTTCTGTATCACATGTTGTCCGTTTGCCCTGAAACTGCCTTCTGTGAACCAACTGGCCCTTTGCTAATCAGCAGGAAGATTTTTATAGGGCACTTTTCATGTGTCAGTGGGCTCTGGAAGCCACTCTGGAAGTTCCAGGGAAAGGTGATTGGGAGAAGAGCCTATTTGTTCATGCATACAGTGGATGCCTCCCTGCATTCCCCCAGTAGTTTGTTCCCGTATGAACCATTTCCATTTTATTACAGAATTGTTTTGAACACCACCTTCTTTAATAGTGTTTTTATGACACCACCCATGACATAATGGGTATTTCAAGTCGCATATTAATTGTCTTTCAAATAGTGTGTATCATGCAGCAACATCAGGAAGTTTCTGTGTCCAGAATCCCAATGGCCTTGTAGGGTAGCCTTCTCAGTTTTTTTCCATAAGCTCCAATCTAAATAAGAATAATAGGCAAATACTTAGAAAATAACTTAGGAACATAGGGCCTAGAGTCAAGAGTGAGATGGTTTTCTATATTTCAGATATTCTACTGTTTCTCAGGCTCCCATTCAAATATACTTTCCTTTGAGTAACTCTATAGATGGGAACTAATATTAACAATGTTCCAAGATGTGTCATATGAGTTCCTTCAAATGCAGATAGACCAATCAAATGTTGGTCCTCCTGTTTAGTCTAGCAGGTAGTAACAACAGACTATACATGATTGTCTGCTGAATGTTTCAGGTGGCTCCTACACAGGTTATTCCTAATAAATTTACTGTTTGTGCACAACTCTGAATTTTTCTGGATATATCCACAAACCATTATTGGTCATGTGGACAACCACAATTTTCAAAATTATCTCTAGCATCTTCTTCAGTGTTTGATATTAACAGGATATAATCAATGTAATGTATAATTACACTAGATACTTGGACCAATCCCAAGTCTCTTCAAACCAGGCTATGACATTTGTTGTTGTTGTTACATGCCATCGAGTCACCTGCAAGTCATAGGCACTGTATGTTCCACACTCAACCATTCCCTATCATGAGCCAGTCTCATTGACTCGGACACACTTAACCTCATTTCCCCAGTTATTGTGTCAATCTTTCTCACCCAGCGTCTTCCTCTCCTATGCTGTCCCTCTACCCTTTATGGTATGATGTTCTCCTCCAAGAACTGGTCCCTCTTGACCATGTGACCAAAGTATGTGTGATGGAGTTCCAAAATCCTTGCCTCCAAGGAGAAACTTGGTTTCACTATCTCCAAGACAGAACTATTTGTTCTCTTGGAGGTCAAGATTCTTCTCTAGCACCGCAACTCAAAGGCATTCAATTCTTCTGTCATCCTTAGTCATTGTCTAGTTCTCTGATGCATACCATGTAATTGTATAAACTATGGCATGGATCAGGAGCACCTTTGTCTCTAAACTGACATAATTGTTTCTCAAAACTCTGTCTGTACCTGACAACAGACTTCCTTAATGTAATTTGTCTTTTAATTTCCTAAGTGCTTGTGCCAAGAGTGTTGATTGTAGACCTGAGCAAATTGAAATTGTTAATCACCTCAATCTCCATCTTTCCTGATACTGCAAATTGGTGCAGTGATGAGAATAATTTTCTCCTTGATGTTAAACTCCAATCCATATTGTAGACTACAGTCCTTAAACTTCTGAAGGAAATGTTTCTTGTCCTCGGTTTCGGCAAGCAAGATTGTATCATCTACATAACTCAGGTTGTTGATGAGTTGTCTTCCAATCCTGATGCCACACTCTTCCTGATAAAGTCCAGCCTCTCTAATGATCTGTTCTGCATATAGATTAAAAAAGATGTGGATTTAGGATGCATCCCTGATGCACTCCTTTCCTAATTTTGAACCTGGCAAATTTTAAAACTAACCAACCAAACAAACAAAAACCCAACACACCAAAAAAAAAAACCTGTCTGGTAAGACTGTAAAGGTAATTTGATTTCCTTCCTATATGAAAGCATATCCTGGCAGCCACTTTTCTGAGCTTGGAATGGAGAGCGGGGAAAGTTTACAAGATCTATCACTGAATTTTCTTTGCTCTTCTGTATTTTTTGCACCCCAATATCATGTCTGAGACTGCTAAAACCACAGGTAGCACTATTTTATTTACTACTGCAACAGATGACTTTTTCATTTTCTTTCCAATTAGCCTCCACCAGACATATGCCCTTTTACCAGGTCCTATATAGAGAATTTTTCAGTACAAACACTCCAGACTTTATCATATCTTTAATCAAGGGATTTATTACTTTTGTGCCCATTCTTTATCCTATTTTGATTCAAATTAACAAGTTGAATGGGCTCAGACAATTCTAATGTTTCCCATTTAGGATGCCAAAGCAACACTGTTCTCAGGATAGCCTTACATGCCCTCAGCTTTATAATTATCTTGTAGTGGTACTGCTCCATAATTAGAACTGGAATAAAAAACTCATAAATCAACCCATCAACATTTATTCAATTAATCTTTGACAAGGCCATTAAATCAATTAACTGGGGAAAAGACCACCTCTTTAACAGATAGTGCTGACAAAATTGGTTATCTGTCACAAGAAAACTGAAACAAGGTCCACCACTCACATCATACACATAAACCAACTCAAGGGGGATCAGATACCTAAAAGAAAATTTTAAAAGCTATAAATATCATCAAAGGAATAAAAAGAAGAAGAAATCTAGAAGCCTTAATCTATGTCATTAATAAATTTTTAAGCATAACTCACACCCACAAACAGGAAATGATAAAATAGATCAATGGCATCATCTAAAAATATAATGCTTATGTATATAAAAATCTTAAATAAAGTAAAAAGGAAGCCTACATATTGTGAAAAATATTCAACAATGACATATCTGATAAGAAAGTTGTTTTTGAAATTTATTGACTATTCCAACACATCAACAAGAAAAAGGTAAACAATCCAATCACAAAATTGATGAAAGATAAGAACATACTCCTCACCAAAGAAGAAAGTCAAATGGCCAAGAAACACATTTTTTAAAATGCTCAAAATCATTAGCAATGGTAATCAAAACACTCTAGGTCCATCAACAAAATAAACCATACAGCAAGTAACAAATACAGGTGAGGACTTAGAAAGATCCAAACTGTCATGCACTGTTAGTGGAAAAAGGAAATGGTACAGCCACTATGGAAGGTAGTCAGGTGCTTCCTCAAAAAGTTGAAAGTAGAAATACAATTTGATCCAGTTATCCCACCACTGAGCATATATCTTAAAGAAGCAAATAACACAAGCAAATATATGCACACTCAAGTTTATTGCAGCTTTATTTGCAAAAACAAAGAAATGAAGCAACTAAGCACCCATCAACAAATGCATTAATAGAGAAATTTTAGTACATCCACACAATGAAATATTATACAACACAGAAAAATGACAAACTTATAAAGTAATACAATGCATTTATGAGTCTGGAAGACTCATAATGCTAAGTGAAATATCTCCATCACAAAAAGGACAGATAAGATGATTGCTATAAAAACAGGATGGATATTATACAGAGGGATGTAGAGGAGGAATAGCAAAAAATTAAGGGACAATAAATACTATTCCAGAATATGTGAAAGGGAGGAGAATCTGCAAGGAATAACCAACAAGACATTATGTGTATGACAACCAGCAGTCTGAAATAGAGCTACTAAGTGAATTGGAAGAAGAGTAGGGAAAATAATGCATGTCGAATCAACGAATGAAACCAATGCCTTTGTAAACTTCCCTAAAATCACAATTAAAAAGGGGGAAAATCTGTAGTAATATGAGAATGAAAACTAAAATTTGGAAATAAAGCAAAAATAGTGCTCAGAGATTAATTTATAACACACACATACACACATACACCTACACATCAATATATATATATATATATATATATATATCACTGAAATAAACTTTTACAAATAGAGAAAGGAAACAGAAGCCCACATCACCAGATCTCAGTGAAGACCACATAGACTACAAACAGAAAAAAAAATAACAAATAAAGCACAAGACATATCATAGTCAAATTCCCCAAAATAAAAGGGAAAGATAGAATACTAAAAGCAGCATGAGAAAAACAAAGAGTCACCTACAAATAAGAAAAGAAAAGGAAAGAAACAATTAGATTAAGTTCTGATTTCTCATCAGTAATTATGTGAGCAAGTAGAGAACTGAATATAGATAAAGAAAACTGTTGCCAACCAAAATCTTACATTCAGCAAAGCTGTCCATTAGATATGAAGGAGAAATTGGGTCCTTTGCAGAAAAGAAAGAACTTAAGGAATTTTTTAAAAAAGACTAAACTACAAGAAATTCTAAGGAAGCCCATCACACAGAGTTATCAAAGAAAAATGGATGAACCATAGTAACCAAAACAACAGAAAAGAAAACAGCAAATTGGTAACAATAAAACCTGACCTGTCAACAATGACACTTAATGTGAATGGACTAAGTGCACCAATTAAGAGAAAAAGAGCAGCAGACTGGTTAAAAACCAAAGCCCATTGTTATTGTCTACAAGAAACACAGTTAATTAATGAGTAGAATGATAGACTCAAAATCAAAGGCCGGGGGCAAAAAATATATCATGTAAATAGCATCCCCAAGAAGCAGGAATCTAAATTTTAATCTCAGATAAAATAGACTTCAGGATGAAAACCACCAAAAAGATAAGGAAAGGCACTATATAATGATTAAACACACAGATCAAGAAGACATAACCTTGGTCAACACCTATGTACCAAATGATAAACATAAGACAATGGTTAACAGAATTGAAGAAAGAAATGGATAACTCCATAATACTGATGTGAGACTTTTGCATACCATAGATCAACTCAGAAGAAATTGCACAAAGATGTACAAGATGTAAACTAAACAATCAGCCAACTTGATCTTGTGCATGTATTCAGTTTCTAAAATACATGTAGGTTATTTTCTAGAAGTGAGCACATATTAGTACAGAAAGAAAGCCTCAACAAATTAAAAAAAATCAAAACACTATAATAATACAAACTATCTTCTCAGACTACTATCTGGTGAAAGTAGAAATTAGTGAAAAAAGGGTAAAGTTTATTAAACGACCCATGTAGAAGCTAAATAACACCCTGCTAGACAAACATTATTGGGCTATAGAAGAAATAATAAATGAAATAAAAAAGTTTCTCAAAACAGGTAGCAGTTCATAGCAATAGTAAAAAATATACCAAAAAAGGAAGAAACAAACAAAACTAATGATCTAACTTAATATCTCTGTCAAATAGAAAAGGAACCACTATCTCACCTTATAATCTATAGAAGAAAGAAAATAATGAGAACAAGAGCTGAAACCAATGAGGTAGAAAACAGAAAAACAATTGAAACCATCAACAAGAGCAAGGGCTGATAATTTTAAAAAGTCAGTAAAATTGACAAGCAATTGGAACACTTTACAAAAGAAAAAAGAGAAGACAAATAACTTGATTAAGGAATGACAGAAGTGACATCACAACATAACCAGAGGAAACTGAATTTATAATATAGGAGCTGGAAGAGATCTGTATTTATTTCCATTTAAAAAAAAAAATGACCCAACAGATTGTGGAAAGTATCGAATGATATCACTAATATCACATGAAAAGAAGATCCTGCTGAAGATTATCCAGAAATGACTGGAACATTAGCTGAGAAATGTCCAAGGTTCACACTGAAATTAGAAGAAGCCATGGCACAAGGGACATCATAGCCAACATTAAATAGATCGTGGCTCAAAGACTATGTAAAGGTATTTAACCACGTGGATCAAAATAAATTGAGGCTAACCTTGGCATGAATTGGGATCCCTGAATGCTTAATTGTGCTCAAGCAAAACCCATACTTGGACCAGGAAGCAGTAATCAGAGCAGAGCAGGGAAACACTGCATGGCTCAGGATGCATTTGTTTCAGGAGGCTGGATTTTATGAAGAGAAACATTGCATCAGGATTGGAGGAACACTCATCAACAACCTGCAGATGACGCAGCTTTGCTTGCTGAAACTGAAGAGAACATGAGGTTTTTGCCACAGAAGGCCAACCACTGTGGTCTTCAAAATGGATTGAAGCTCAATATCAAGAAAACAAAGATTCTCACCACTGTGCCAATTAGTAGCTTCATGATGGATGGAAAAGAAATTGATGGTTTTTGAGTGTTTTTTTTTAAATATTTTCAGCTTGTTTGGTTCTATAATCAACGTTCTTAGTACCAGCAGTCAGGTAATCAAAAGATGAATTGCACTTAGAAACTGTTATCAAGTAGTAGGAGACTTGATGACATAAAATAACATCAACAATAAAATATTCTGATAAATTTGAAAGCCTAAAGAAAATGGACATATTCCTTAAAACTCATGCCCTACCCATATTGAAACAGACAGATACAGAACACTTGAACAGATCTATCACAAAAGAAGAAATTGAGCAGATCATACAGACTCCCCTACAAAAGAATCCTGGACTAGATTGTTTTGTGGCTGGATTCTGTCATTCAGAGAAGAACTATCACCAATCCTACTTAAATTATTAAATAAAAAAAGGGGATAAAAGGAACACTCCCAGAGTTATCCCATGAAGCAAGCATAACCCCAATACCAAAAGAATTACCAAAAAAGAAAACTACAGACCTATGTCTGTCATGAACATAGTTGCAAAAATCCTTAAAAAAATCTTGGCCAGTAGAATCCATCAGCACATTAAAAATAAAAAAGATCATCATGAACAAGTGGATTTATAACAAGTATGGAAGGATGGCTCAACATAAGAAAAACAATCAACATAATTTACAACATTAACGAAACAAATAACAAAACCACATGATCCTAGCATTGACACAGAAAAAGCTATTTCACAAAATCCAGTGACTCTGATTAAGACTCTTTGCAAAATAGGAATAGAAGGGAATTTCCTCAACATAGTGAAAATTGTATATGTGAAATGAAGAGCCAATATAATTTTCAATGGAGAAAGACTAAAAGCAAGGATGGCTTTCACCACTCCTATTCAATATTATTTTAGAAATACTTGTGAAAATAAGACATGAGAAGGAAATAAAAGAAATTCAGAATGGCAAAGAGATGACTATACTGTATCTATGTGCTGATGATATGATAATGTACACTGAAAACCCCACAGACTCAACCAAAAAACTGTTAGAAGTAGTGGAACAATTTAGTAGGATGGCAGGACACAAGATCAACATACCAAAGATAGCGAAATGACTCTACAGAAACAAAGAAGGAAATAAAAAAAGTAACACCATTTACAATAGGCAACTACAAATTGAGATACTTAGTAATAAACCTAAGTAGAGGTATAAAACACTTTACAAAGAAAATGAGAAAGCATTCCTGCAAGAAACGATTAAGGACCTAAATAAATGGTGAGGAGGAGGGGAAGTTTCCTGCTCATCCATATGAAGACTCAGTATAGTGAAAATGGCAATCCTATCAAAGACAATCTACATGTTTAACACAATCCCAGTACACATGCTAAATTCCTTTTCAAATACAGTGAAAAGGCAAATACAAAGTTTATTTGGAGAGGAAAGAGAAGCCATATAAAGAAAGTACTTTCGAAAACCAAAAATTAAATAGAAGGCATAGCTCATCCTGATCTTAAAACCTAATATATACAGACATATTAAGAAAAATAGCATCATACTGGTACAATGACAGGCACAGAGAATAATGGAACAGGATCAAGAACTCAGAAATGCACCCATCATCAATGGTTAACTGATAGTTTACAAGGAAACAAAACCCATCAAATGGGAGATAATAACATCTTCAGCAAACGGTGCTGACAAAACTAGACTGCTACCTTTAGAAAGCTGACTCAAGACCCACACCTTTCTTCAGACACAGAAATCAACTAAAAGTGGGTAAGATACCTGGAGGTAAATCCCCAAACCATAAAGATCATAAGAGACAAAATGAGAACAGGTGAGTAAGCCTAGCCTATTATATAAAGAGGCTAACAAATACAGCCAGAAATATAGCCCCATCAGGAGAGGATAAAACTGGTGAATGGGACTCATGAAAGATTAAATTCCTGTGTGAATCAAAACCTTTTTCCAGGAGGGTGAAAAGAAACTCTGACTGGGAAAATGTATTTAGCAATATTATCTGACAAAGGTCTCATAACAAATACTATAAGGTTTCCACAAGAAAAGAATTGATAATCCAATTACAAAATGTGCAAAAATATTGAAAGACTTTGGATAGAGGAAGGCATTCGTATGGCCAACAGACACATGAAGAAATGCTCAAAATCACTGGCAATGAGAGATGCCAATCAAAACACAATGAGATATCTCCTCACCCCAGTAGCAAAGGCAAAGTTTAACAGAACAGTAAGCATTAAATGTTGGAGGAAGGTAGTTCAGCATTTCTTCTAAAAACTGTACATAGAAACTCCATGTGATCCAGCCATTCCACTGCTAGGAATATATCAAAAGGAAATTAGAACTGACATACAAAAGAATATTTGTGCAACAATGTTCAAAGAAGCATTTTTCACCATTGCAAGAACTCGTAAACTGCTAGAGCGTTTGACAACTGAATGAATTGGTACATTCACACAACAGAACACTATGCAGCAAACAGGAGCAATTATTTTGAAAAATATTGTATAACTTGTGTGAAAAGAAAAAAAAAATATGCTGAGTGTAGTCAGTCTCATAAGAACAGATACCACATAAGACCTTTATTTTTAAAATAGAAGGCTAACTAGTAAAGTGTGTATGAGGGTCCAAGGGGAAAGAAGTGGGAGCAGATAGCTAGAATGGAAATCACAGGGTCAGACAATTTGGTGACCGGAGGGAGCAGGGAAAGGAAATGGGAAAGGTCTGGTGAGACCTGGAAATATGGGGTAATGGTGGGCATAGTTCAATAATGATTAATTTTATAAAACACAAGGTATGAGAATGTTTGAAACATAATGGCAATGAAGAAAATTGTGAAACCACACAATCTAAATAAAATTCAATGCATATAAATAATTATACATACTAATAAAAATATGGAGGTAAAAATTAAAAAGAAATTTAAAACAAATGAAAAAGTATAATTATGTTGCTCTGTGTAATTGAGTCAGAACCAAACCAGAACTGACCATCCAGAGAGTTTTCAGAGGCAGTTAATTACATGGGAGAGGATTGTTCATTTTTCTCCTACAGAAAGTAAGAAATAAAAACACTAAATTTACTGATGTGAAGGAGACTGGAGGAAACCTTGAGACTAAGAATAGTTTCTAACTTGAAACTGAAGACACTCCAAGAGGTCACCCTTCAGATAGGTAAGAAAAAAGCCTATAAAAAACAGTAATATTCTTGAAAAAAATGTGCTCTGAGAGCAATCAACTATACAAGATCAAAAATACAACATTTGCTTAAATCCAAAGAACATAAGGGACGGGGGGGGGGGGGGGGGGGGGGGGGAAGGGACAGAGAAACCATACAAATGGAAATACGTAAGAGAGAGAAGAAAAGGGGAAAATGTTGGCACATTGAAATTAATGACATGAAATAGTTTTTGCGTGCATTATTGATTGAAAAATTAGTTAATGACTGTGAATGTATACTTCCAGGCAGAAGTTAGTATAGAATTTTGATTATAAATAATTATGAGTTTCATAATATGTTAGGTGAACAAGAAAAAATTTGTTTTCCTTCTGAAGTGACTAAATAACAGGCATAAGCATATATTGTTATGTCATAGATTAATTCATGATAGTTTTAAATTCTTGAAATCAGAAATAAAATCTAACTAAATCTTTTTTACTTAACCAAAAGTCAGCTTTACAAAATGGAATAATTTTTTATATTAAAATAAGAATAACCTCCTTAAACCACCTTAACCAAAGAATAAAAATGAAAAAATGAAACAAACCTGACTCTCCAGAATTCTTATTAGGTGTTAGAGTACTATACTGAGACAAATTGAGAGTCATGTTTGTTGAAAAAAGAACATCACGATTCATTATTTGTGGCTGTTATAAGCATAGGAAACCAAGAAAACAAGTTGGTTTGACTTGGAGTGCATGAAACCAAGTTTCTCCTTAGGGGCTAGGATTTTGAAGCTCCGTCTCACATCCCTTGGGCATGTGGCCAAGAGAGATTAGTCTTTGGAGAAGGACATCATGTTCAGAAGGGTAGAGGAACAGTACAGGAGAGGAAGACCCTGGAAGAGATGGATTGATACAGTATCTGAGGAAATGGGGGTCGGTGTGTCAGAATTAGTGAGACTGGCTCAGGACAGGAAAAGGTTCAGAGCTGCTGTACATAGGGTTGCTATACGTCAACAGCACATAACAACAAAAACATACTATATTGGGGTTTTTGTTGTTTTGTTGGGGTTTTTTTGTTTGTTTTTTTGTTTTCTTTTCTTTTTAAGCCTCTTCTTTAGAGTAAACAAGACCTTGGGAGGGCCTTTGTATTTCTAAGTCAGTTGTTATTATATTTTGGAAGTACATTCTTCTAAGTGGTACACACTCTTCTGTCAATATGCTGTACTGACATAAACTGAGGTTGCTGTGATGCTGAACTTTGTGCCATTGCAGTGTCAAATGTCATAATGGTTACCCATGACGGAGAGTGTTTGGTGGAGCTCCCAGTTTAAGACAAGTTTGGAAGCAAGAATGACATCCACTTCCTAAACAATATGCCTCTGGAAACTCTATGAACTTTGATAAATGACTATAGTTACAGAAAAGCTTCAGGCTTTTTTTGCCATAGGGTCTCTATGAGTCATGCTTGACTGGACGACAATCAACAACAAGGAGGATAGGATATGGAAGTGCAACATATGTGTTGAGTCTATCTTAAAATCTATTCATTCAATGTTATTGAAGACAAGATTATGCTCCGTTTGTGATTATAGGACAAGAAGAAAGGTTGCTAAAACTTGAGCATTTAATCATCATATTTTCTTCACAATTTTTAAAAATTTGTGAAGGATCATTGACTTTCTGAAATTTATTGGAATACGTGAGTTTATATAAGAAACTTAACACAAATCTAAATAGAATTTGACTAGAGAATTCAATTTGTTGTTGTTATGTGCCATTGAGTCGTTTGCGACTCATAGCGACCCTATGCACAACAGCCCTAAATCCTGCTCTATTCTGCGCCAACCGCACTGCCTCTGACACACCCATCCCAATTACCCCAGTCACCGAATCAATCCATCTCATAGAGGGTCTTCCCCTCCTGCGCTGTCCCTCTACCCTCCCAAGCATGATGCCCCTCTCCAAGGACCCGTCCCTCCTGGCAACATGTCCAAAGTATGTTAGACGAAGCCCCAGAATCCTTGCCTCCAAGGAGTAGCTTGGTTTAATCCTCACCAAGATGAATCTGTTTGTTTTCCTGGCAGTCCATGGTACATTCAGTACTCTTCTCCAGCACCACAGCTCAAAAGCATTCACTCTCTTTCTGTCCTCCCTAGTCATTGTCCAGCTCTCTGATGCATAACAAGCGATTGTAAAGACCATGGCCTGTATCAGGTGCACCTTAGTCTCCAGAGAGACACTGTTGCTCCTGAGTACTTTAGAGAGTTCCCTAACAGCAGACTTTCCCATTGCGATACGCTTTTTGATTCCCTGACTGCTGGTGCCAAGAGTGTTGACTGTGGAGCCGAGCAAACTGAAGCTGTGAACACTCTCAATCTCTTCGCCATCCATCCTAACGATGCCAATTGGTCCAGTGGTGAGAATCTTTGTCTTCTTGACATTGAGCCTCAGTCCATACCGAAGGCTGCAGTCCTTGACCCTTCGCAGCAAGTGCATGAGGTCCTCCTCAGTTTCAGCAAGCAGGGTTGTGTCATCTGCATAACGCAGATTGTTAATAGGTCTTCCACCAATCCTGATGCCACAATTCTCCTCATAGAGCCCAGCCTCGCGGATAATCTCCTCTGCATACGTGTTGAAAAGGTATGGAGACAGGATGCATCGCTGGCGCACACCCTTCCCAATTTTGAACCATGCAGTGCTACCCTGCTCTGTTCTGACTACTGCCTCTTGGTCCAAGTATAGGTTTCACATTAGCACAATTAAATGTTCTGGGATTCCCATTCTTCTCAGAGTCAGCCACAAATTGTTATGATCCACGCAGTCAAATGCCTTTGCATAATCAATGAAACACAGATAGACATTCTTCTGGTATTCTCTGTTTTCAGCTAGGATCCATCTAATATCAGCAACATCAATTTATTAGCAACTCTAATTTTTTAGAAAAACTAATATTTTTTTTATTTTGTTGTTTGTTGCCTTTAAATTGATTCTGACTTAGAAAAACCCTAGGCGTAGAGAGTAAAACTGCTCCCTAGAGTGTTTTTTTTCAATTTTATTTTATTAATTTTAATGAACAATTACAGAGATTTTGGATTTCTATTGATTCATTCTCCCTGCCCACCCGTCCCCCTCCCCTCAGTTCTCACTTCTCTTTGAAAAGTAAAAGAAAAATTTCTTCTTTGGTATATAATCCCTCACCCCCACCCCACCCTGAGTACACTACGCAACCTCCATTCTGGACTCTTGTCATAACCATAATAGAGTTTTTATGGCTCTCAACTCTTTAAGGCACATCGTCAGAATTGTATGCTGAGGTGTTTCTGTGTGGACTCAATCCACCAACCTGTGAGCTGGTAGTTGAGTGCTTAACTTTTTGGGTCACTCAGGGACTCCTATTTGATTGGCAAATAACAAGGATTACTCTTTTCCCCTAGAGATAAACATAGAAGTTTTCATCACTACAGTCTCCTGATTTTAAGAAATACAATTTTTGTATAGTTTACCTTAGTCATACTTGGTCATGACTCTGACTACAAAACCAAAGACTAGCATCAGAATGTCTATGTAGAAGGATAAGAAACATGATTGTTTTGTAAGATGCAGTTAGACAACATGACTCGAATTATTATGTATACTTTTTTACTCATTAAGTGCTAGTTAGGATGTTTGAGGAATGCTGTGAAGAAAGTAGGGGTGCCAAAGTCCTCTCATGATACTGAATTTTAGAACTATGAATGTATTCACACGCCAACAGTCCTCTTAATGTTTTATAATAAAACTAAGGATGACAGGAGAATTGATGCCTTTGAGTTGTGGTGCTGGAGGAGTCTTGAACATACCATGAGCCACCAAGAAAACAAGTAAGTCTGTCTTGGAGAGATTAAAACCAAATTGCTCAGTTGAGGTTAGGATTTTGAAGTTCCATCTCATGTACTTTGGCTATGTGGCCAGGAGGGACCAATTCTTGGAGAAGGAAATTATGCTTGGAAGGGTGGAGGGACTACACAGAAAAGGAAAACACTGAACAAGATAGACTGATACAGTAACTGGGGCAACAGGGGTAGATGTGTTGGAGTCAGTGAGATTGGCTCAGAACAGAGCAGGCTTCAGAGCTCTTGTATATAGGATTGCTATGAGTCATAGATGACTTTACAGCACTTAACAAAACAACAGTAAGGAAATTATTTTTTATGTAACAAAAGCTATTTGCCATGCAACAGAATCTCAATAAGTGAGAGTTGTAATGAGAGAACTGATGTCTCTCTGAACAACCTTCCAGTAGGGGATTTTTGTTTTGTTCCTTCTTATAGTTTAAAAAAATGTTGCTTGATATTTTCAATTGTTTCTAGGAGCAGAAGTGAGACGTTATGTGATGAATAATTGAATTTAGACTTACAAATTATAAACTTGTAGAAGAAATCACTCAGTAGTACCAAGTTCAATGTGATCATCTCGTACATAAAGGAAAAATTTTTAGACCCATAGAGCAGAATCAACTTTTACAATAAATATAGAGCATAATTACCTTTTTATAATCAATAGCATTAAATCCCAATCTCAGGAGTCATTATTCACCCACCAGCCAATGGTCATAGCCACTGACTTATGAGTCTCATCTAAAATAAACTACAAGGTAAAGTATGTCCAACACTGACCTAGGTAGGAGTCAGCAGTATGTCAACTATTCTATTTGACTTACAACAATTCATAAAAATTTCTGTCAAAGTGTAATACACATGCAATTGAAACAGTAAAAGGAAAAGTGTATTTTATGTACAGATTCTGAATCCATTCTGTGGCAGTGAGGAAAAATTACAACTATTGTTCAGTTATTTAGTGTGTTATTGCAACATTATATAACACAGTACATTTATTGTTGTAGGAAGTGCTTTTCACTTTAAAGGCCCAAGTTATAAAAAGTTGTGCACTGGTTATTATCTTTACCTTTTCCTTAGGTACATTACTTTTCATATGCTTTCATTAGTGCTTTGCTCCCTTGTGTGCAAGTAACTTAAAGTCTACGTGCCAAAACTCAGCTGGGGAGAAAAAGGAGTTATTCTTGCTTCAACTCTTTAAGTGGGAACAAAGCATTTTTTCAAGAGATGGTAGTTGTAAAAGAGCCAGTTGTATAAAGTGTGACTATCAAGCATAGGATTACTCTTCTGACGTGCAGGACTTAATATGCTTCAGGCAATTAATAGACAACATTATAGTTTTATGTGATCTTAGTTTTGCAAAGGGCTGTTACAAGTCTATTCTGAAATGCTCGGTTCATATTTTTGCAAAGCTTGATATTTTCTTTGAGTACAAGGTGGCTTTTCTTATTGTTGTTAGAAAAAGAAACAATTGCAGTAGCTTTGAGTTACTTGTCTATAACTTGAATATTAAGTAAATTGATTTATCTTTTCTTTTTACTCAAAGCAGTATTTTTTTGGTGATCTGAGTCTGCTTCTTGATACATTTTTAGATAATTATTTATTGAAAATAGTGAATAGAGACACTATGCTTTTAAAATATTAGATTTGGGGATGAGGCAAAAAAAATCTGATATTTTATTATCTATAATAGTTACCTAGCACTTGGAAAAATATAATATAAAAAGAAAAAAGAAAACTCTGGATACAAAAATCTGGATGACCAATCACATTTGAATTCCCCAAAGAGTTTATAAATTGAATAAATGCAAGAAATCTCAAGTAAGTTGTAACTTTCCATGTGGAGCCATTGATCCACAAGTGTCAGCAATTAACCTCTATAAAGCTGACCTTATTTAATAGCAAACACTGGGTGATTCTGTAAAAAGCAATCACTGAAAATTATTTAGCACTGAAAGAAGAGAGTAAAGAAAAGAGACTCAGGCTTTCTGGCAATATGGAAAAATAACTTGAGTTGGGAGTCCTTTCTCCTAACCAAAACTTTAAGACATCAGAGAAGTGACAGTAATATTATTGATTCTTTGATATCAGTATAAAATCTATGAAAAGCTCCTGGAAGGATAAAAGGTTTTCAGTACAGCAGCTGAGGGAACAGAAGTAGAAGTAGACTTGGGATAGTACCAGGGTAGTGACAACTTATCCCCAAAATATCAATCCTTGAAAATCCTGTAGAATATAAATTCACCATGAATCAGATTAAACTGAACCATAACTGCTAAAAATGGATTAAAAATTTGTATCTGTATTTGGATTAATGACATGATTTTCTATTAATTATTAATGGGCAAGGTAAATTTGAAACCTAAGAAAATTTAAACAGGTCCATAAGAAACAAAATAGCCTTGAGAATATCCCAACTGAATTTAAAAACCATATCAAGAATAGATTTTAGACATTGAATACTAAAGATCACAGATAGACGAGTTATGGGATGATATTAAGGATATCATCCAACAAGAAAACAAAAGGTCATTATAATGAGAGGGAGAAAGTAAAGACTAAAATGCATGTCAGAAGAGACTCTGAAAATTAATCTAGAACACTAGGAAACCAAATCAAGGGGAAGATATGCCTTTCAACTAAATGTTGAATAGAAGATTTCAAAGGGCAGCTAGAGAAGACAAAGTGAAGCAATTTAGTGAAATGGGCAAAGAGCTGAGTTTTGAAATTAAAGAGAAAAAAAAGAATAACTCTCTTGACATTTCTCAAGCTGAAATAAGAAGAAAAAGAAATTTAAGCCTTAAACAATGAAGGATAATATGGAAAGAATCTTGAATGATCAAGGGAGTATCAAAAGAAGAGAGAAGCAATACACAGTCATGGTACCAAAAAGAACTGTTGGTATGGGATCATTGCAGGAAGTAGTGTGTGATCAACAACCAATGGTAAGGAAGGAAAAAATTCAAGTCGTTCTAAATTCATTGATAAAAAGTAACATCCCATGAACCTATGAACAAAATATTACACTATCCTCAAAGCTCTGTCATCCTCAAGCTCATAATAGTAGGCATTTGTCAGTCCAACTCATTGAAGTCATTCTTCTCTTTTGCTGATCCTTTAGTTTTCCAAACATGTCTTTTCTGAAGGTACAGCATTTTTGACAATATGCCCATAGTGTATGAGACAAAGTTTCAATATCTGACTCAATTTATATACAGAGAATAAGCTGGAGGCAGATTCTGTATAGATGCAACTGTAGGCCCATTGTACTGGTTTACAGAATTGTTTTACTAAAATGCCACAAACATAGTGGCTTAGCACAACTTCTCTGGTATTACTTCCTCAAAGACATATTTGTTTGTTCTTTTGGTAGCTCATAGTAAACACAACTGAGTTGAATAACGCTCCCCACAATTCATGTCCTTCTTGAAACCACAGAATATGACCTTGTCGGATTAGAGTGATTCCTGAATTCAACGACTAGTGTCTTCATAAAAAGGTAAGAAGACACACAGATTTCTATTCAGAGATAAAGGCAGATTTTGGATTGATGTATTGTAGGTCACATTGCATTAATTTCCTAGAACTTCTACAATAAAATGCCAAGCTCATAGTGCCTTAAAACAACAGAAATTTATTCTCTCATGTTTTTGGAAGTTAGACATCCATTACTTAGTTATTATTAGGGCTATGCTTTCCCCTGAAACCTTTATTAAAGGCACATTCCTTGTTTGTTTCACCTGTGGTAGCAATAAGCATTCATTATCTTGTAGCAACAGAAACCTTACCTTTAACTCTGCTTTTCTATTAACATCTTTTCCCAGTAAATTTATTTCTGTATCTTTTCTCCACTTCTTAAAAGAATCTTGGTAATATTGGTTTTAAGATTCACCCTTCAGTAACTACAGTAAAAAGACTATATATTCCTTTTCCTCCCTGGTAAAATGAATCAAGTTTTTTTAAGTACTTCTGAAATAATAGTGTTTCTAGATATCTTTCTACTCAGGGCATATATTTCTAAATGTAAAAATAAAACAAACAGAAACCCTACAGTTGTTGAGTCACCTTGGTCATAAATTTGCAAATATTTAGAAAATTTACTCTTGTGTAAATTCTGACTCATAGAAACCTTTCACTGGATTTCTGTGTAAATCATTCTCTGAGGAGATGGTTCAACTTTCTTCTATGAACAAGATAATGAACTGAAACTGCTGACCTTGCAGTCAGGACACTCCATGACACTAGAACTCCTTATTGTTGTCATTGTTAGGTGCAGTAGAGTCAAGTATGACTCATGGTGACCCTATGAACTACAGATCTGAACTCTGTCCTGTCCTTAAAATCTCTGACATAATCGAGCCCGTTGATAGAGACCTTTGTGCCATTCCAACTCTTTGAAGGTCTTCCTCTCTTTTGATGACCCTCTGTCTTTCAAAGCACAATGTCCTTCTCCAAGGAAAAGCCTTTCCTAACAACATGCCCCAAACTGTTGTTGTTGTTATGTGCCACTGAGTCGTTTGCAACTCATAGCGACCCTATGTATAAGAGTCCTAAATGCTGTTCTATCCTGTGCCAACCTCACTGTCTCAAACTCACTCATTCCCACCACTCCAGTCACAGAATTGATCCATCTCATCGAGGTCTTCCTCTCCTGAGCCGTTCCTCCACTCTCCCAAACATGATGTCCCTCTCCAAGGACCAGTCCCTCCTTGCAACATGCCCAAAGTATATCAGACGAAGCTTCAGAATCCTTGACTCCAAAGAACACTCCGGCTTCACTCTCTCCAGAGGAAATGTATTTGTTCTCCTACCAGTCTATGGTATATTCAACACTCTTCTCCTGCACCACAGCTCAAAGGTATCAATTATCTTTCTATCAACCCTATTCACTGTCCAACTCTCTGATGCATAGCACGTAATTGCAAAGACTATAGCCTGGATCAGGAGTACCTTAGACTCCAGCCTGATGTTATTGCTCTTCAGTACTTTTGAGAGATCCCTCACAGCCGACTTTCCCAATGTTTGTAGAGCCAAGTAAACTAAAACTGTTAACTATCTCAATCTGTTCACGATCCATTCTGATGCTGCCAATTGGCCCAGTGGTGAGAATCTTTGTTTTCTTGATATTGAGCTTTAATCCATATTGAAGACTGCAGTCCTTGACTTTCTGCAACAAGTGCTCCAGGTCCTCCTCAGTTTCAGCAAGCAGGGTTGTGTCATTTGCATAATGCAGATTATTGATGACTCTTCCACCAATCCTGATGTCACATTCCTCTTCGTAGAGCCCAGTGTCTCAGATGATCTGTTCTGTATACAGTTTGAAAAGGTATGGAGACAAAATACATCCCTGATGGACCACTTTCTTGATTTTGAACCATGTAGTATCTCCTTGCTCTCTTCTGACTACTGCCTCTCAGTAGTTGACAGCATGCCAATTAATTTATTTCAACAAACAGACGCTTCCCTGAATGTGCTGACTAAGTTGTGCCAGGAAATCTGGAGGACAGCCAGCTGGCCAACTGACTGGAAGAAATCGATATTTGTTCCCATTCCAAAGAAAGGTGACCCAGCAGAGTGTGGAAATTATCGAACAATATCATTGATATCACATGCAAGCAAAATTCTGCTGAATATTATCCAAAAACATTTGGAACAGTATGTCAACAGAGAACTGCCAGATGTGCAGGCTCGATTTAGAAGAGGTCATGGTACTAGGGATATTATAGCTAATGTAAAATGGATCTTGGCAGAAAGCAGAGAATACCAGAAGAATGTCTATCTGTGCTTCATTGACTATGCAAAGGCTTTTGACTGTGTGGATACAACAAGCTATGGCTGACTCTGAGAAGAATGGGAATCCCAGAACAAACTCCCAATGCTGAAGTCAAATATTGACTGTCATGTGCTG
>NW_006399858.1:626999-629547 GCF_000299155.1 Elephantulus edwardii
ATGGATCTTGGCAGAAAGCAGAGAATACCAGAAGAATGTCTATCTGTGCTTCATTGACTATGCAAAGGCTTTTGACTGTGTGGATCACAACAAGCTATGGTTGACTCTGAGAAGAATGCCCAAAGTATGTTAGATAAAATTTTATCATTTTGCCTTCTAAGAGCATTCTGGTTGCATCTTTTCCAAGACATTACTGTTGTTATTTTGACAGTTCAGTACTCTTCAACAATAACACAACTCTAAGATGTCAGTTATTTTTCTGTCATCCGTACTTATTGTTAAGGTCTCAGTTGCATAGAAAATGATTGAAAAGACCATGGCCTAAATTAGGGACTTATTTTTAATTTTTCTTTTGGTATGGGGATAAGAAAATTTTTTCCTCTTTTATTTAGCCATTGTTGCACATTTTCTCCCCTCCATCCTGCCCCTTCTGTAGCCCATCCCGTAATGCACCCCATGTTCCAGAGTGTTTATAGTATATATATATATAAAGAGAGAGAAATAATCATTTATTCCTCCTTTCAGACAATTCTTCTCTTCTGCAGAGTTCATATCTATCCATTCTTTCCCTGTTTCCTCCCCAACCACTCTGTGTCTATCCTATTTTGTAACAGTTGTGTTATGCAGTATTCCTACTTTTATTACTGAGATATTTCACTTAGCATAATGTCCTCAAGACTCCCCAATGTTGTGTAATGTTTTACTATTATTGTTTTTAAATGCTGCATAGTATTCCATTGTATAGGTGTACCATAGTTTTTCTATCCATTCATTCATTTATTGGAGGGTATGTAGGTTGTTCTCATACAGGAAACTTAAGCAAGATCCACACTTAACATCTTATACAGAAACCAACTCAAATTGGATCAGGGACCTAAAAGGAAAATCAAGGAATGTAAACTTCATCAGAGAAAAGATAAGAACTCTAGAAGCCCTAATTCACAGCATGAACAGTTTTCCAAGCATAATGAAAAACTTACAACCAGGAGAGAAAAAAAATTGGATGAATGAGACCTTCTTTTTTTAAATTTTATTTTAATATTTTTTGTGTGTGATATATTCTTTTTTAATTTTTTTTAATAATTTTAATGAAGATTTACAGAGATTTTAGATTTCCATTCATTCACTATTGCACTTTTCTCCCTGCCCAGCCCTTCCCCCTCCCCCAGTTTGCTCCTCTCTTTGTAAAAGTAAAAGAAAAATTTCTTTCTTTGGTATGCAATCCCCCCACACCCCTCCCACCACCCCAGGTACACTCCATTATGCACCCTTAATTTAATTCTGGACTCTTGTGATAACTATAATACCCTATCATATATTGCTTTTAAATTATTCTCTCCCTCATCTGTTTCAATGCAGTATAAGAATCAGATTCCTATGCATATCGAAAACTTCTCCAACAGGGTAAGAAGGAAAGCCACAGACTGGGAAAATATTTCACAATGGCATATCTGATAAGTGACTTATATTTAAAATATAAAGAATACTCTAGCACATCAATTAAAAAAAAGTAAACAATTCAATCACAAAAGAGGTGGAGGATATGAATATGCACTTCACCAAAGAGGACATCCAGGTGGCAAACAAACACATGAAGAAATGTTCAAAATCCCTGCCTAGCAGAGAGAAGAAAATAAAAATACCTGTGAGATATCATTTCATCCCAGAAATAACAGCAAAGTTCAACAGGGCAACAAACAACAAATGCTGGTGATGTTCTGGAGAGATTAAAACTCTTATTCACTGATAGTTGGAATATAAAATGGTACAACGACTATGGAAGACAATCTGACTCTTTCCCAGAAAGTTGGAAATAGAAATACCATTTGACCCAGCAATTCCACTACTGAGAATATGCCCTAAAGAAATCAGAGCTGCCACCCAAAACAGATGAATGCACATCCATGTTTATTGTTGCATTATTCACAGTAGCATTTTAGTCTTCAAACTGATATTGTTGTGCCTCAATAATTTGGAGAGGTTTCTGACTGTGGACTTTCCTAGTATAATGCATCTCCTATCTCATTGCTGCTAGATGCAAATAATAGGATGTTCTGGACAGTTTCAATCTTTTCTCCACTTATCATGTTTCCTTTAGGTCCAATGGTGAGAATTTTGCTTTTTTCACATTAAGATGCCATCTATGTTGAAGACCACATTCTTCAATTTTCTGCAGCAAGTACTTCAAGTCCTCTTAACTTCAGCAAGGAAAATTATATCATCTGCATAATGAAGGTTATTGATAAGTATTCTTAATCCTAATGCCAAATTCCTTTTCAAACAGTCTAGTTTCTCAAATAGTTTGCGCATCACACAAACTTAATAGGTGAGGAAAAAGCATGCAACTCCAATACACATCTTTCTTAAGTTTAATCTATGTCTATCTGTGTTTCATTGATTATGCAAAGGCATTTGACTGTGTGGATCATAACAAACTGTGCCTGACTCTGAGAAGAATGGGGATCCCAGAACATTTAATTTGCTAATACGAAACCTATACTTAGACCAAGAGGCAGTAGTCAGAACAGAGCAGGGTAACACTGCATGG
>NW_006399858.1:629968-631204 GCF_000299155.1 Elephantulus edwardii
GCGATGGGAAAGTCTGCTGTTAGGGACCTCTCTAAAGTACTCAGGAGCAACAGTGTCTCTCTGGAGACTAAGGTGCACCTGATACAGGCCATGGTCTTTACAATCGCTTGTTATGCATCAGAGAGTTGGACAATGACTATGGAGGACAGAAGGAGAGTGGATGCTTTTGAGCTATGGCGCTGGAGATGGGTACTGAATGTACCATGGACTGCCATGAAAACAAACAGATTCATCTTGGAGAGGATTAAACCAAGCTATTCCTTGGAGGCAACGATTCTGGGGCTTCGTCTGACATATTTTGGACATGTTGCCAGGAGGGACGGGTCCGTGGAGAGTGGCATCATGCTTGGGAGGGTTGAGGGACAACGCAGGAGGGGAAGACCCTCTATGAGATGGATTCATTCGGTGACTGGGATAATTGGGATGGGTGTGTCAGAGGCAGTGCTTTTGGCGCAGGACAGAGCAGGGTTTAGGGCTGTTGTGCATAGGGTCGCTATGAGTTGGAAACTACTCGACGGCATATAACAACAACAACAACAATGTTCTCTTGTCCTGTTTACACAATAGCTTTTTGGTCTAGGTCTAGGTTTCACAGGAGCACAATTAAGTGCTCTGTGGTTGCCAGAGTTCCTTTATTGTTGTTGTTATTTGTCATCAAGTCACTCGTGACTCAAAGTGACCCTATGTAAAACAATAGATATGAACTCTGCCCTAACCTGAGCCAGTCTCCCTGACTCCAACACACCTAATCCCTTTGTCCCAGCTGCCTTGTCTACTCACCTCATCTGGAGTCTTCCTGTCCTGTTCTTCCACTTTTCAAAGCATGACATCCTTCTCCAAGGAGAAACGAAGGAGAGGAAGACCCCTGACCAAGTGGATTGAAATGGTGAGTGCTGCAATGGGCTCTAGTGTGTTGGGAAGTGTGAAGAAGATACAAGATAGAACAAGGTCCTGATCAGTTGTTCATAGGGTCACAATGTTGTGTACTGGACGTGTTGACACCTAACAACAACATGCATTTATATATGCCACCGTTATATGCTGTGAAGTTGTCTGTGACTCATAGCTACCCCATGAATAATATTTCATATTCTTGCCCTATTCTGTGCCATTTTCATATGTTGTTGTTGTTGTTATTACATGCTGTCGAGTCGTTTGCGACTCATAGCGACCCTATGCACAACAGCCCTAAACCCTGCTCTATCCTGCGCCAACTGTACTGCCTCTGACACACCC
>NW_006399858.1:632994-633889 GCF_000299155.1 Elephantulus edwardii
CACTCTTCCTGAATGATACCTTTGACATCCTCCCACAACTCATCTGGTCTTCGCTCATTAGTGTTCAAGGCCTCAAACCTGTTCCTGAGATGATTTTCATATAGTCTGCTCCTTAAATATATTTTCTTTGATATTCCGATTTATTTTGGACAGCGAAAATATCTAAATCATAAATAAAAATTATGTGACAGATTACATCAATGACCCTGACCCTTTGCATTCTGGTTTATGTTGTAAAATACCCCCTGTCACCCACTCTGGCACTGGTTTTGACCATTTGAGTTACCCTGATGGATAGACTATTTACAAATGTTGTGCAAATTTATAAAATTCTTGTAGACTGAGATTTGCCTTACAATGTAATTAATCATTATCCTGAAAGTGTGTGTATATTTTAGCGTATGTAGAACAGAGTTAGGTTAAGCCATCATTTCAAGTTAGGGCATGCTAGTTCTGTTCCATCTCACACTAGACACACAAAAATCAACTTAAAGTGGATCAGAGACCTGGGACTAATGCCTAAACCCATAAAGTTCATAAGAAATAAACTCAGATCAAGCTTAGAAGGCCTAGTCTGTGATATAAAGAAACTGCCAAATACTGCCAGAAATGCACAATCTGAAGAGGATAAAATTGATGTATGGGACCTTCTAAAGAATAAAGCTCTGTGCTCATAAAACTTTTTTCAACAGAGTGAAAAGAAAACCTACTGACTGGGAACAAACATTTGTCAATACCATTTTAGACAAGGGTCTCATAACAAAAGTTTACAGAATATTTCTGGGCCTCCATAAGAAAAAGACAGATAATTCAATTATAAAATGGACAAAAGACATGGAAAGACTTTTCACAGAGGAGGATATTCAGATGGCCAACAGTCACTTGAAGAAATGTT
>NW_006399858.1:634875-643555 GCF_000299155.1 Elephantulus edwardii
GACCCTTCGCAGCAAGTGCATGAGGTCCTCCTCAGTTTCAGCAAGCAGGGTTGTGTCATCTGCATAACGCAGATTGTTAATAGATCTTCCACCAAACCTGATGCCACAATTCTCCTCGAACTGAAGCACAGAGACTTACTTGTATACCAATGTGCATAGCAATGTTATTCACCGTAACAAGAACATAGAAGTAGCCCAAATGTCCAACAACAATTGAATGGATTGAGAAATTATGGTATATTCACACAGTGGAATACTATGCAGCATGCAGGAACAATGATTTTGTAAATTACTAACTAACTTGGGAGAGACTGGAGATCATTATCCTAAGTAAATTAACTCAGTCTCATAAGGCAAATACTGTATAAGAGTATAAATACTGTAGAATGAGTTTGAGGATCCAAGGTGGGGACGGGGAACAGAGAGGTGAGGATGGGCGGGCAGAAAGAGCTTAATCATAAGGTCACAGAATTTAATGGGTGGAGGGAGGGATGGGTAAAGGAGAGGGGAAAGATCCAGTGTGAAAAAATGTACACAAACTTTGTAAGTAAAACAGTATAAAACAAAATAAAATTTTAAAAATTATCAGCCATTACATGTAAGTATCAACACAAAATCAGCAAGATAAGCAAATTAACCCTAAGAATTGTGAACTAAATAATGCTTACTGTACTAATACAGTGAGTTTTGAGGAAATTTTATATATAGATTTATATTGGTAAATTATTTCTGATACAGATTTCGATACTTTTTGACTGTCTCCTTTCAGTAACTGTAAGCTACATACAGAAACCAAAATAGTATTCACACATCAATTTATACCACTTCTGTCTGACAAGAGTAATACAACTGATTAACTGATTACCACAAATTCTAATTAAAACTTTATATTCTAATAGGTCTTTTCACCAAGCAATCAAAATAAAATTGACTTTCAAAGAAATATCTAGCTTTGAATAATTCTTATTTCTTTCTACTTTCAATTAGCATCAATTCTTGTTCCTTCAGGAAGCTCTGATGGCCTACTGACAAGGAGTTGTGCTGTAGTCCCCAAGGCACACAGTTCAAGGCCACCAGCTGTAAAGTGTGCTTGATCCAGTTAGTGGTGTTCTCAATAATTTGCTATGCGTCAGAGAGCTGGACAGTGACCGAGAGTGACAGAAGAAGAATCAGTGTCTTTGAGTTGTGGTACTGGTAAAGAGTCTCGAACATACCATGAACCACCAAGATAACAGTCTCTCCTGGATAAAGTGGGACTAAGTTTCCACCTTGGAGGTTAGGATTTTGAAGCTCCATCTCACATACTTAGTGCATACGGCCAGGAGTTACCAGTCCTTGGAGAAGGATATCATGCTTGGAAAGGTGGAAGGACAGCACAGGAGAGGAAGACCCCGATGAGATGGATTGATACAGTAACTGTGGTAAAGGAATTACATATGCCAGAGACAGTGATGTGGGCTGAGGATAGGTCAGGCTTCAGAGCTGTTGTACATAGGGTTGCTATGAGTCACAGGCGACTCAATTGTACATAACAACAACAAACAACACATTCTTTCAATTCATTCTCTTCTTTTGTTGTTGTTGGGTGTGTCAAGTTGGGTATGACTCATAGTGACCCTACGAACAAAATATCCGAACCCTATCCTGTGTCATCTTCAAACTTCTTGACAAACAAGAGCGCACTATAGAAGTCACTATGTCAATTCACCTGGTTGAGAGTCATCTTCTCCTTCACTGATCCTCCACTCTTCCAAGTGTCATGTCCTTCTCCAAGGAATAGCCAGCCTCTCCTAGCAACATGCCTAAAGTATGTTAGACAAAACTTTATCACTTTGCTTTCTGGGAGCACTCTGGCTTACCAAGACATATCTGTTTGTTCTTTTGACAGTCCATGGGATGTTCTCTTCTCCAACACCACAGCTCAAAGGTGTCAATTGTTTTTCTGTCATCCTTATTCATTGTCCAGCTCTCAGATGCATTTTACATTTAAAATTATTTATTCATAGCAAATATCTTTTTAAAAAGACATAAACAATGACTTTATACATGTAACTCACCTACTACATAGGAATCACATTGACTATTTGTGGAAGAAATTGTTGGAGAAGCTGAACAAGTGGCAGTCAAAATGAGGCCAGGGGCAAACTGTGGTCAACCATCAATTATTCATACGCACATTCAAATAGAGGCCAAGAAAATTAAAATAAGTCTGCAGGAACCAAGATAATGATCTTGAATCAATTCTATCTGATTTTCAAAGTCTTATTAGGAATAGATTTGAGGCACTGAACACCAAGGATCAAAGAGCACATGAGCTTTGGGATGATAGCAAGGATATCAGCCACGAAGAGAGCAAAAGGCTATTTTACAAACAAAACTTGAAATGAATGGCCGAAGAGACTCTAAAAATTGCACTTGAGTGTTGAGAAGTCAAAACATAAGGAAAGCATGCCAAATTTAAAGAGCTGAACAGAATATTTCAAAGGACAGTTCAGGAGGAAAAGGGAAGTATTATGACGGAATGTACAGAAAGCCGGAATTGGAGAATAAAAAAAGGAAAAATTTACTCTGCATTTCTCAAGCTGAGAAAACAAACAAACAAAATAATAATAAAGTAAGTCTTGTATCACAATGCTAAAAGATGCTATAGGCAGTGTATTTAATGACCCAGAAAGCATCAAAAGGTAACAGAGGAAATACACAGAATCATTGTACCAGAAATAACTGATTGACACTAAAAAATTTCAGGAAGTGCTATATGAGCTGTAGTCAATGGTAATGAAGAAGAAAGTGCAAGCGGCATTGAAGGCATTGGCAAAAATAAGGCCCCAGGAGTCGATGAGATACCAATTGACTTATTTTAATTAACAGATGCAGCCATGGATGTGCTTACCAGTCTATGGCAGGAAATTTGGAGGACAGCTGTCTGACCCAAAACTTGAAAGAGGTCCATCCATATTTGTTCCCATTCCCAAGAAAGGTGATACAACTGAACATGCAAACTATCAAACATTATCATTATTATCAAATGCAAGGAAGCAAAATACTGCTGAAGATCATTCAAAAATGACTGGAACAAAAAAAAAATGACTGGAACAGTACATATATAGGGAACTGCCAGAAGGCGAAACAGGATTCAGAAGAAGCCGTGGCATCAGGGAGATCATTGCTGATGTCAGATGGATGCTGGCTGAAAGTAAGAAATACCAGAAGAAGGTATATTTGTGCTTTATTGACTATGCAAAGGCATTTGACTGTGTGGATCATAACACTTTGTGCCTGACACTGAGAAGAATGAGAATCCCAGAGCACTTAAGTGTGCTCATGCGGAACCTATACTTAGACCAGGAGGCTGTTGTGCAAACAGAGCAGGTGAACACTGTATAGTTCACCTTTTAGAAGGGAGTATGTCAGGGCTGTACTCTTTCTCAGTATCTATTCAATCTATATGCTGAGCATATTGTTTGAGAAGCTGGACTTTATGAAAAGGAATGTGGCATCAAGATTGGAGGGAGACTCATCACCATCATCATTCTCTTCTACTGCTGTATAATCTTTTCATTTGCCGATCTTACGCTGCTTCTAGCAGTTATCTTCCATTTTCTGGCTCTCTTGCTTCTGTTTAACTTTTCACAGCCTTTTATTTCTCCCCTCTGTGCTTCAGGAGGAGGAAGATAACTTTGCATATCTGCCAAAGATCTGTGCCAGTAATATATGAGCAGCGTGTTCCCTTGATGTCTTAGCATAAAACAGTTCCATCAAGAAGACAAATCCAGGGCATTTGGTTTCCACGGATACCCACATAACTAAAAATGCAGAGCTAAATACATTTTAAGAATTTTTATTTTAAATTGAAGTGTAGAGAGAAACAGAAGAAATAACATATGCTTTGGAATGAGACACTCTGAGATTTAATCTTGACAGCAATTTACCTTGTTGTTGTTATGTGTGGTCCAGTTGCTTGCAACTCATAGCAACCCCATGTACAAGAGCCCTAAATCATGCTCTATCCTGTGTCAACCTTATTTTCTCTGACACTTACCCATATTGCCCCAGTGACTGAATCAAGCCATCTCATCAAGGGTCTTCTTCTCCTGTGCTGTCTCTCCACCCTCCCAAGCATCATGTCCCTCTCCAATGACCAGTCCCTCTTTTTAAGTTATTAAACTGCTTGGATATCTCTTTACCTTCTGCAAGATGTGAGGATTAGATAACATAAGGTAACTAAACTAAGAGAAAGTCAAGATGTTTCTTCTCCCATGTCTTTTTGGCCTTACCTACAATTATAGCATCTCTTTTCTTGCTCATAAATAGCCTTCTTATCTCTTAGAAATTCAGTTGTCTCAATCCCTACAAATTCAAGCACTAATTCCACCTTATTGAAGCAGAATAAAACATTGCCTGGTCCTTGCACCATCTTCATAATAATTGGCATATTTGAGTCATTGTTCTGGCTATGTTATTAATCTCTCTCAGAAATAAAATATTCTTTAGCTCCAACAGTATCAATAAAAACATAGTGGAAACAACATTTTTAAAAAAGAAATAATAACAATAAATAACAATTATAAATAACAATAATTTGAAATAATAGTATAATTGTATGGTTAAATTATACCTAACAATAATAAATTTATAAATAAAAATTACATAATATAAATAATCATAAATTGTAATTATAAATAATAATAAATATATAAAAATTTATTTAGCTACTTACTCAAACTGGTGGGACCTCTGGAGACCTACTCCATAAGGAATTGTGTAGCTAACTCAGAGTTGGCACCTCTCTGATGGTTCAAACATGCCAACAGCTAGGCTGGAGAAAGATTGGCAGTCTCTTCCCTTGTTATTTAATCTCTGAAAATCCACTGAAGGGTCAGCTATGTGTCAATTCTCACTAGAAGGCAATGAGTAAGCTGTATTGTTCTTCTATTAATAAAAATACTGCTACCAGAATATCCAGGATGCTGGGATCTATGAGGAGAAATGCAGCATCAGGATTGGAGGAAGACTCATCAATAATCCGTGTTATGCAGATGACACAACTCAGCTTGCGAAACTGAGGAGAATCTGAAGCACTTGCTGTGAAAAGTCAAGAACTGCAGCCTTCCATATGGATTGAGGCTCAACATCAAGAAAACACTGGGCCATTTTGCAGCATCATGATAGATGGTGAAGAGATTGAGATTGTTAACAGCTTTAGTTTGCTTGGATCCACAATAAACACTCTTGGTACCACCAGCCAGGAAATCAAACGACTAATTACTTTGGGAAAGTCTGTTGTCAGAGACCTCTCAGAGTACTGAAGAGCAGTGATATCAATCTGAAGACTAAGGTGCACTTGGTCTTATTTTCCATTCAACTAAAAGCTGGACAATGTATAGGGATGATAGGAGGATTGATGTCTTTGAGCTCTGGTGCTGAAGAAGAGTATTGCATATACTATGGTCTGCTAGGAGAACAAACAGGTTCATCCTAGAGAGACTGAAACCAGGCTGCTCCTTAAAGGCAAGGATTCTGAAGCTTCATATGACATACTTTGGACATATTGCAAGGAGGGACCAATCCTTGGAAACAAATGTCATACTTGGGAAAGTGGGGGGACAGTGCAAGAGAGGAAAACTCTCCATGAGACAGATTGATTCTGTGACTGGGGTAAAAGGTATAGATGTGTCAGAGACAGGAAGATTGGCACAGGATAGAGCAGGGTTTACACTTGTTGTACTTAGGGTCTCTATGAGTTGCAGACCACTCGACAGCACATAACAATAACAACAACCACTTTTTTTTAGAACAAAACACTTTTAAATCCCATAGAAAAACAGAACAAATTGGAATGATTATTAAGTAGAATAATTTAAAAATATATTTAGGCAAACTGTATGGATACTTAAGGGCATATAATTGATTAATCTTTCTGTCTGTTGGAATTAGGATCATAAAAATTTCTTGGAGTATAATTATCATGTGATCAGTATGCTGATAAGTGAAAATTCACATCTTGTTTACCTGGTAACAGTTTTTGGTTTTTCGCTTTGTTTTGCAAGATGTTAACTTAGCCTTCTTACTACCTATTAGTAGTGTTAGTTGTTGTTATGTACCATCTAGTCAGAATTTCACACGAAAGTGCGAGTATGTTATGCACATCATTTAACGTTATCTAGCAAAAATCCCTCAGGCTTAAAAAGATTCAGCCTTCCTTTACAGGTAAGGATAAAGCTTCTTGTTGTATCATATCACAGTAAGTCATATTCCTGTTAAAATTGTTTTTTCCCATTTTTTTTTACTTCTATGTTATTAAACCAACAATAAATACAATTTTTAACAGAAACCACTCTGTCTAGGCTTTGCTGTGTTTCTCTCTCTTCAGTGCATTATTTTTTTCATTTCTCCAACACGGTTCTGTTATTATTTTAAGAAACTCTAATAAATTATTCTTTTATGCATCTTCATTATAAATTCTGCCTCCAAAGACCTAAAATGAAATCATTATACAATTTATATCTGAGAAATTGTAATCATTAGAATGATTTAGGTAGATTTTAGTGAATATCAATTTTATTTTGGCACTGCCAATGCATATACTATGCCTTTAGCATACTTAGTTGGATATGTCATTAGGAAAGATGAATTCCTAGAAAAGGACATCATCATATTTAGTATGGTAGAGACAGAAAAAACAAAGGAAGCCTTCAAGGAGATTGAATGATTATAGCAGTTGCTGCTATAATGAGCTCAAACATACAAGTTGTCACAAATATGCTACAAAACCAAGAAATGTTTAATTATGTTATATGTAAAGTTGACTCAATATTGACTCATCATTGAACTAACTCAATAGCAACTACCAATACCATGTTTGTGTGGGATTTCTTTTTTTTATATTAAAATACTCATGGCATGATATCTGGAAACCTCTTAGTTGTTTAAAGCTTAGTTAACGCATGTACTAAAATATTTTCATTGTGCAGAATTCCATACTCTAAAAAACCCTGTAACTATCTAAATTAACCTCATATAGATACCTAAAGAAATGTTCAAAAGCTTTATTATTACAATATAACCTGCTGGAGATAAAAATTGGAATGAAACCCTTCTTTAGTGCTTATTCCAGCTAGCACACAAGAGTGTCTTCCGGCTGCAATACGGACATTCCCACCAATCCCCTTTATTTGTCTTGCAAAGAGATACAGAACAGCTGGTCAGCATCTTTTCATTTGGATAAAGATTTCAAAAATGGGTTATTATGGAAATCACCTCCTCACCTCCAGTCTAGAGGGTGATGACTCCACTTATGGGAAGGAGCAGGGAAACTTTCAAAGTCTCTGGCCTGCTTCCACGTAGTCTGTGGATAATAGAGCTCTTTGATGTCTGGTACATTCATAACCACCAAGCTCAGCTTTCCAGTCAACAGAAAAGCTATTTTACACTACTTTTGATGTGATGAAATAACTTAACAGGACACGATTAATCACATAGCTGGTGATTATGCCATGCAAGGAAAAGCCATTAAAATAAGCCAAGTGCCTCTAAAAAGAACAAAGGAAATGTCCCTAGCAGACCTTCACATAGCTGAATGCACTGGCATGACTCATTTTTTAAAATCCAGATTCACTCTATTTTCATAACAAGAAACACAAGCATAACTGTGTCCACGAGAATTCTGCATACCTGCCTGACTTGCTTACTGCTTTTTCCGGGCAGTAGTCATAACTTGTATTCACTCTGTCCCAGAAGTATCTGGCTTTGATCATATCACCAGGCTGAACACCAACAGATTCTGAGAACAAAGCAATAAGAAAAGCTCTTTTGTAAAATTTTAATTCCGCTTAGATCATCTGTTTATTACTTGGTACAAAATATCCAAGTTTTTTGACTGTTTGAATGGTATCACTAATGCAAATCCTGCAATAAAATGAGCATGTCAATTGGTTAGCAGTATCAAGAGGAAAGTGTTCTTAGGAGAATAGGCCTGACAAGTTGGTTTATGAGTTCAGTGCATTTCAAAGAGTACCCAAAGCCTTGTTTTCAAGGCCTTGGTTGGGCTTCTATTCTTTATTGTCATAGTGAATTTTCAGATATTTCAAGAAAATATGCAAACTAGTGATATATTAGAGATGCTTTCAATGTACAGAAGATGTTAACTTTTTAAAGTTTGAATGAATTGGAAACTAATGAAATGGCACATTTAGCCTATGTTAAAATATGTCCAAATGAATCAGTGGTCTTGGATTAAAACTATTAAATATAAAACTCATGAATTATTGTACAAAATGGGTGACCCTGGAGGACATTATGCTGAGTGAAATATCTCGGTCACAAAGAGACAAACACTGCATAATTCCACTGTTACAAAAGAGGACTGACATATGGGGGTGGGGGGAGATGGAGAAAGGGGGCATAAATAATGTATACTGCATTGAAACAGATGAAGGAGAAAACGGTTTAAAAGTTATATATGATTAGGTATAATTGTCATTACAGGAATCCAGAATGAAGGCAGCATAATGGAGTCGACTTGGGTGGAGGGGTTGTATAACAATGACAGAATTTTTCTTTTACTTTTCAAAAAGAAGAACGAATTTGGGGGGGAGGGCTGGACAGGGAAAAAAGTGCAACATGAATGAATGAACGGAAATCCAAAGTCTCTGTAAACTTCCATTAAAATGAATTTAAA
>NW_006399858.1:643695-645313 GCF_000299155.1 Elephantulus edwardii
GAGGTTGCTTTGACTCATAGTGACCCTGTGTACAAGAGCCCTAAACTTCGTTCTATCCTTTGCCGAACTCAAAGTCTATGACACACTCATTCCCACCACCCCAATCATAGATTAGATCCATCTCGTTGAGGGTCTTCCTCTCCTGCACCATCCCTCCACTCTCCCAAACATGATATCCCTCTCCAAGGACTGGTCCTTCCTTCTAACATGCCCGAAGTATGTCAGATGATGCTTCAGAATCCTTTACTTCCAGGAGTATTCTGGCTTCGCCCTCTCCAGGACAAACCTATTTGTTCCCTTAGCAGTCCTTGGTATATTCAACACTCTTCTCCAGCACCACAGCTCAAAGGCATCAATTCTCTTTCAATCATCTCCAGTCACTCTCCAACTCTCCGATGCACAGCACATAATTGCAAAGACTATAGCCTGGATCAGGAGCACCTTAGTCTCCAGCAGGCTCTTCAGTACTCTTGGGATGTCCCTCACAGCTGACTTTCCCAATGCAATTCGTCTCTTGATATCCTGGATGTTGGTACCAAGAGTGTTGAATGTGGAACCAAACTAAAACTGTTAACTATCTCAATCTCTTCACCAACCTTATTGATTCTGCTAATTGGTCCAGTGGTGAGAATCTTTGTCTTCTTGATGTTGAGCTTCAATTCATATTGAAAGCTGCAGTCCTTGACCTTCTACAGCAAGCACTTCAGGTCATATATAATACATATTATTGGAGGAAGACTCATCAATAACTTACATTATGCAGATGACACAAACTTGCTTGCTGAAACTGAGCAGGTGGTCAAGGATTTTAGTCTTCAATATGGATTGAACTCAATATCAAGAAGATGAAGATTCTCACTACTGGGCCATTTGACAACACCATGATAAATAAAGAAGAGTTTGAGATTGTTAACAATTATTTTTACTTGACTCCACACTTTTGGCACTAGCTGTCAGGAAATCAAAAGAAAATTTGCACTGGGAAAATCCACTGTCAGGGACCTCTCCAGAGTACTGAGAAGCAATGATGTCAATCTAGAGACTAAGTTGTGCCTGATCCAGGCCATTGTTTTTGCAATTACTTGTTATGCATCAGAGAGCTTGAAAATGACTAAGGATGACAGGAGAAGAATCTGTCACAATACCTTTGCATTGTGGTGCTGGAGAAATCTTGAACATACCATGGACCAACACCTTGGAGATGGTAAAACCAAATTTTTCCTTGGAGGCTAGGACTTTGAAGCTTCATCTCAAATATTTTGGGCACATGGCCAAGAGGGACCAGTCATTAAAGAAGGATATCAGGCTCAGAATGTTGGAGGGACAGTGCAGGAGAGGAAGACTCCAGATGAGATGAAATGACAAAATAATTGGGGAAATGTGTGTAGGTGTGTCAGAGTCAGTGAGACCGGTTCAAGATAAATTAGGTTTCAGACCTCTTGTACCTAAGGTCACTATGAGTCACAGGTGACTCCATGGCACATAACAAAAACATATATGCATACATACATACAATTTTATGTTTACATCATTGTATATACAATTGTGTATATATCCATAACATAACACATATGCAACCATACTAATTTTTATATTATATATATGTATGTATAAGTAT
>NW_006399858.1:645415-651700 GCF_000299155.1 Elephantulus edwardii
TGTGTTCTGTTATGGCATAGACTATAGACCATAGGCAGTTGAACTGTTAATTCTAGGGCATACCTCTCTGGCAATTCAAATCCATCACACACTCACAGGAAGAGGGACAATCTCCGCCTTAACCCCTAAAAACCTGTGAGAGGGTCAACTATTAGTCAATTCTGACTCCATTGCAAAGAATGAGTGAATGAATGAGTGATTTCTATTTAGAGGGAGTACTTGTTATGTAATTGGTAAGGAGTTGTGCTGTCAACTTAAAGCCGTTCAGTTTTCACTTCCTAGTTGCTCCACGTAAGAAAGATGGACAGACTTTTTCTATGTAATTTATATCCTTTTAAAACCCCTTGGAGGGTCAGAGTTGCATATGTGCATAGTCAATGACAATGACTTTGACTGAAATATGTATGTATATGTATCTATAATGATCTCTGATGGTCAGGTGGTAAGAAATTTCACTGCAATCACAAAGGCAGGAGGTTCAAATCTACAAGCTGTTCCATGCAAAAAAAGATAGACAATCTCTTACAGTGCAATTTATTGCCTCTGAAAACCCACTGAAGGGTCAACTATGAGTTCAACTTGACAGCAAGCATCAACAACACCTATATGTATCTGTGTGTATACATTTACATACAATTTATTATATATTTTATTTATATAAACAAAGTATTTATAATATATGTGTGTGTGTATATATATACATATATTTTACACAGCTTCACTGCTATCCTGAAGTCATGTGGTACAATTCCACCAGCTCTTTTATGGAAGAAGGATGGACACTCTCCTCCTGTGCAATTACTACCTCTGAAAACCCACTGGATGGTCATCTATGGGTCGGTTCTGACTCAACGGTACACAACAACAAATGTGTGTGTGTGTGTGTGTGTGTGTGTGTGTGTGTTGTTGTTGGTGTTATGTGCCACTGGGGCACCTGTGATTTATAGTGACCCGATGTAAGCAGTTCTGAAGCCTGTCCTTTCCTTAGCCTGTCTCACTGAATCTGATATATCTATAACCTATTACCCCAGTTACTGTATTAATCTTCTCATCCAAGGTCTTTTTCTCCTACACTATCCATCCACTCTTCTGAGTATAATGTCCTTCTTCATGCACCAGTCCCTCTTGGTCACATGACCAAAGTATGTGGAAGCTTCAAAATCTTAGCCTCTAAGGAGACTCTTGGTTTCACTCTCTCTAATACCTATTTATTTTCTTAGTGGTGCATGACTCTTCTCTATCACTACAACTTAAAGGCATTGATTCTTCTTCCATAATCCTTAGTCATTATCCAGATCGTTGATGCATAATGCATAGCAAGTAATGGAGACCACTATGAACTGATCAGGTGCACTTTAGTCTCTAGAACGACATCATTGCTTCTCAGTACTCTGGAGATCTATCTATCTATCTATCATCTACATATCTATATCTAAATATATCTGTCTCTATATCTATATATAAATATATCTGTAAAGTTGAGTTGTAATCAGCCCATAACTGATCCTCTAGGGGGTTTTCAGAGGCCATAAATCACAAGAGAGGAGACTGTCCATTTTACTCTCATGGAGCAGCTGATGGATTAACACTGGATGCCATTGCATTAAGCAGCACAATTCCTTACCCCTAAGGCACCAGTTGCTGTTATGTGCAATTGAGTATAATTCAGAGGGACCCTATGAATAACAGATCTGAACCCTGTCCTGTGTTGTGCTATCTTCATCATCTCTGACATACTTGAGACCATTGCTGAAGTGACTGTGCCAATTCGTCTCATTGAAAATCTTCCTCTTTTTAGACGACTTTTCACCTTTCCTACTATAATGTCATTTTCCAAGGAATGCTGCTTTCCAGCAACATGACCAACGTATGTAAGATGAAGTTTAGCCACCTTCACCTCTAAAGAATACTCGGGCTGCAACAACGCCAACATTTATCTTTTGACAATCCATTGAATATACAGCACTGTTCTTTAACATTACAACACAACGAAATCTGTTTTATATGATGTGTTGCAATCTGTGTTATGTAGATGGCACAACTCTCCTTGCAGAAAGTGAAGAAGATTTGAAGTGTTTACTTCAGAAAAATCAAAGACTAAAACCTTCAATGTAGGTTACTTCATAACATCAAAAAAGTCAATAGTTTTACTACTGGACCAATAGGAAATATCATGATATGTGGAGAAGAGATTAAAATTAATAATTTCATTTTACTTCAAACCACAATCAACACCCATGGTTGCACTGATCAAGAAATAAAAAGAAGTGTTATATAAAGGGAGCTCTGGTGGCCTAGTGGCAAGAAACTACACTGCAATCCCAGAGGCGCAGTTCAAATCCACTAGATGTTTTGTTGAAGAAGACGGGATGATCTCCTGTACCAGTCAGATCTGATTTGATGGTACACACACACAAAAGTAATAAAATAAATTTAAAAAAAAGAAGTGTTGTACTGGAAAATCCACAGCTATGGGCCTTTCTTAAGCACTAAAGAGCAATGACATCAGTTTAAAGATTAAGGGACACCTAAACCAAGCATTGGTCATTTCAGTTACTCCACAAGCATCTGAAAATTGGCGATGAATGAATATGACAAAACAAGAGTCATTATCTTTGATTAGAGATGCTGTTTATCATCAGAATGCAAGACAGCTGAAAATTTGTTTCCCATACTCTCAGTATGTTTTCAGGAGGGGCTAATCTTTGGAAAAAGATATAACGCTGAGTAGAGGATCAGAGGAAGAGAGGGAGACCCTTAACAAGATTAATTCACACAGTAATTTTAATGATGAACCCCAGCATATTTTAGTGATTGCAGCAATGAGTTCAAGAGAAGGTAAAAATGATGCAAGATGGAGCAAGGATCATAGCTTGTTCACAGGGTCGCTATGAATTGTAATTAATTTTACAGTGCCTAACAGCCATAACACACAATTTTATTTTTTTTTTTACAATTTTAGTTTTTATTTGATGGGCTAAATAAATTATTTACCTTTAAATTTCTTTCTCTGTTTTTTGGTTGGAACTGACTCTTAACTGACACTCGTCTGGGTTTCCCAATACAGTAAATTTAGTAGAAGGAGACTGACAATTTTTCTCCCACAGAACCAATGTGTCCCGTGCTTCTTTTGATAATCTTCAGCTCAGTTCAACTCAACTTAACTCACTGCTATTGAGTTGAGACAAATAGTAACTAACCCTTTAATGGATTTCTGAGGCTTTAAATCATAAGAGAGAAGGTTACCTACTTTTCTTCCACAGAGTCACTGGTATATTCAAACCTCCATAAGGCAGGGGCCTTTACAATAGTAGCAGAGAACCTCTGGACTGTGACATCAGAGCTCCCTTTAAATATTCTTCTACGTTGTTGTTTTGACTGAGATATGACTAAAAGCCAAAGTTTTGCAAAACTTCTACCTGTGGGAAGGAGTAGAGAAGAGAACTCTGGCCAGTATTAAAGAGCAAAGAAAAAGCCTAAGATGTGATCAAATGTGGTCTGAAAAGAACAGAAGCCAGTGATAAAACATGAAGAGCAAAGGAAAGTGTAAGAATTTGTACTTATTCATAAATTAAAATGTACAGTCCTACAAAGAAAATGGCCACATTAAAAGGCAGGAATCAAAATATTTTAAAATATGTGATTAGTACATTAAATAACAAAATTTAGGATAAGCAATGTTTTGAAATAGTTACAAAACTGTAATGTACCATAGAAGTTTGTACTGATGACAGGATACTAATAATATTACTGTGCTAGAAGTACATTCATAATTGAAGAAACTATTAAATGACAATTGTAGGGGGGTAATTTTTCATACTTTAATTCATAGATCCAAGGATTAAAGGTTTGTATGGAGAAAAATAGTCAGTTGGTCAGGTAAACTTATTATTTTTTTTTATTTCTTAGGCAATTGAATATATATATATTTGGGGTTTTTTCCCCTTTCTTTTTCTAACCCTTCTTTGGAAAGCTCAAATTCATCATGATTGTATAATTTCTATAATTTAACAAATGTCTGTATTGGCTTCAGAATGAACTCTAGAGAGATTTTTAAGTTTGCCAAGACATTTGTCCCTTCAGTAAGCTATGCAATGAATAAGGAAGGATGACAGGAGAAGAATCAATGCCTTTGAGTGTTTGTGTTGGAGGAGAGTACTGAGTATACCATTGTTTAAAGAGCAGATATATACGTCATGGAAAAATTGAAACCATAGAAAATATTAGAACCTCAAATATTTGGCTTCAATACAACTGACACTCTAAACAGATGGAATTATGACACTCTAAACAGATGGAATTATGAATTGCAAAAAAAAATGAAAACAGAGATAAGAAGACCTTTTGGGAAAAGTCAAAGATGCTGAAGTGAAGGAAATGCTGCTCTTGCTCCATAGGACCAAAACGTTTTGAGAAGATTGGATAGACACACAACTAAGTTTGCTTTATTTTGTTTTAGTGTTAGATGGATCTTGGCTGAAAGCAGAGAGTGTCAGAGGAATGTCTGGCTGTGCTTCATTGACTATGCAAAAGCATTTGACTGTGTGTATCACAAAAAAAAAACTGTGACTAACTCTGAGAAGAATGGGAATCCCATAACATTTCATTGTGCTTATGTGAAACCAATACTTGGACCAAGAGGCAATAGTCAGAACAGAGCAAGGAGACACTACATAGTTCAAAATCAAGAACGGGGTCAGTCAGGGATGTATTCTGTCTCCATACTTTTTCAATCTGTATGCAGAACAGATCATCCAAGACGCTGGGCTGTAAGAAGAGGAATGCGGCATCAGGATTGGTGGAAGAGTCATCAACAACCTGCATTATGCAGATGACACAACCATGCTTGCTGAAACTGAAGAGGACCTAAAGCGCTTGCTGCAGAAGGTCAAGGACTGCAGCCTCCTATATGGATTGAAACTCAACATCAAGAAAGCAAAGATTTTCACCACTGGGCCAACTGGCAGCATCAGTATGGATGGTGAAAAGATTGAGATAGTTAACAGTTTTAGTTTACTTGGCTCCACAACCAACACTCTTGGTAACAGCAGCCAGGAAATCAGGAGACAAATTGCATTGGGAAAGTTGGCTGTGAGAAACCTCTCAAGAGTATTGAAGAGCACCGATGTCAGGCTGGAAATTAAGGTTCACCTGATCCGGGCAATAGTCTTTACAATTACATGCTATGCATCAGAGAGATGGACAGTTAACAGGATTGATAGAAAGAGAATTAATGCCATTGAGCTGTAGTGCTGAAGAAGAGTGTTGAATATCCCATGGACTGCTAGGAGAACAAACAGGTTTGTCCTGGAGGAGGTGAAGCCAGAATGCTCCCTGGAGTCCAGGATTATGAAGCTTCGTCTGACATACTTTGGGCATGTTGCAAGGAGGGACTGGTCCTTGGAGACGGATATCATGTTTAACAGAGTGGAGGGGTGGAGAAGGAGAGGAAAACCTTGGATGTGATGGATAGATTCTGTGAGTGGAGCAGTGGGAACAATGCGTTTAAGATGGCTAGGTTGGCACAGGATAGAAGTACATTTAGAGCTCTTGTACATAGGGTCACTATGAGTCGCAAACAACTCGATGGCACATAACAACAACAACAAACCTTCATACTAATGCATTCTTAACTTATCCTTATTTCTTTTGGTCTCCTTCTATATATTCACTTTTTATAACTAAGTAAATGTACTCAATAAATTTAATTTGAAGTGATTTTTGATCAATCTGGAATGGTAATATGGTCTTTAATGATTATGTAAATTACTACCTACCTTGGGAGGGACTGGAAAGCATTATGCTAAGTGAACTAACTCGGTTCCATAAAGAAACTATTGTACAAAACAATTATTGTAGAATAAGTGTGACAATCCAAGGAGAGAATAAGGTGGAAGCAGAGGGCTGAGGATGTGTAGGAGGTTGGGAGGGTTAATCATAGGGTCATATAATTTGATAGGTGGGAGAGTGAAAGAAATGAGAAAGATCAGGTGTGTAAGTCCTAACCCTGAAAAGGAAAATAACAAAGGCTTTCAAGGTCTTATGTAGCCCAGTTGGATTGAAGGTTTCCCCTCACGTCTTCTTAGTCACAACATCCAAACTGGCCAATCACTCTTTTGGCAAAGTTTTTTCATTGTGTGCTATTTGTGAATTGTCCTGGAAAGGGTTAAACCGGGTGGTTCCTTGGAGGCAAGGATTCTGAGGCTCTGTCTAACATACTTGGATATGTTGTGAGGAGAGACCGGTCCTTAGAGAGGGACATCATGCTTGGGAGGGTGGAGGGAC
>NW_006399858.1:652394-691806 GCF_000299155.1 Elephantulus edwardii
TATCCTCTACAACACTCAACACCAAAATAACTTTCTAGAGTTAGATTTCCTGGAATTCCTTTATATGGAATAAAAAATAAAATCATGACTTGCCAACTTAAAGTGTGCCACAGACTTCATAATGAAAGGAAGTAATTTGGGAGACACAATGACACAATGAAGGAAAGAACACTCAATGCCTTTCAAGTTCCAGACACATATTTTGTCAAAATTCCTTTGTGGGAAACATCCCTGATGCACACTCCTTTCCTCATTTCGACCCATGATTATTGCCTTTCTCCGTTCCTGAGGACTGCTTCCTGGCCCAAAGATAGGTTTCTAATGAGCACCAGCAACACTAGCGTATGTTTTCATGACAGCGATGAGATCTGATTTTCCTATAATGCCATATCTTTGACGGCCTAGACTGAGAAGGGAGGCCAAGAGAGGGAGTGACAGCCACAAGATCACATACACAGAAAGCCTCACTGTGTAGTTTAGTTAGTTCATGCTGCCTCCAGTCCCTTCTTGCAAGCCTTCTGCATAGGCTTTGTTTTGGCCAATTTGTATCTTTCTACACCAAAAGCTTTTTTTGTAAGTTCTAATTATGATCTGAGGAAACTTTATAGCACCGATTGGTATTCTAGTCAATTATTCACACACATCGTGTTTCGGGAAACTGATTACAATCCTCACTTCGTATCATCACTATTTCTCTTTGGTGTTCCTTCGCCCATCCTCTCCTGCCTGGATTCTTAGCTTTATCCCTGGACAAATGCTGTTCTTGTGAGGCTGTGTGGTTTCATATTCTAAGGGATCTGTAGCTTTCTTGTTCACCTTATAAATCTGGCTATTCTGTGCCTGTAAGTTCTACTACAAGGGTGAGTTAGATTCCTGGCTGAAAGTGAGTTTAAGGGCCACAGTCTCCAGGTTTCCTACGAGTCTCTAAGAAACCAGTAAGTCTGGCCACCGTTGTGATTTGAGTTTGTTCTACATTCATCTACCATTTTATCTACAACTTTCTGTGTTATGGTCTCAGAGAAGGAATTTTATCTGGGCACCATCTGATGCTTTGGGGCGCAGGTTGTGGAAAATTGAGGGTCTCAAAGAACTCTGGTGCCATGGATTAATTATATTCACATTTATATTCTTCACTCTTCATCACTCTGGACAGGAAGAGACTAATGTTTAATCCAGATGGTCACTTAAATGATTTTAAATCCTGAGTCACCAGTGCTAATTGTATAAGGTTTACTCAAATTGTCCTGGGGTTCCCTGAGATTGTGGTCCTCAAAACCAAGTGCCAATACTCATTCCTTTAGGGTGTGTGGTAAGGGCTGAGAAGTCTACCCAGTGTGAACCCTGTTAGGTCCGCAGGTATATTACCAGTGTATGCAAATATTCAAGACCAACCATCCTCTGTTCTATCTATGAAGGCTATAATCATTTATCTTACCCATATCACCTTCCAGTTTTAATTGACTTTCTATCAATGATTGCCTAACAGCTAACCTAGAATTACCATCTTTATGTAAGTGAGCAGAATGATGAGGGTCTTCCTGCTACAATCATCTGACCAGAATCATAGCCAGGATAGGAAAGAGAAATTAGGGTTGAGTAAGGAAGTGGTCTGTTCTCAAAATCAAGATCTTGTATGTACTCACAGTTCCCTAGCTTCGGTGGGGTGCACTGTGTCGTGGTCCTTTTGTACAATAAGAAGATGGATTAGAGGACAAGTGGACCTTCAAGCCCCTGGAGGGGAACCTTAGGGAGGAACCATTAGAGAAGGGGGGGGGGTCAGGCTGGGGGGCTCTGAACGCGACCTCGTTTCCTTAGTAACGGAGCCTAACAGAACTTGGCACTGATTGGCCAGGACGCCACGTTCCAGGCTGTAACCGCCATATCTGGATCATTTGGGTGGAAACACTCGAAGTGAATGGATGTTTTCTTGTTTTAAGAAACATACGTCAACTAATCTTCAAGGCGACCGAAGATGCCGGGGGTATCGCCCCTGGAAGTTTTGGCTGCCTTTAACCCGAGAGAGCTCTAAGGTAACACGGGGTAGGCAGAACCCACACTGCGGGGCCAGTGGGGAACCCCCGCACCCCAACTCAGGCCATTTCAGAAGACTGACCAGGCAGGGAAGAAAGGGTTGAGTAGTGGACAAAAACAAGACGGGTAGAGGTCTAAGGAGGAGGGATGGTGGAATCTGAGGGGATTTTGGAAGGTCGTAGAACCCATGATGAGGATAATGGCCATGGCAGGACTAGAACATGAGCCCTAACCAAGGAGTCTCCCAGCATTCACACCACAGTGCCTCACCAGCCTGGGCTCTCTGAGCTCAGTTCCCACCAAGAAGAGGGAGGAGACTGGGCCTTGTCAATCACTGTCACTCAGTCTGTGTTACAATGGACAGACGTTGCAATGGCTGAAGTGTAAGCCAGCACATGTCCAGACCTCAACCTTCACCACACAGGCCTCTGACTCTGAATGCAGGACTCTGTATAGACACAGGTCCTTTAAGAAGCGGCTCTGGGCCAGGGCTGAGCCTGCACTCTCACCTACTCTGTCCCTAAGCTGCACCCTGGGTTGTGAGGGTCAGTCAGCCTGGTCCCCACTGATGCCCTTGTGCTGGTCTCCCCCTTCCCAGATGCCCCCGCAGGACTCAGAGGCTAATGTCTGCCCCTGAGTCACCTCACCTCTCTTACACGCTCTTCACGTGCAGAGGGAGATGGGAGAGGGCCTGGAGACAGTGGGGACCCATGGTTAGTGCACTTGGCCTCTGTCTCTGGGTCATTGCTCAGCAAGCGGACCCTCTGAAGTAATTAGTGCCTTTGCGTCAAGGCTTTTTGGATTGAGGAGAACCCAGAGGAACCTCCTTCCTGTTCTAGCAAAGGACAGAAGAACAGGGGGCAGTGACATCTATTCATTATCTGTTACATTGTGATAAAGTTCTCTTTCATGCTCACATGGTGGCAGTTAGGGACTGGGAACCCATCTCATGTTCTGACAGCACCAGAGTCTGAAAAGGGCTCAGAGGAAGCAGGCAGTCGAGGGGGGCAGGCACTGGGTGTTACCTGGGCCCCCTAACCAGTAACTCTCTTTGCAGAGCTCCCCAAAAGTGAACATGAAGTGGCAGGATGGTGCCCTGCACGCTTCCCTCCCTGAAAAAATGCATAAGAAAACGAAGACCTGGAGCAAGGTGAGTGCAGATGGGGAAGGTCCAGGTCCTGATGCAAGGGGGGCAGGGGTCCTCTGAGATTGACGGTCTCACTGTGGTGGGAGGTGGTCAGAGTTCCCTTTAAGGGATGCTGAGGGGAGGTGTTCTAGGAAGTTCTAACCTACAGATTCCCATCCCGAGAGAATCCAGGAATAAAAATGCTGATGTAAAAAAAGAGATGCCCATTTATAGATAAGTTGGCTACAGACAGAGTCCTTTCCTGGCAGAGCTGTGTGAGTGACTTGCTGAACGGCCTTGTGTACAGTGGCAGTTCCCTGCACTGGTACCACCTTCAGTGTAATTAATTGTCCAGTTCGTGTCTATCTGGTGTCAGCTGACTAATGGTTTCACTTATGTGTTGAAGTGTTTTAGGAGAGTGTGACTTTGTTTATTAGAGACCTATGGGTACCTGAGTCAACTTCTAGTTTTGCGCATCCTTTCCATATCCACTCTGAGTTTTCTGTTCATATCGTTGACTGTGAGCGTCTTTCCTCTCTGCTGCGGTTTTCTGACATCCCTTCGTTCCTGGATATGGGGTCATAACAACTTCGGGTTCTCATGGCCTTTTTCCAGAGAGAGAAAACACATGTCTTGTTTTTCATCAAACACATCATGGGTTGTGCCTTCTCTGGTCTCTGGTCCTTCACATGAGGGAAGAAGTGATCTTGTTCTGGATCTTTCATCTCCAGAGAGGAGCAGAGGAAGACTCACACAGCACAGACAGAGGCCACATACCCTGAGGGCTGGTCACTGAGCTTGGAGCATCTATTTCAACCATCAAGTCTCTCCTTTCTCATCTCTAGAATGGGCAGAGCTTGTGAGATCTCATTGGATTAAAAAAAATTAAAAAGATTAAGGTTATTGTTATGACTTGGTATCCCTGACATTATTAAACTCACTACACCTCCAATTCTATCTTGAAGTTAGAGATCTGATTTCTGCTGATGGTCCGTGTATCTCATCTACGTGTCCTTGAGGACCTAGGTGTTTCTGATGTGAACTTGGGCCCCCTCCCCACCAGGTGTGTGGCCATCAAAATACTGCCCCTGACTGAGTCTTCTCCATTGTTCCACCCCCAGTGTGACCGTTACATTGGTCAGTATTTGGACCGTCCAGTGAGATCCATTAAACCAGGTGCTCTGGGTAAGATGGTGAGCCTTCTTGTTCCCGCATTCCTTGAGGGCCACTTGGTCTATATCCGGGCCTTTCTTGGAATCTACCAGGAGTTTGCGACCACTCAGCAAGTCCTCGATCTGCTCTTCAGCAGGTAAGCATCTCACCCTTTGAGGGGCAGTGCTGAGACCCCCACCTCCTAGCTGTGCATTATGGGGATGCTCTGTAGTTTTCTGAGCCTCAGTTTTGCTCATCTGAGAAGTGGGGTGGGGATAAGGTGACCTCTCTGGATTGTTGTTAAACAGGATTGTCTGAAAGTAGCTGTGGACTGTGTTACCACCACAGAGCCTGGCTCTGCAGGAAAGACAGTTGAAAAAGGCAGAGGAGGTTTACAATGGTCCTCACTTCTTCTCAGGGAAGGAGTTCCCTGCCTTGACCCTCAACAACCTCTTGATCTAAACCAAAGTCATTATCCTATGTGTAAAATCAGTGTGGAAATGAATGTAAAATGTTGCTATCCATGGTTTAGAAAAAGAGGGATCTCCGGCAGCTGGAAAAGGGACCTGGGCCACTTACTTAGGAAGCTGGTAGAGTTGCTGATTATGTCCACTTACCCAAAAGATGTAGGCTGTTGATGTTAAGTGCCACCATGCCAATTTAAATTGGCGTAACCTTGTCAATACTACAATCTTATCTGATCCTAAGCAAGAAAGGAGGGAGAAAAAAAGAAACACTTTGGTCAGAAGGCATTAAAAAATTGAGAAAAGACAAGGCAAACATCTATATTGTATATCATCATGTGGTGAACTATGAATCTAAGGAAATTGCAAATTCTCAGAAATGCATTTGACCACATAAACATTACATAATATTAGATGCTTGGCATAAGTGGACAGATATGGACTGACTGGTACTGGCCATCTTGAATCAGCTTGTCACATGATATTGGGCTGTGAGTGACAGATTGTAGAAGTAAGGTGTTCTATTCATCATCAAAACCATTTCACAATTGATCCTGAAGTATTCTGGTCTCAGTGAAAGGCTGGCATTCATATGATAGTATCATTTTCAGCTCTCATGGCTAGCATTTATGTTTGAGGAATACTTGTGTGGCCAAGTACACCTAATTTGGCCATGGCATTGGGAAGTTTCCATCCTAGGAAAAAGACATCATGCTGGAAAAGGACAAAAGAGAGGAAGACCCTCAACAGGATGGATTGACACTGGGGCTATCACACTGTCCCGGTTATTGTGGACATGATGAGACAACAGCACCCATAGTAAAAAGTTCCAACCTTAGAGGGTCAGTATGAGGGGTAGTTGAGTTGAAGACAGCTAAAAACAACGAAAACAACAGCAGTAGTGTAGGATATGGGAAAACGGCCTCATAGTATTTTCTTGGCTGTAATGCTTGTAGGATCAAATCAGCATGTGTTTCTGCAAGGGTATTTCCTAGCAGCTTAATATTACCAGCTAGTACTTAACCATTTCCAGCATTATGGCTCCTTAGCAAATATAACTCACTCACATCACTCATGCCATTGATTTGAATTAGACTCTTAGCTTATGCTTCTTGGGATTGCTGAGGTTTTCTATCATAAGGAGGGAAACTGCCTACTTTCCTTTCCTAGAGCCGACGGTGGACTCAAGCTACCAATGATGTGAGACCTACAAATTAGCAGTGCACATCCATACACCAGAATACTTATTACATAGACGAGAGAGAGAGAGAGAAAGATACACACAGAAAGACAGAGATAGATGATAGATAGATAGATAGATAGATAGATAGATAGATAGATATAGAGATGAGAGAGAGAGAGATGCCTTCAAGTAAGAACCGACTCAGAACTGACATTCCAGTAGATTTTCAGAGTTGAATCACATGGGAAGAGATTGCCTATCTTTCTCTCTAGGAGTACATGGTGGGTTTGAATTGTCTACCTCAGTGTTGGCAGGGATATATATGTGTGTTTCTGTATGTGTGTGCATACACACATGTATATACATATATGTATATATAAATATATATAAACATGTATTTATGTATATACATACACACACATATATATATATATATATATACACACATATGGACATATATACATACATAAACGCACACAGATGTGTATATATATATATACATATATTTATATATATATATATATATACATATATTTATTGTTGTTTATTGCCTTCAATTACAGCACAACTCATAATAACCCTATGAATAAAAAGCCTGAAGCACCTCTACAACCATCGACATTTATCAAAGTTCTTAGAGTTTCTGGAGGCATGTTGTTTAGGAAGTGGATGCCTCTCCTACTTCCTAATATATATGACATATTTTGTTTCTCTCTCTCTCTCTCATCTATCTCTATATCTCTATATCTATCTATCTGTTTTTGTGTACCATAGAGTTAGAAGGAACCTTACCATGGGTTTTCAGAGGCAGTTTAATCACATGGGAGGATACTGCCCATCCTTCTCCCACAGAGCACCTGGTGGCTTCGAACTGTGTGCCTTCGCGACTGCAGCACAGCTTCTTACCACTAGGCCACATATATGAAGCATTGATTAGCAGGAAATTCTCAAAATTCTTCATACCAATTACCATCCTAGAGAAAGTCCCCACCCTCTGGGCCCTCTAATCTAGTCCTACAGGAGTAACAGGGCTGGTCATCAGGTGGTGTCCACAGAGCACTAGATGTGACAGCCTCTTGCCTTCTCTAGGTTTGGCTACATACCTCTTGGTAATGACAGTGGTGCTCGATCCCAGGACATGCTGAGAGAGTGAGTAGAATTCAGACTGAGCAAGACAGACTCTTTCCTCCACAGAAGGGTTGGGCCATGGGGAGGCAGAGACTTGGTTCCTCACACTGTTATTAGCCTTTGAGTCATGAAAGCACAGGCTTCCTGGCACGAGGACAGGAGATAAAGAGCAGGGATGGAGCCCTGGTGTGCTGGGGATCAGAGGGGACCCTGATTCTGAGCAAGTTCTAAAGGGAACCCTTGTTTTCCAAAGCCCCCTCCTACTGTGCTTGAGGCTCTCCCCATCAAAGGCCACCATCTCTTGAACCCTTGCTTGGGTCCTCATTTGTATGTGAGCTGGGCCCGGGCCCCTGCCCTTCAAGACAGCTGTGCCATAGACAGAAGCCTTGGGCACTAGGATGGATGGAGCAGGAGCCCCCAGAGGAGGAGACAGTGGGCCCTGGGCGGGCCAAAGCAGGAAGAACTGTCTTCCTCCTCACCATCAGAGAGGCACAGAGCACACTCATTGCATCCAGGCCTTGTAGGGAACATGCAGACTCACCCTTCCCAGCCCTTAGGTACTTCTCCTAGTGGGGATGGAGCAGAGGGGACACACCCAGAAGTGTGCTTGAGGCTCTCCCCATCAAAGGCCACCATCTCTTGAACCCTTGCTTGGGTTCTCATTTGTATGTGAGGTGGGCCTGGGCCCCTGCCCTTTAGGACAGCTGTGCCATAGGCAGAAGCCTTGGGCACTAGGCTGGATGGAGCAGGAGCCCCCAGAGGAGACAGCAGGCCCTAGACGGGCCAGGGCAGGAAGAACTGCCTTCCTCCTCACCATCAAAGAGGCACAGAGCACACTCAGTGCATCCAGGCCTTGTAGGGAACATACAGACTCACCCTTCCCAGCCCTTAGGTACTTCTCCTAGTGGGGATGGAGCAGAGGGGACACACCCAGAAGCACTGGGAGGGAGGCTGCCTGCTAACAGAGAGGGAGGTCAGGTGATTGAAGGGGACTTCCTGGCACCAGATCTTTCTCTGAGTCCATGTCCATGTGACCCGAACCTCCACAGTCTGGACATCTAGAGCCAAGTGGAGCTGATGTCCGGAAGTTTGGAAGCAGGGAGTTGCAGAAATTCTGGTCCTGCAGGATGCTCTGAGAAGGCAGGGTGGACTTGAGACAAGGTCTCTAAATCTACTCTTCCCTCGCCCAGGGCCATGGCCTTTATTTTAACCACCCTGGTGGAAGAACACTCCAAAGATTTCAAAGAACATCCGGATTTCAAAGCCCTGAAGACACTACTCAACCTCCCGGAGTCAGATCTTGGGGCCCGAGCCAGCGTGCTCCTCACCAGCCTGGAGCTCTTGGAGCTAGAAGGTAAGAATGAAGGATGGTTCTGAGGACAGCTGTGGAGGGATGCGAACGGCACACAGGAAGGGTCCTGCAGATGCTGCTGTTACCCAGAGCTCAGAGTCCCCTAGCGCACTCAGCTGGTGGATGGCAGCCTGGGACCAGGTCGGGCAGAGGAATTCTTGGGTCTGGGCTCCTCTTACTGGTAAAAGCTCTTCATCTTTGGAAAGGCCCATAGAGTTGCTGCTGTTTTTACTGAACTTTCTCAACTTGCATCCCCACCAACAGCATCGATTCAAGATGTGTTTCAGACTCCAAATGGAACAGCACTGCCTGCAGACCTTGGATATGAAGATCTCACCTTAGATCCATCTAATGTGTTGCCTGAAGAGGAGACGTCTAGTATTGACCGTAGTCAGGTCACCACTTCGAAACCTGCGGAGGCTGCAGACCAGGGTTTCATTCTAGACTCCTCGGTCTATATAGGTCAGAAAAAGTACTACGTACACTTTCTGAAGGACTTTGTAGTTACTTTTGTTTAACATCAGCTTCTAGGGAATCCAGAAGCAAAAGAAAATAAGTGTCTTTCACCTGCTCTAATATCTAATTCCATATAGACGTCAACATCTCCAGGGCGCTCTAGCTCTTACATAAAAGCTGTTCCTTTTATTATGATTTATTATTATTCACTCCAATTTACCCTTATCCCTTTAGTTAATTGTATAATTTTAAGGAAAAAATAAAAAAAAATTACATTTTACTCATTCGTATGTCTTTTAATGATTTAGAGAATTTTCTTTCTCCAAACAAAAATCCTGTAACGAGGAAGCAGTCACTCAACTCCCAGCCATTGGCCTTTACAAATATGCTTCCTGCGTCTGTGATTTGACCAACCCTGGACTTGTCCTCTCCAGGACCACACAGCCTTTCATTATCAACTCTTCTAAAGTCCATGCAGGGTGTCCTATGCTGGAGTATCTCATTCTTTCATAGGTAAATGCCATCCACAAATGTACAGATTTACCACATTTTGTTTATCTATTTATTCGTTTTGATGGTCATTACATTTGGTTTCACCTTTTCCTTGATGTGAGAAATGTTGTCATGAGCATCTGGGAATAAGTGTACCTGTTTGAGTAGCTGACTTCATAGTAAATGCCTATGATGTGTAAGGAGGAGGAACGCCAGGTACATAGACAGGGGCAGGGGTGGAGAAAGTGTTCATACCCATGTTTATTGCTGTGCTATTCACAACACTGAAGAGATGGAAGTATCCCAAGTGCCCAACAATAAATGAATGGATAGAAAATGATGGTGTATTCACACAATTGGACACTATGCGGCCTGAAAACCAAGGAACTTGTAAAACATTACACAACATGGTGACCCTGGAGGACATTATGTTGAGTGAGATATCTCTGTCACAAAAGGACAAATACTTCATAACACCACTGTTAAAAAGACTGACATGGGGGGAGGTTTGGGGGCAAACTAGGAAAAGAGAGGGTAGACAATGAACATTGGAACAGATAGAGGAAGACTCTGTTTAAAAAGAATATATGATTAGACATCATCTGTAGGACAATAATCCAGAGTAAAAGGTCATGGCAAGGTGGACTGGGGATGGGGGAAGGAGGAAAATTTGCAACAATGAATGAATGAATGAAAATCCAAGTGTAAACTTTCATTGCCACCATTGTAGAATGGGACTGACATCAGGGTTGGAGTGAGACTGGGAAAAATTGGATAAACAGTTGAGGGAGAGAACTGTTTGAAAGCAATATATGATTCGTATAGAATTCCCCTGCCACTGCCCTGAGTACACTCTATTATGCAACCTTCATTCTGGACTCTTGTCGTAACCATAACACCCAATCATATATCGAACATGACTCATAGTTCATAGAGTTTCTGGAGTCATGTTGCTTAGGAAGTGGATGCCCCTCCTGCTTTGTTCATAGGGTCACTATGAGTTTTCTACAACTCCACAGCATTTAACAACAATAACTATAACTATATAACTATAACTGCATGTATAAACCAACATATATATAACAACATACTTATATAAACACATATATATAAAATATATGTATCACAACATAAATGTATATCTATGTATAACAACATATATGTAGATAAGAAGACATATATATCTATATATATGTGTATATAAATAGATATATATGTATATATATAGTTATATACATGTTGTTGATTGCCTTCGAGTTGAGCACAACTTTTAGTGACCCTAAGAACAAAAGACTTGAACCCTGTTGTATAACTATTACCATTTATGTCTAAGTTCATAGAGTTTCCAGAGGCATGTTGTGAACTTAGAGAAATGATGATATATGTTTGTGTGTGTGTATGTTTTTGTTGTTGTTATGTACCATCGAGTAATCTGAGAACTATAGTAATCCTATGTACAGCGGCTCTGAAACCTTCCCTGGTCTGAGCCAGTCTCACTAATTCCAACACACCAACCCGCATTGCCCCAATTATTGTATCTGTCCATTTAATCCAGGGACTTCCTCTCCTGTGCTTTCCTTCCACCCTTCTGAGCATAATGTATATTTCTCTGAGGAATGCTCTCTTCTGGCCAGGTACCCTAGGCATATGACATGGAGCTTCAAAATCCTAGCCTCCAAGGAGAAATTTGGTTTCTCTCTCTACAAGATGCAACTATTTGTTTTCTTGGCAGTCCATGGTATGTTCAAGACTCTTCTCCAGCATCACAATTCAAAGGCATCAATTCTTCTATCATCCTTAGTCATTTTCTAGTTCTCCGGAGCATAGCAAAAAAACACAAAAACCATGGCCTGGATTAGGTGCATCTTATTCTCTAGACTGATATTGTTGTTTTCAGCACTCTGGAGAGGTCCGTGACAGCAGATTTTCCTAATATAATTCATCTTTTCATTTCCTGACTGTTGGTGTTAAGAGTGTTGATTGTGGAGTCAAGCAAGCTGCAATTGTTAATTTAATATCTCAATCTCCTCCATCTACATTACATGTATATATATATATGTGTGTGTGTGTGTATACATATACATAAATATATACACACACACATATATACACACATATATATGCATATATACATACGTATACACACGCATATATATATGTATGTGTGTGTGTGTGTGTGTGTGTGTATATATATATATATATTTGTTGTTGTTATTAAGTGTTGTCGAGTCGCAGGTGACTCATAGTGACCCTATGAAGGAAAGTCCTCAATGCTTGGGTGCCTTTCATCTTCTCTAGGCTCATAGGGTTTCGGAGGCAAGCTATTGTGGAAGTGGATGCCACTCCTCCTTCCAAGCTTGTTTTAATCGTATATACATGTATAGATATATATGTTTGTATATATGTATGTATATTATATATAATATCTATCTCATTGAGAGTATCTTTAGAAAAATCAGTGTTCATTTTTTTATCTTTTTGGCTTGACCCTATATAGTATGCAATTTGGTCTTATGGAAAATGATCTTCGGTCTTGGTTTTAGGTCTTTGATGGTAACCTATAAACTCTTGAAATTTTCCAAGTGATAGGAGTATCTTTACTACTCATGGTGAGTTTCCAAGATCACACAGTTTAATATTAATATGAACACTCAGAGTGAGCATGGTCACACAGAATAGTCTTGAGGCTGGTCACAGTCCTAGGATGTAATATAAAAATATGATTAAGGATGAAAACTTTGGTTCAAAGTGTATTATTCAGCTGGAGATAGAATTCAAATGCCTTTGTGTAACTCAAGTAACTTAATAATGTATATATGACAAAGCTTCTATAACTGTGGAAAATTATGATCAGGTGAGCTTCACAGGTTAGTAATACTACACATATACTGTCAAACAATGCTCATGAGGAAAATACATCCCTAGGACAATTGAAATTTTGTGTTTAGAACCCTCTTAGACGTTGCACTAGGTCGGAGCTTCCTTTGGCAGATTTTAGTATTTTATTCTCCTATAGAGCAAAGTATTCTGAAGCTTTGTCTGACATACATTGGACATGTTGCACAGAAGGACCAGTCCTTGATGGAGGGAAAGCTCAGGAGAGCAAGACCCTCTATGAGATGAATCAATTCAGAGACTGGGGTAATGGGCTCGGTGTGTCAGAGACAATTAGATTGGTACAGGATAAAGCAGGGTTTAGGGTTGTTGTGCATAGGGTGGCTATGAGTCTCTGGCAACTCGACGTTGCATAACAACAACATTCTCATGAAGCTTATTGGTTTCAGTAACTTTGTTAGTTTTTTAGAATATTATGAAATCTGAGGGTGATTTGGGGAAATTCCTGAACTTGACATTCAAGGATTGGATATTCTTTGGAAAAAACTTATACTCTGCAGAATTTTACCTTTAACCTTACAGTTTGGATATCTCTGAATAGAATTCCAATACATAAAACATGTAGAAGCTGAAGTGAGGTTTAAATCTTTCCTTATTTTTTCAGATCGATAGTCAACTGATCTGAAGTTCTACTGAAGACTACAGCAATAAGAAAATAATATAAATGTTTCTGAATTTACCTAATTGTTATTATTCATTTTCTGAGTCCTGATACATAAATTAAATATCCACATGATTGAAATTTATATAAAAAATTCTTCAATCTTAATTATTAAAATGACTACAAAATTCAGATGGAATTGATTCAAGATCAAGATCAAATCTTGGTTCCTGTGGACTTATTTTAATTTTAATTTTAATTTTCTTAGGCATCAATTTGAACTTGATAAATGTCAATAGTTGTAGAGGGACTTCAGGCTTTTTGTTCCTAAGACATACTTAAAGGCAATCAACAACAACATGAGTAATTGATGATCTGTCCCTGGCCATGAAGCACTTGTTGTGGAAGATTGTTCACCCTTCAGTATGTAGTACATCTCAATATCAAGAAAACAAAAATTTTCACCACTGGACCAATAAGCAGTGTCATGATGGATGGAGAGGAGTTTAAAATTGTCAAAACCTTCATCCGTTGTGGATCCACAATCAATACCCTTGGTATGAGCAGTCAGCAAATAAGGAAATGCGTTTCACAGGGAAAATCTGCAGTTAGGGACCTTTCCAAATTATTGAGGAGTAGTAATGTCAGTTTGAGGACTAAGGTGAGTCTGAATTAGGCTATACTCTTTCCAATTACTAGCTATGCATCCAAGACTTGGCAGAAGAAGAATTGACATCTTTGAGCTATGGTGTTGAAGAACAGCACTGAACATCCCATGTACCACAAAGAGAATGAAAAAAAAATGCCTTGGAGAGGGTTCAGCTGGATTGCTCTTTAAAGGCAAGAATGATGAGATTTTACCTCACTTTGGACATATTGCTAAAAGGTGCTATTCCTTGCAGAAGGATATGATCTTGGAAAGAGGGGAGGGTCAGTGAAGGAGAGGAAGATCCTCAACCAGGTGGATTGACACGGTGACTGCTGCAATGGGAGCTTGTGTGTCAGGAAGGGTGAGGATGGCACGGGACAAGACTAGGTTCAGATCTTTTGTTCATATCTTAGGGTCACTATGAGTCGTACTTGACTTGATGGCATCTAACTACAACAACAATAACAATAATCACCATACCTTTTCAGTCTGTATAAAAAACAGATAATTCTTTGGGAGACTGGCCTTTATAAGGCAGAATGTTGCATCAGAATTAAAGGAAGACTCATCAACTACCTATGTTATGCGGATGACACAGCCTTGCTTGCTTAAAAGAAGGAGGACCTGAAATGATTGCTGTTGTCCTCAAAATGGATTTAAGCTCAACATCAAGAAGACAAGTTCTTACCAGAAGGCTAACTGGCAGCACCATGATAGGTGGAGAAGAAATTGAGTTTGTTAACAATTACAGACTAGTAGGCACCACAATCTACACTCTTGGTATCACCAGTCAGGAAAAAAGGACCCATTGCACTGGGAAAATCTGCTGCCAGGGATCTCTCCAGAGTGTTGAAAAGCAACAGTCTGGAGACTAAGGTACCAACTGATCAAGGCCACAGTCTTCCCTATTATTTGCTTTGCATCAGAGAGTTGGACAATGTCTAAGGATGACAGAAGAAGAATTAAAGCCTTTGGGTTGTAGTGATGGAGAAGAGACCTGAACATACTACGGGCTGCCAAGAAAACAAATATGTCTCTCTTGGAAAAGGTGAAGCCAAATTTTTCCTTGGAGACTAGGGTTGTAAGCCTCATCTCACATACATTGGGCATTTGGCCCTAAGGGACCCATCCTTGGAAAACACCATGCTCAGAAGATTGGAGGGAAAGTGCAGGAGAGGCAGGCCCTAGATGATGAAACAGATTGATATAATAACCAGGGTAATGGAGGTAGGTGTTTCATAGTTATTGAGACAGGCTCAGGACAGGGCAGGCTTCAGAGCTATAGGGTCACTATAAGTCGGAGGTGACTTGACAGCACATAATAACACACACACACACACACACACACACACACACACACACACACACATAATTAAGTGATTAGAAGCATTCCTTCAAGTATATTTTGGGTGAAGGCTTTTAGCTCTAGTTCCAGGTAGTAGCAATGCCAAAATCAGCTCTGTCTCATATCAAGTCTCAGATCCTGTGCTGTAGCATCTGAAGCTACTTAAATTGCTGCTCCTGTAAGCTCTGATCTGAGTGGTGAAGGAATATTTGGGTCCAAAGAACATATACTCTACATTCTCTGCTTCTTTTTTGCTGGTGAAGAGATTCTTAATTTCTGTGGCTAAAACCATTCAATTTAATGGCCAGGCTAGTCATTCCCATTAAGAATAGATCAATAAGGCCATTTGCAAACCCTCACCCATCTATGTGACAAAGTCAACCTCCAAGGCTAGGAAAGCTTTTTTTTTAATGGTAGAAAGATTTTCTATATCATTGACTCCAACTGTGTTTCTTTACATACAGGAGTTTTAAACAAAAATACTAGGAGAAAATTAGTTAATGTTGCATTATACAGCAACTCATTACCAGTAATATACTGCAAAGTGAAATTGCTTGGAAAAAGGGGGTAGAAAGAAAGGGCAGTAAAGGAGGGAAGATAAAGAAAAGGAATTAAGTTGTCAAGTGGAATTACTATTTCTTTTGTTCTTGAGAAAAACAAAGTCCTTGCAAGCACAGCTTTGTTCTGTAGATTATTTTTCAAACATGTGCCAAATGGAGCCAAAAGGGAGAATCCCTGAAGAACCTGAAAAGGTGCAAAACTAAGGGCTTCAATGATCAGGTAGCAAGTGTTTCAGCCTTCAGTTGCCAGACGCTTCCTTTTCCAAGAGTTATCAGGATGAAAATGTCTACCCTGTGACTGTTTTCCTTTCTTTTGTCTTGGCACCTGGGTGTGCATGAATCGCTGATTAAAATTTCTCAGGGTGTCCTTGAGAAAATCAGATATTTTTATCCACATACATGTATGAGTATAGACCTTAGAGCACTTGATGTGGTGGCGCTGGTAATCCCAGAACATGTGGATCAAGGTGATAGTATTGTCTCTGGAAAAAGTGTTGGTAGGGCGAGGGAACAGAACAAAGCTAATGTAGTCAATGTTGTTGCCCACAGTTTCATTGGTGTACTTAAGTTCGAGAGGAGGTTCCCTGTGGCTGAAGAGGACCTGTGGTGCTGTGTGGCTGCCCCTGTGTCCTTATTTGAAGTCCTGAATAAACACCTTTCCAATCATCATCTCAACACTGTGCTGAAGACTACTCTGAATTTGTCCTTTTTTGACTCAACATACATAGTCTCATCATCCTTATAACAGATAGCTGCCCTATTCTCTCCTTCTTTGCCTTCTTGGGACTAGAAGTATTTCTTAAAGACAGAGAGGCAAAACAACTGTTCAACATGCTAGCCTGATGTACAACGGAATCTTTAGAGACCAGGAGATTTTAAAGGTCATATAGCAAAGAGACCTTTTATCATGATTCTGGGTTTACCATGAAACCTCCATACCCTCTCTTTAATATCTGATATGAACCATGGGCCTGAAGTCTGCCTTGTAGAATTTCAAAGAAATACTCCCCATCACTTTTGTCTCCATTAGAATTTGAAATATTATAAAGGACTCCATCAAAATGTACTTCTGATCTCCCCCTGCCCCATGCCACCAGCTGCATTCTCAAACGTGAGTGTTATGTGGTTGTTCACCTCCAGCAGGACCATAGATGCTCCTGCTACAGGCAGGGGAAGGAAAACAAGGGCAGGTGAGGGTGGGTAAGGCAAGGAAGGACAGAGACAGTGGCCCTGCTACTCCCTGAGGAGGGGTCTAAGTAGGTCAGTTGTTGTTGCTTGCCTTTGGGTTGATAGTGACACCATGAACAAAAGGCCTAAAACCCTTCCACAACCACAGCCATTTATCAAGTTCACAGTTTCCAGAGGCATGCTGTTTAGGAAGTGGTTCCCACTCTTGCATTAGGTGAGGGGAAATGGTCCTGAATAGGAGGAAGGGGAAGACAGCTCCTTGACATACACATGACATACCACTGTAGAGATACCCACTCATTGCACTGACCTGGCCTCCAAGCCTGAACCCACCAGAACAGCCACTGAAGACTTAACAAGCAGCCCAGTCACCCCCACTCCTTCCCTTCCAGGTTCTCAATAAAAGCCTTTTTAGACAATGGACTCTTGACACCACTTTCCACTCCCTGATTTTCTACCCTTAATTTCATATTTGAAGAATTAACATTTCTTCTACAATCAATTTAAAATATGTAAGCCTGCTACTTCATTCCTCATACCTAAAAACCCTCATTTTAGATAGTCAATTTGAGATTTGCTCATTTCTATCAAATAAAAACTCTGGGAAGCAAGTATATCCATTTTGCCAAATAATTTTCTGTTTAGTTTGGAAACTGAGCATAAGCATCCACAAGCAAAGTTCAGCACAGAATAAGCCATCTATTTGCAGCAATCAAAACTACCCCATAGTAAGGGACATCTTTTCTTCATCTAATTAGACCCTGGTCCACTTATCCCCAATCATCTATGGCTTGGTCCAAATGGACATCAACTGAAAACTCAGGAATGGAATCCACATTTCTCCACACATTCCAGACTGGCTGGTCCCTCTCCTCAGCTTTCGCCCTCACATGAGGCCAGGTCAACAAGTCACAAGTCAGGGGTCCTCATAAATCCTTCTTCTTCAAGCCATTAACATTTTTTTTGCTGATGGGCACTTACTTTTCTCCGCTTCAAAAGCCAAACAGCTTGCTCTAGTTTTAAAAACTCAAAGCCTCTTCTATCTATCTATCTATCTATCTATCTATCTATCTATCTATCTATCTCTATTTCTCTACGAAAGTTCTTATGGCAGTCCATGGAATGTTCAATACTCTTCTCCAACACCAGAGTCCAAAAGCAGTAATGTTTTTTCAGTAATTCTTATTCATTGTCCAGCTTTCATTTGTATAACAAGTGATCCAAAAGACCATGACCTGAATTAGAAATATCTTAGTCCTCAAATTTCCATCATGACTCCTCAACAGTTTGTAGAGATCCTTAACTGCAGGTGTTCCCAATGCAGTACCTCTTCTGATTTCCTAACTGCTGGCATCAGAGAGATTTATCATGAATCCAAGTAAGATGAAGTTGTTGACAGTTTCAATCTTTTCTCCATCTATCATAAAGCTGTCTATTGTTCCAGTGGTAAGGATCATTGTTTTCTTGATGTTGAGCTGTAATACATGTTCAAGGCTGTATTCGCCGATCCTTTGTAGCAAGTACTTCAATTTCACCTTACGTTCAGTAAGCAAGGTTGTTCCATTTGCATAGCACAAATTATTAATGAGACTTTTCCCAACTACCATGCACTTACTGTGCACCCACTCAAGCCTAAGGAGAAACCTCAGTCTAGCCTCCCTTTTCTTACTGTAATTAGAAAACATTATTCCCCATAACATCTTCACTATCCACAAAACAGTATCAATTAACCTCTCTGACCAAAAAACGCTAGTTCAACTTTATTTACTTTCTTTCTTTATTATTTTTATTTCAGAAACTCTTCCCTCTGATCTTGATGCCACAATCTTCTTTATAGAATCAAGCTTGAATAATGTGCTCTGCATACAGATTGAATACATATGGAACAAAAATACAACCCTGATGCACTCTCTTCTTAATGTTAAACCATGCAGTGTTCCCTTGCTCTGTTCACATTACAGCCTCTTAGTCCAGTTACAGTTTTCGCATGAGCATAGTTAAGTGCTCTGGGATTCCCATTCTTCTCAATGGTAGCCATTACTTGTTATGATTCACATAATCAAATGCCTTTGCCTAGCCAATAAAGCATAAGTAGATATTTGCTATTCTTTACATTTAACCAGAATCCATATGACATCAGCAATGAAACCCCTGGTGCCACTGCCTCTTCTAAATACTGCTTAAACTTTTCACAGTTCCCTATCTACATACTGTGCTGGCCATTTTTAAATAACTGCTTAGGTGTGTTTTCTGGTTTGGGGTTGAGAGTAGGTTGTGACTGTTGTTCACAATAGGGTGTGAGCTGGTTGGATTTGGACTCATATTTAAAAAGGGTTTTAGGCCCTCAGGCCTGCAAGCCTCAGGTCTGCTTTTTGTGGAACTCCCAAATAAAACAGGCTTAGAAGCAGGAGTGGCATCCACTTCCAAAAAAAAAACTTGCCCCCAGAATTTTGTGTTCAAGACTTTTGCTCATAACCCTATGAAGCTATGGTTCTTCTACGACTCTATGGCACTTAACAACAACAACAGAAGCAGCAGGATTTTGCTTGCATGTGATATTAATGACATTTTTTAATAGTTTCCACATTCTATTGGACCACCTTTCTTGGAAATGTGAACAAATATGGACCTCTTCTAATCCTTTGGCAAGACAATTGTCTTCCAAATTTCCTGTCATAGACTGGTGAGCTCATCCAGGGTTGAATCTATTAATCAAAACAAGTCAATTGATATCTCATCAATTCTTGGGGCATTGTTTTTGCCAATGCTTTGAATGTAGCATCAACTTCCTTCTTCATTACCATCAGCTCCTGCTTTTATGATACTTCCAGAAATTTTTCAGTATCAGTCAGTTAGTTCTTTTTCGCTCAATGACTCTCTACCTTTCTTTCCTTTTACTTTCCATTTTTTTAATGCTACCAAAGGTGGGTAATTTTAATCTACATCCCTCAGGTCTGCTTTTAATTGTTTTAGGTCAAACATTCTTCTAGGTGGTATAGCACTGGTCTGTCGATTTGCTGTACAGAGGTAACTCGTCATTGCTGTGATGCTGGACACTGACCCTGATGTGCCAAATGCGATATTGGTAACCCATGGCTGACAGTGCTTGGTGGAGCTCCTTAATTTAAAACAAGCTTGTAAGCAGGAGTAGCATCCAATTCCAAAATAGCTTGCCTGTGGAAACTCTATGAACTTGGAGAAACAAAGATAGATATACAAGTGTTCAAGTCTTTTGTTCATAAGGATGCTCTAGTATATTCACATAATGGAATACTATGCAGTACTGAAAAACAGGGAACTCATGAAATACTATACCAACTGGATGACCCTAGAGGACACTATGATGAGTGAAATATCTCAGTCACAAAAGGACAAATATTGCATACGGCCACTATTGTAAAACAGGACTGACATTGGCATTGAGGGAAGATAGAGAAGAAGGGAAGGAATGATATATATTGCATTGCAACAGATGAGGGAGAGAAGTGTTTAAAAGGGATATATAATTAGGTATTATTTTGATGACGGTATTCAGAATGAAGGCTGCACAGTGCAGTGGACTTGAGGGGGAAGGATTGCATAGCAATGAAAGAGTTTTTCTTTCACTCATCAAGGAAAGCAGTGAACTGAGGTGAGGGAATGGACATGGAGAAAACGGAAACAATGAATGACTGGAAACCCTAAATGTCCGTAAAATTAATAAAAAAACAAACACAAAAACAAACAAAAATTACAGGCTCAGAAACCTGATGGTAGCTGCTTTGAGTTGGAATTGACTTGACAACCATGGGTAATGGGTTCTGGCACTGGGAAATATACCATCATATTTAAACTATGAGCAAGCTAACTCATGCTTGAAAACATATATTTGTAACAAGTAATATTTGAATAATTAAATAAACATTTTGCAGGGAGGAAAAAACAAACAAACAAACAAAAACCCAATATAGACTTTTTGTCATGTCTTTGAGGTTTTCCTTATTCTTTGTCATAACATTGTATATAGTGACAGTTTCACCACCTCATGACCAATTTGGATGCCACTTATTTCTTTCTTTTCTCTTATTAAGTACTTCCAAAATAATATTGAATATGAGTATTCCTCATGGGTATCATTGTCTGGACACTGTTAACAAAGGAAATGCCTTTACTATTTCTCCATATAGAAAGATGTAGGCTCTTGGTTTTGCATAAATACATTTCTCTATATTGAGGAAATTATCTTCTATTCCTATTTCAATTGAATGTCTTAATCAGGAAGTGGTTTTCAGTCTTGTCAAAGGCCTTTTCTGCATCAATTGATAGGAACAAGTCATCCTTATTCTTTATTTATTGTCCATTATTTTGTTGTTAATGTAATGAATCATGCTTATATACCTCTTATGCATCCCACTTCATCATAACGAATGCTTTTTTTAAGTACTTTTGGATTCTAATGGCCAAAATTTTGTAAAGGATTTTGGCATCTATATTTATGAGATATATTAGCTGGCTGAAACTGAGGAGGACCTCAAGTGCTTGCTGCAGAGGGTCAAGGACTGCAGCCTTCATTATGGATTGAGACTCAATATCAAGAAGACAAAGATTCTCACCATTGGACCAATTGGCAGCATCAGGATGGATTATGAAGAGATTGAGATTGTTAACAACTTTAGTCTGCTTGGCTCTACTGTCAATACTCTTGGCACCAGTATCCAGGAAATTAAAAGACGTATTGCCATGGGAAAGTCTGCTGTTAAGGACCTCTCCAAAGTACTGAAGAGTAATGGTGTCACTCTGGAGACTAAGGTGCATCTGGTACAGGCCAGAGTCTTTGCAGTTACTTGTTATGCATCAGAGAGTTGAACAATGACTGGGGAGGATAGAAGGAGAATTGATGTCTTTGAGCTATGGTGCTGGAGAAGAGTATTGAATGTGCCATGGACTGCCAAGAAAACAAATAGATCCATCCTGGAGAGGGTTAAACCGGGTTGCTCCTTGGAGGCAAGGATTCTGGAGATTTGTCTGACATAATGTGGACATGTTGTAAGGAGGGACTGGTCCTTGGAGAGGGCCATCATGCTTGGGAAAGTGGAGGGATGGCACAGGAGGGGAAGACCCTCTATGAGGTGGATTGATTCAGTGACTGGACTAATCAGGATGGGTGTGTCAAAGGCAATGTGATTGGCACAGGATAGAGCTAGATTTAGGGCTGTTGTACATAGGGTCTCTATGAGTCGCAAGTGACTTGACGGCACGTAACAACAACAACATTAATCTAAAATTTTCTCTCTTGGCAATATCCTTCCCTGGTTTTGGTGTTAGTGTCACCCTTGCTTCATAAAATGTCTTCATTGGTTACACTTGCTTCATAAAATGTCTTTATAGAATGTTACTTCTTTTTCTGATTTTTGAAATAACATCTCACATCATACACAAAAATTAACTCAAAGTGGTCAGAAACCAAGGGACATAGTCCAAAACTAACAAATTTAGACGAAACTTAGAAGTTCTAGCTTGCAAATATAGCCAGATATGCACAACCAGGAGAGGATAAAACTGATAAATAAGACCATCTGAAAATCAAGTCCCTATGTGCCTCAACACCTTTTTTCAGTAGAGTGAAAAAATACCTACAGTCTATGAAAAAACACTACACAATGACATCTCAGACATGGGTCTCATAATGAAAGTTTCCAGAATAGTAAGGGGCCTCCACACGGAAAATAATGATGACTCATTTACAAAATGGGCAAATGGAATGAAAAAACTCTTCACAATGAAAAACATCTGAATGGCCAACAGACATATGAAGAAATGTTCAAAATTACTGACAATCAAAGGGATGCAAACTAAAACAACAATGATATATCATCTTATCCCAGAAGAGGTAGTGATTTTTTTTTACACAACAGCAGACAATATATGTTGTCGAGGATGTCTAGCATTTGGAACTCTCCTGCACTTCTGGTGGGATTACAAAATGGTATGACCAGTCTAAAAGGTAGTTTGACATTTCCTCAAAAAGATGACCATAGAATTCCCATATGATCCAACTATTTCATCTCTTGAAATATGTCCTAAGGAAATTAAGACTGAGTCACAAAAAGAGGTATATACACCTATGTTCATAACAGCATTGTTCACAATAGCATTAAAATGGAAATAACTAAAATGTCCAGCAATAAACAAATGGATTGAGAAATTGTGGTCCATTCACACCACAGAGTACTATGAAACACAAAAGAACAAGGATTTTGTAAAATACTGTATAACATGGAAGAATCTAAAGACCATTATGCTGAGTGAAGTAACTCAATCTCATAAGGACAAATACTGCATGAGACTATTATTGCATAAGTAGAAGGATAACTGAGTAAGATGTGTATACATGTCAAAAAACATAAAGAGAAAAGAGGAAGTAGTAGAAAAGGGAGAATGGTGGAAATCACTAGGAGAGCAATATTTAGTGGGTGTGCATGGGAAGGGTGAAGGAATAGGAAAGATTCAGTGCAGAGTTGAAATGATGGGGTAACAAGAGGTGTAAATCAATAGTAAAAAATGTATAAAATACATGTATATGAATTATTGCATGAAACAATGTAAATGAAAGATTATATAAAACACAATTCTATGAATGGCTTATATTGTCTTTTGTTAATAGGGTCGCTATGAGTTGTCTACAATTCGATGGCACTTAACAACAACAACATATGAATGACACAGCATGCATCTAATTTATTGTATACAAAGTAATTTTAAAAAGAAAGAAATGCATTACCTGCTTATCACAGATTGTAGTTAGTAACCATTCAGTCTTGATGCCACTCTTTTCTTTAGATAGGCTAGCTTTTTAGAATGTTTGCTTATTGCACAAAATGAAAGGGTATTTTGAAGGTAAATACCCTGTCATACATGTCATACACTTTTTCTGATCTTAAGCTACACAGAATTCTCTCTCTCTGTTCAGATACTTACTTCTTGGTCTATGTAAAGATTGCACATTAAAACAATTAAATGCTAATAGTGTGGTTATAAATATATATATATAAATGAGATGAATGATTAGGGAAAGACAGTAAACTGTTCATAAGAGAATTTAATAAAAAAAATCGAACATATAAAACTCAGTAGATTGAGGAACCTAACTAGACTAATGATATAGGAAGGAGACTATTGTGTTCAAAAAGAATTAGCTAATTTTATCAAAATAATCTAGAAAGAAAATAAACAATGATAAGGATAGTGAGATAAGAAGCAACATGGTAATTCAGAGTTAATAAATTGTTGCTTAGAGTTTAAAATCTGAGTGATGAGAAAGCACTGTGGAGATTTTAAGCAGGCAAGTGGCAACATACAATTTATTCTGTAAAGTTTTAGTTCTTTTGTTTTTCATTGAATGATAAACTAAGTGTGTATCTTATAAGGATACATGCTTTAGGGCATGAGCTACACAATGTTTTTTAAAAGGCTATTGCCTCTTTTATATCTCCTTATGAGACAAAAAAAAAATAAACCAACAAAAACAAACATGACTCTCATCCCAATGAGACTAATCTATAAAAATTTACTTACTTAAAATTCATATTTTAAAACAACAAGAAAAACTGAATATTTGGAGTGTTAATGAATAAGCATGGCAGAAGAATCATTGCCTTTTGAATTGTGCTGGTTGAGGACAGTACTGATTATCCTACGGACTGACAAAAGAACAAACAGATAAATCTTGGAAAGCGCATCCAGGATACTTCTTAGAGGCACAGATGATGATAGATCGTCTCTCATACTTTTTGCATATTGTTAGGAGAGATTAGACTTTGGAAAATGACATCCTGTTTTAAAAGATGGAGACTCAGCGAATGAGAGTAAAACCCTCAACTGTAACAATCGGCATCTTGGATTGTAACATGTCAGACAATGAGAATGACATAGGCAATGATAGTGTAACATATCCATTGTTCATAGGTTTTCTGTTAGTTATAGTCAATTCGGTGGCGGTGGCGTGGCACCTAACAACAAATGGTATGCGTGAAGAAGAGCACTGGTGGCTTGGTGATAAGACATTGAATGCACTGCCAATATATGGTTTGAATCCACCAATTGCTCTGTAAGAGGAAGATGGACAAAATCCTTCTGTGCAAAATAGTTCCTTTGAAAACTTGCTGGAGCAGAGATATGAGTTAGTTCAGACTTGAAAGTGCAACATAACTAGAACAATATGTGGAAAGGTAACTCTGGTGTCCTGGGCTATAGTGAGTTGTGCTGCTAACCCAAAGGATTTACATCTCTAATGGTTTGACTCCATCCTGAGGGAGAAAGCTGGGCAAACTCCTGAGCTATTTACAGCTTCAGAAACTCAATGGGTGCTCAGCTGTGAGTTGGTTTTGAATACAAGGGCAATGAAGGTGTGTGTGTGTGTGTGTGTGTGTGTGTGTGTGTGTGTGTGTGTGCTCATGCACATTTAAGAAGGGGGATGAAGAGAAGGGAGAAGGATATGGGGAAAAAATAACTTCAGTTTCCAAAGCCTACTAGAAACTGTTGATAGAACAGTGAACAAAATTCTAGCATCCCAGATCCAACTTCATTCAGAAGATAGGATAAGCTTCAGAAGACAGCACAGGTATGGAAATAATATAAGCTTCATGGTGTACTGAAAGCAATAATTAAAGTAACAAAATCTATACTCAATTGAACTGATTGAACCTATTGAGTTGAACAGATTGAATAAATTATCTATAGTAACAGACTGGCAGAAGAAAAGATGTACCACAATACTACCTTTCTCAATCTTAATTTGTTTTTATAAACATGATACTTAATGTTAAAATTAGGAGGCACACAACAAAATGAGGCATCAAAAATCATTACCATAGTTTAGGCAATTAATAAAAATAGATTGGTAAATTGACCATATTGTAATATCACAAAGTTTATAATAAATGTGCAAAATAGTTTTTAAAATGAACTAGAAAAAGTTACCAATAAGCATGAACAAATAAGGAACTTCAGTGCACATGGAAACTATAAAAAACATAACTGGAAATAGATAAAAATCATTATTAAGAATCAAGGAATGTTCTGATAATCTTTTCAACTGAGTAGATGTAAGAAAATAAATAACATCATTAGAGATAAGTAAAAAATACATACAATAAAAAAACAACATTAAAGACACTCTTATACCTTTTTTGGTTGCATGTTCTTAATGTGGGTAACTCACATTATCTTGTCTTCACCTCACTACAATAACATATGAATTGTTTATCTGAAAGTTAAAAAGGCTTTTAAGATAGTGATCAGGTGGCTTGGTGGCAAGAGATTGAATGCACTGTCAATACATGGTTTAAATCCACCAACTTCTCTGTAAGAGGAAGATGGGAAAATTTTTTAATTATAAGAATTAAATTACAAGCATTTAAGTCAACACACACCAATATACTTTGATGAGAGTAAGTCTTATCTATGTTTATTGCAACAGAATTTCAAATTTTAAATCCTTGATTGAGTGTGGTTTTAAAAAGAAAATACTTAGTAATGTCTCAAAAACACTAGGAAGTGAAATAAAAACATTTAAGATGGAAGGAATTAAGATCACATACTATATTTCCCCTGGATATGGAATTGGTAAGGAAGCTTCTTCAAGCTTATAGAAACTTGAATCTTTAGGAAGGAATTAAAAACATTACAAACTGTTTGAAAGTTTTTATGACAAGATGTTGGGGAAAATATAATTAAAACATGCAGGTCACTGAAGAAGCAAAAAGACTAGGAAGCTGTTGAGTTGTTTGTTAAGACTGTGATCAACGGTCATACACATTCTCTTTTTCCTTATTATGATTATGCTAGTTTATTTACAAAATTGAAATACATTGTTTCCCAGAATGGATTCTTCCAATTTCTCTCACCCTTTTACCCATTAACTTGTATACCCCATGATTAATCACACCCTCCCCCTGCACATCCTCATCCCTCTGCTTCCCCTGCACCACCTCATCCCTCTGCTTTCACTCTCCCCCTTCTTGGATCCTTATACAAGGACAAATATTGTACAAAACCGTTATTGTAGAATGAGTATATGGATCCAGCCTCTTCTAAAGCTATGACTTGAGTCTTCATAATACATGATAGAAGAACCATCTCTAGGCATCTCTTTATTGCAATTATAAAGAATAAGCACATCTTTCACCCTGAGGATTTTATTTTATTCATGAAAACAAGCCCCCATAGAACATCATGCTTCAGTTCATTCACCAGAAATTTACTAAATAATCACCATTTTTCCAAAGCTAGTATATCAGGTTGAATGATTTAGTATAACACTCTTTGTTCTAGAGAGTGATGAGGGAAAAATAATTTTGAAACCTTTAAGGTGAGGGTTAACCTATTCATTAACATATTTTCTCAGTTACAAAACAATTACAAGCATTTAAATCAACACAAAACAATATACTTTGATAAGAATGAATCTTCTCTAAGTTTATTGCAACAGAATTTCCAGTTTCAAAAAGTATTTTTAATTTCCTATGTTAATATTGAAAAGAGTGGGAATCTCAGAACATTTAATTGTGCTCATATGAAACCTGTACCCAGGCTAAGAATCTGTTGTTAAAGCAGGACAAAGGAATACCACATGGTTTCAAACCAAGAAAGGATTGTATGAGGGTTGTATCCTTTATCCCTACTTATTTAATCTGGCTGTTGGGTAAATAATTTGAGAATCTGGACTACATGAAGAAGAATGTGGCATCAGGATTGAAGGAAGACTGATCAACCGCCTTCATTATACAGATGACACAACCTTGTTTGTTGAATGTGAAGAAAACTTGAAATATTTGCTATGGAACATCAAAGACTACAGCTTTAAATCTGGATTACATCTCAACAACAGGAAAACAAAAATCCTCACCACTGGACTGATAGGAAGCATACGATAAATGGAGAAAAGATTGAAGTTTTGAATAATTTAATTTTACTTGGATCCATAAGCAACACTCTTGGTACCAGCAGTCAAGAAATCAAAAGATGTTTTGCATTGGAGAAAGAATAAGACCTCTAACAAGATGGATTGATTAACACAGTAGTTTTAACAGTGTTGTTGTTATGTGCCATCCAGTTGCCTGTGATTTATAGCAACCTTATATTCAATAGCTCTAAGCTCTGCCCTATATTGAGCCAATTTCATGATTTCCAACATACCTACTCCCATTAATCCAGTTACTGAGTCAATCCAGCTCATCCAGGGTATTCTTCTCACGCACTGTCTCTTCATTCTAAGCATGATGTTCTTCTCCAAAGACTTATCCTTCTGGTAACATGCCCAAAGTATGTGAGATGGAGCTTCAAAATCCTTGCCTCCAAGGAAAAGCTTGGTTTTATTATCTCTATGTTAGACATGTTTGTCCTCTTAACAGTCCACAGTATGATAAATACTCTTCCCCAGCACCACAATTTAAAAGCATCGGTTCTTCATCTATCATCTTTAGTCATTGTTCAGCTTTCTGATGCATAGCAAGTAATTGTGAAGATCATGGTTTGGATCAGGCATATCTTAGTGTCTAGACTGACATCATTGCTCTGGAGAGATACCCTAACAGCAGATTTTTCTCAATGCAATTAATCTTTTGATTTCATGACTGGTAGTACCAAGAGTGTTGATTATGGAACCAAGAAAGCTGAAACTGTTAACAATCTTAATCTCTTCTCCATCTATCATGATAGTGTCAACTAGCCCAGAGGTGGGAATCTTTGTTTTCTGGGTGTTCAACTTCAATATTTATAGCAGATTAAAGTCCTTGACCTTCTACAGCAAACATCTGACGTCTTCATCAGTTTTAGCAAACAATGGGCTCAAACATACGAGATACTGAGAATGTCTCAGGGTAGGGTGAATTCACAATGTCCTTGTAAGCAGATGACATATTGGAAACTAACAACAATAATCTTAAAGTTAATTATTAATAAAAATTTTCCCCTATATAATAACTTAACACTTAACAACAACCACTCAGTTTGTAGTCACCAAATCCTTGAACATATTCTCATGTAAAAAAAAAAGTTGGGGTTCATGAGGGAGATATTTGTGACTGATACCTCTATGTATATGTAAGTTGTTAAATACATTTTGTAATATACTAAGTGGCTCAGTAAAAGACCTTGGAATGCATATGGGCCCTAAGCTGTTTGCCAAATTTCAAAATTTCATTTATTTCTCTAATTAACCTAACCTAATCCATCTGAGTTTGGTACACCTTTGGCAGGAGGAGTAAAGGCCCTGCTACAAAGAAAGTCTAAGTCTTTGTTTATTGTTTTTCCCCATAAAATGTACAGATGTGGTCATAATGTGAGCTAGAAATTGCACAATTTTGTAAACCAAGAATTTTGGAACAGCTTATTAAGTTTTACAGTGGGAAAATCTGCATATCATCCATCACCTTAGAAGTTATACAACAGATTTCAAGTCATGGGATCAGCTTTTTATAGAGTAAATTTAAACTAAATAGAAAAATGCTTCAAAAAGATTACTGACTAGTGGTTCTGCCTTTTAAAATTTTTGTTAGAGAAATGATAGAAAGGGAACTTTTAATTTCTATAACATGCATATACTTTATAATTTTTCATGAATATAATTTTCAGTCCATGTGTTAAAGACTATCTCACTGGAGAACAACAAAACTCTTATTGATGTAAATTAATCATTGTTGAAGGCCTAACAGTGATTAATTTCAGCATTAGTTTTATTCATAATCAAAAGGGAAATATGATTTTCCTTGAGCAACAGAAGAGGTTATAATTTGTTATAGATCATTGACAGCCTTTAAACAAGTTGCTTGCTTAACGAAGATAACATGTCTCTAGGAGAAATATAATTACTCGAATAATTTATGGGCCAGTGAATTTAATTCTGGAATTAGACAAAATGAAACAGTTTGCTTTTGTTCTTGAATGGAGAAGTAGCTTCTTGTTAGAAGAGATATGGTTATTAGTGGCCACTGAGAAGGCTCTGAATCCTCACAACTTTAAATGTGACGGTGGGAAGATGTGATCTACAGTAGGAATCTTAACTGCATTTCAATTATTCAAATAATTGTGCATTATATTGCCCCATAACTATTTGAGTCCTTTAATGTTACTTCAGTAAGCAAAGTTCTTGGGTAAATCTTATTAAAACCTGGTGGTAGGAATAATTTGTTCAGGGGTCGTGGAGGAACAAGAACAACAACAACAACAACAACAACAAAAAACCCAGAAAAAAAATTCAAAGGCAAAAAAACCAAGGAACCACTTCAGCTATGCTCTTAATGATTTAGTAAAAATAACAGTATAGTATTTTATTTAAGTTAAAAGCTGGACTACTGATACAGTCTTGTAGTTACCTACCTGTGTCCATGGCCCAGAGTTGCAAGGTTTTGCTTGCTTTGAACACCATGCAGTCAACTGGTCAAACCCTCAAACTAACACATAATCTCTTTAGTTCTTTATCAGTGTACCTATTCTAATCACAGTCCTTTCCTCATTTTTTCAGTCCTTCCTGCAACAGTTTTGAAATGATCTGTCACCAGTTGTGATTTGATGATGATTCTCTTTGCCTCCTAATCATATATATGGTATTCCATGATTATCAATCAATAGACTCCATTTATTTTATGCTAATGGTTTCCCTTATGCAGAATGATTGCTCTGTCTTTCTATTATTTAAGGATTAATAAAAAATATCCAAGGATGGCTTAATGGTAAACAGTTGCACTGCCAACCAAAAGGAAGAAGGTTTGAATCTACCAGCTACTCTATTGGAGAAAGATGGGCAATCTCCTTGAGTGTAATTTACTGCTTCTCAAACCCACTGGAAAGTTAGCTATGAGTCTATTCCAACTCCACGTTACATAACAGTAACAAAAGACCTTTACAAGATATCTTTGAATTTGGATTCCTTTCACCCATAATACAAAATATTACTCAGTCTTGGACAGTTTTTATAATGTTGGAGTATTTGAATCCATTAATATGTGTTATATCCTTTTAATTTTCATGACTCAAACTATTATATTGGTGTTATGGTTAAGTGCCATCAAATCATAGATGACTCATAGTGACCCTATGATCAAAAGACCTGAAAACTTGTATAATTTTCATTGTTTCTCCAAGTTAAAATGGTAAGCCATTTCGGAAGTGGATGCTACTCCTGCTTCCAAGCTTGTTTTAATCGGGCAGCCCACCAAACACTGTTCACCATTGGTAATCATTATCACATTTGACACATCATTGTCACAGTGTTCCCCATCACAGCAACTACGAGTTACTCTGTACAGCAAATGGAGAGACCAAAGCTATGACACTTAGAAGAGAATATTTGGGGGAGCTCTGGTGATCACTGGACCAATTGGTAGCATCAGGATGGATGGCGAAGAGATTGAGATTGTTCACAGCTTCAGTTTGCTCTGCTCCATGGTCAACACTCTTGGCACCAGCATCCAGGAAATAAAAAAAAATGTATTGCGATGGGAAAGTCTGCTGTTAGGGACCTCCCTGAAGTTCTCAAGAGCAACAGTGTCTCTCTAGAGACTAAGGTGGCCATGGTTTTTGCAATCACTTGTTATGCATCAGAGAGCTGGACAATGACTAGGGAGGATAGAAGAAGAATTGATGCCTTTGAGCTGTGGTGCTGGAGAAGAGTACTGAATGTACCATGGACTGCCAAGAAAACAAACAGATTCATCCTAGAGAGGGTTAAACCAGGCTACTCCTTGGAGGCAAGGATTCTGGGGCTTCATCTGATATACTTTAAGGACATGTTGTAAGGAGAGAGGAGAGACAGGTCCTTGGAGAAGGACATCATGCTTGGTAGGGTAGAGGGACAGCGCAGGAGGGGAAGACCCCCTATGAGGTGGATTGATTCAGTGACTGGGGTAATCGGGATGGGTGTGTCAGAGGCAATGCTATTGGCACAGGATAGAGCAGGGTTTAGGGCTGTTCTACATAGGGTTGCTATGAGTTGCAAATGACTCGACGGCACATAACAACAACAACAACTGGTGGCCTAGTGGCAAGAAGCTGCACTGCAATACCACAGGTGTGAGGTTTGAGTCTGCCAGATGCTCTGCTGAAAAAGGAGGGACAGTCTCCTCCTGTACCAGTCAGATCTGATTTGATGTTGCATACACAAAAAACAATAAAATAAAAAAAATTGTGGGGGGAAAAAAAGATGAGAATGTTTACCAAAAACAATGAAAACCAGGCCTGAGAGCCATAGACTAAAATCACTCACCTTTGACTTGGTAGTATCAGTTTCTGTCCAGTAGGCCAACTGAGCTCTCTCTATACTGTTTCTGTTGTTGTTAAGTGCCATTGAGTCATAGACGACTCATAGTGACCCAATGAATGAAAGACCTGAACATTTGTATAACTTTCATCATTTCTCCAGGTTCAAAGGGCTTGGAGACAAGCTATTTCAGAATTGGATGTCACTCCTGCTTTTAAGCTTTTTTAAATCGGCGAGCTCCACCAAACAATGTCCACCATGGATAACCATTATCACATTTGACACATTAGTGTCACAGTGTTCAACATCACAGAAATCATGAGTGGTTATTTTTAGTGAAATGTTCAAAATAAGGAATTCTACATTGCCTTATCTTCATTTTGAAGATTAAATTTATTTCTTTTTTTTTTCCTGACATTGATCTGCTCATTCATTCTGCTTATAGTCCATGATACATTGAGGCTTACTGAAAAGGTGAAGTGAGTCTTAAAGGGAGTCAAACAGAGTAATTTGATTTAAAAAAAAATTCCCTTCAGAAAAAAAAAATCTTGTTTTGTTGTTTTTATTTTTGTTGTTGTGTCTTGACAAGTTGGAACGGACACAGCTGACCCTCTAGTGGATTTTCAGAGGCTGCAAATCACACCACAGGTATTGTCCATCTTTGTTCCTCAGAGCAGTGAGTGATTTCCAGCTGTGTCCCTTTGAATTGGCAGCACAACTTCTTATAACTAGGTTATCAGAATACATAATCTCATCATATGAAAATAATACAGAGAAATATAAGTGGAGATATATTTAACTTACAGAAGAGATAAATATGTGAGAACTTCTGATGACAGTGCTCTGAGCTTTGCTTGATGTGTTTGTTGCTTACAATTATATATTTTGATATGTAATATTTGAATAGTCTTAAATAGAAATTCTATTTTTGACAGAAATAAGGAAGCTGAAGTACAAGGAGGTAAACTATCATCATAATGAAAGCTTAAATTTACATTTCCAAATTCTTGTATGAGTGTTTCATCATCTGCAGTATGTTGTTATTGTTGTTGTTATGGGTTGTCAAGTCACCTGTGACTCATAATGAACCTATGTACAACAGCCCTAAACTGTGTCCTATCCTGTGCAAATCTTACTGTCCCTGACACACCTCACTCCCATTACCTCAGTCACTGAATCAATCCATCTCATCAAGGGTCTTTGTCTCTTGTACTGTCCCTCCACCCTTCCAAACATAACACCCCTCTCCAAGAACTGGTCCTGCCTTGCAGCATGTCCAAAGTAGGTCAGACTAAACTTCAGAATCCTTGCCTCCAAGGCGCAACCTGATTTCACCCTATCCAAGCAGTCCGTGGTATATCGAATACTCTTCTCCAGCACCACAGCTCAAAGGCATCAATTCTCTTTCTGTTATCCCTAGTCATTGTCCAACTTTCTGATGCATAGCAAGTAATTGCAAAGACTATGGCCTGGATCAGGTGCACTTTTGGCTCCAGAAGATTAATCTTTAAGAATAGCTGTTAATCAATGTAATTCTAGACTAAATGGGAAAGATCATTATGTTACTTGCATTTTTAGATTATTGTTGGTACTACTCTTCTCCATTAAGAGGGGCAATTTCTATATTGCTGCACTGAGTACAAGCTATTAGATCCAATTGAAAGCTATTTTTTTTTTTTGCTAGAAGCAATAGCTTTGTTTGGCATTGAAATTAAGTATCCATAGGAGGTCTGAGATCTTTAGATATTGTAAAACCAAACATGAATCCCCATCATATGGCAAGATAGTTTTAGAAAAGTGTAACTGAAGACCTTGTCAACAGACTAAGATGATCCTTAAAAACTAATAAATTGAAGATTTTAATTGAATTTTAAGGCAGATTGTAAATGAGGAAAAACATGATATTTCGTGTGACACAGGAAAGTGACTATTTTCACCACATGCTGTTCTCTCCCTTTCCCATTCAATTAAAAGGAAAGTCTTAAAAACAAAAACAAAAACAAACAAAAAACAACAAATCACCAAAAAAATAAAGCTGGTACAAAGCGCTATATTAGCATTAAAAAACTCAGGGATACACCACACTTATTCTAGGTTTTGCTATTTTTGTGAAATCTAATCTCTTTTTTCTATGGAAATGCTATTATGCTTTAATTCTAGTCTTGATGGTAGGAGCTCTGAGACCTCTGGATACCTACTTTTTTCTCTCATTCTCTTCTTTCTGCTCTTGTGTCTTGGTCCAACACTCACTCAATTTCCAAGCCATCACTCTACATTGTAGAGATGTTCTTGACCATGAATTTTTCCAAAGTTTGAAAAGTCTTTACAAGTTGATCTAAAAGGTGAATTTACACTGAAAAGAGGATATAGCAAAGCATACAAAAAGCAAAGAACTAGACTAGATGCAAAGGAGTGGGCCTCTGATTCCGTTTTTACCTAAGTCTGGCCTGAGTGTAGATTGTCAGACACTTTTTAGGGAACACCTTACTGTTGCTTTCCTTTAGAAGCAGGTTCTCCTTCTTGGCTTTGCAGGCTAAGGGTTTACATGATGGCTTAGATAACTAGGTTTCTCTTTCACGGTTTGATTTCCTTTCAGGTTACCCATCCCATCTTAATATTTTAGATGATTATCATCTTCAAACTGTCAGAACCTTTACAAGAGATATGGCCATTTCTCTAAACTCATTAAACAATCAGTGTGGCTTAGGTTGCCTATGTCCATTGACTTGCAGTTCTTTTTGGTAACTTTAACTCTCATTTTTTCCATGGAAAATATTCTTAGGAAAATTATTATTATGGTCTTGTAATAACTCCCAAAATTGGCAAGATCTACCACTTACTTTATTAAGTATTCTTTGTACTGGGACTATAATATGGGGAGTATTTATACTGAGATTTTTGCATAGCCAAAAACATGTCTCCTACTAAGAGACAATGAGCTCCTTCAACTACTTCTCTTTAAAACCAGACACTCTGTTAGTTCATGATTATACCATTCCAACTTTAAAAGAGATAAAATTCCCTTGGGAAATCCCTCAGATGATGGACAATATGTAAATGATCTTTTAAGTGGCAACAGTCTAGGACTTTAGGACTAGAAACACACTGAAATGTCAAATATTTATAAACTATCTCATGACTAAAGTTCCCCTGTAGACAGAATTATGCTTCTATTTTAATTTTAATTTTAATACATCTCTGGAAACTCTATGAACATGGAGAAATGAAGAAAATTATACAAGTGTTCAGATCTTTCATTCATAGGGTGGCTATGAGTAGTCCATGACTCGATGGTACTTAACAGCAACATAGAGAGTTGGCTTAACGGATAGAAAGTTATGCTGCCAAGCCAAAGGTGGGTAATTTTAGTCTGCAGCCCTCAGGCCTGGTTTTAATTGTTTTTGGTCAAACATTCTTCTGAGTGGTATAGTACTGGTCTGTCCATTTTCTGTAAAGAGGTAATTCATTTAAAACACTGTGACACTGATGTGTCGAAAGTGATAATGGTTACCCATGGTGAACAGTGTTTGGTGGAGATGCCCAATTAAAACAAGCTTGGAAGCAGGAGTGGCATCCACTTCTGAAATAGCTTACTTCTGGAAACTCTATGAACTTGGAGAGATGATGAAAGTTATACAAGTGTTCAGGTCTTTTATTCATAGTGTAGTTATGAGTTGTCTACTGCTCATCAGCACTTAACAACTTAAAATCCACCTGTTATCTTTCAAAAGACTGAATGAAGTAGCTTCCCAAATGTTCTATCTCCCAGTTTCTCCTTTCCCAAATCCATTTTTCATATAATGACTGGAAGAGTATTTGGAAAACAAAAATTTCAAATATTTAAAAAAAAAAAACAAAATACCTCTTATCTTGACAGGTATTTCTCTGCTTTATCTGATCCTACAGATCATCCAGGATGCAAGGCTGTATGAGGAGGAATGTGGTATCAGGATTGGTGGAAGATTCATCAACAACCTGCATTATGCAAATGACACAACCCTGCTTGCTGAACCTGAGGAGGACCTGAAGCCCTTGCTGAAGAAGGTCAAGGACTGCAGCCCTCAATATGGATTGAAACTCAACATCAAGAAAGTAAAGATTCTCACCACGCGGCCAAGTGACAGCATCAGGATGGATGGTGAAGAGACTGAGATTGTTCACAGTTTTAGTTTGCTTGGCTCCTTAGTCAACATACTCGGTAGCAGAAGCTAGGAAATCAAGAGACAAAGTGCATTGGGAAAGTCAGCTGTCAGGGACCTCTCCAGAATACTGAAGAACAATGGCATCAGGCTGGAAACTTAGGTGCACCTGATCCGGGCTATAGTCTTTGCAATTATGTGCAATGGATCAGAGTTGGACAGTGACTAGGAATGATAGAGAATTTATGCCTTTGATCTGTGGTGCTGCAGAAGAGTGTTGGATATACAATGGACTGATAGAACAAATAGGTTTGTCCTGAAAAGGGTGAAGCCAGGTTGCTCCTTGGAAGGATTCTGAAGTTTCGTCTGATATACTTTGGGCACATTGCAAGGAGGGATCACTTGGAGAGGAACATCATTTTTGGGAGAGTGAAGGGACAATGCAGAAGAATACCCTCAACGGGATTCATCGATTCTGTGTTTGGGGTGGTGGGAGTAAGTGTGTAGGAGACGATGAAGTTGGCACAGGATAGAGCAGGGTTTAGGCCTCTTGTGCATAGGATCACTATGAGTCGTAAGCAACTCGATGGCACGTTACAAACAACAACAACAACCCACTTTTTCTTGATACTTTTCATTCTAGCCCCTACGTCTCTGTTGGTTCACAAATTATACTGTGATTGTTCTTATTTCTGGTTCATTATACAGGCTTGTCTCACTTCTTAGGAATCCTGGTGGTACTGTATATAGTTAAGGAGTAGGCCATTAATTGAAAATTTATTATTTTCAACTTTCCAATTTCTCTGCAAGAAAAATCCATAACCATTTACTTCCCTTATGCCCCATAGGGTTGTTATGAGTCTTGATTGCATCAGTTCACTTCTCTCAGAATTACTGGATCCACCCACTCTATTATCTCTTCACTCTCAATATTAGTTATCTAAGAATATTGTCAAAAAGATAAATAGAAAATGTGGTTATTATAATTACTATAAACTAAAATGTTTATGGTAAAGTGATTGAAAAATTAGTATGCTTTATAATTTTTCCACTCAAATAGCAATTAAAAAATGCAAAAGTTAAAACTACACCACATCTTGGGTGGTTTATGAAAACAGGAATTTATTTCCATTCAAATATAGAGTCTAAAGTCTGAATTCAGAATACCATCAGTGCAATGTTCACTCTCTCAGGAGAGAAGATCTGTTTCTGGCTTTTCCAACTTCTAATAGCTCTGGATATTCCTTGCCTTGCAGCTGCACAGGATCTGACAGCGTTTCTGCTTTACTTAAGTTGCTATGAGTTAAAGTGAACTCACTAGTATCTAATAACAAAAATAATAAATAAAGTGTTAAACCATGGGTTACTAACAAAGCTTTTACTCTTTTATCAAATGATCATCTTATGTCTGTTACTGTGCATATCTTCTTCTATTTTATTTTTTTAGGTTAGATTGGATTAGGAATTATTTTACTGGCGTACTACTCATGTTATTTATAATATCTTGAAAGATCCTATTTTTAAACAAGGTAAAGCTCACAGATTCCAAGGGTTAGGAATCAATTATATCTTTACATGGTACACAATTCAGCCTATGGCATCTCTACATAATTAAGGCCTCATCATTGTTGTAAATAAATACCAGATTTACAGTCTTTGTTGGTTTTTTTTTCTATAACTATATTTTATTAATTTTCATAAATATTTACAGAGATTTTGGGCTTCCACTCATTCATTGTTGCACTATTCTCTCTACCCTCCTCCCAGTTTGTTCTTGTCCAAATGCCACATTCCTTGTCAAAGCCAGATCTGATTAGTCTTCTTTGTCAGTGTGTCCTTTGCCATTCCCTATCACTCCTTCCTGAGAGAGACTTCACCCTGAGTCATAAGAAAAAGGGGATGGCGTATTCTCTTAGCTACTTCCTGCTGAAAAGGGACGCTGTGGGTTTCAGGGTGAAGATCTTCTCTCACTACTCTAAAGGGCCCCTTTGGCAGTAGGAAACACATAGACTATTATGGAGATTGATTTTGGAATTTAGATGCACTCTTATTGATTGTGCTTGGCTGTACATGTTCATATCGTTGAAGATGTATCATGGGGGTGTTGCAACCTAGAAGACACAAATTTGACTAACAAGTTATAAGTACATGAGTCCAAAAATTATGGAAAAGTAAAAGAAAAGATTCTTTCATTGTTTTACAAACCCTCCCCCAGGTCCCCTCCACCATGTAGCCCTCGCTCTAGTCTCCTGTGATGACAGAAATACCCAGTTATACCTCTCTTTTAAACGGTTCTCTCCCTCCTCTGTTTCAGTGCAGTATACATTATTGAACCCATCTTACTCAGTCTCTCCCCAACCCCAAGGACAGTCCCATTCTACAACAGTGGCATCATGTAATATTTGTCCTTTTGTGACTGGGATATTTCACTCAGCATAATGTTCTCCAGAGTCAACCAGATTTACAGTCTTTGAATATTCTAGACCTATGTCCATATACTCACAGAAATCAAGCTGATTCCAACTCCTAACAACCCTCCATGATGTTATCAAGGCTTTAAGTCTTTGCCAGAGGAGACACTCTTTTTTTCTTGTGAGGAATGCCTAGTGAGTTTGAACTATTGACCTGTTGGTTAGCAGCACAACACATAATGTACTAGGCTACACTCTCTTCCTTTCTAATCTCCTAACCGACATTTTATTTACACTAGTCTTTTGCTATACCAAATTGTTTTCAGAATACACTACATTTTTCTTTACTGTAAGCATATTCATATATTACTTTTCACTTTTTTAATTTCATGAATTTCAATTAATTATTTTCATTTCAATTTAAGTATCAGTTCATTCAGGAAAGCCTTGTAAAATATTTTACCAAATCTTAGTGCTCTATATATGGCTACTATGGCCCCAATTTTCATAACATTTATCATTCTTTGCTGTAGTTTTCTTTTCTGCTGCTGAGTTCACGTTGAAAATCTGATCTGAGGGAAACAGGGATCATGTCTGCCCTTTTTGCTCTGCATCCTCAACTTCCACCATGATGTCTGATATAGGAGAAATGTTTCATACACAATTTTTAGATGCATTTGCCACTGTTTACTTATAACAGTACAGAAGACTGGTAAAATAAAATAATTTCATCTCCAAGTTCAGTGTAGTAATTCCTAAGAAAAGTGAGATATATTTAGAACTTAATATTCTATGTGGTAATCCATTCTCTACTCATTAGGCTTCTAACCAAAAAGTCCAGTGATTTTAATCCACCAGCTTCTCCTCATAAGAAAGATGGACAATCTCCTCTCATAAAGATTTATCCACTTAGAAATCTAAGGTAGTTTAACTGTGTGTTAGAATTTATTCTATGGAAGTGATTTTTTTATATGCCTAATGCAGCCAGGAAATAAAAAAACGTATT
>NW_006399858.1:692251-699619 GCF_000299155.1 Elephantulus edwardii
GGGTTTAGGGCTGTTGTACATAGGGTTGCTATGAGTCGCAAATGACTCAACGGCACATAACAATAACAACAACAATGTCGATAAACCTACGATAAAGTTGTGGTATGTGCTAGGAAGAGGAAGACCTTCAGATTGAATTGGTGACTGCAATAATAAGCTTAATTAAACACAACAAAGATTTCTGACAATGGCACAAAATCTGACAGTGTTTCTGCTTTACATTAAGTTGCTATGAGTTAAAGTGAACTCAAAGGAACCTAAAAGCAAAAATAACAAAGAAAGTGTTAAATCATGGGCTACTAAGCAAATGTTGCTGTTTCAATCCTACCCTGAGACTCTATTGGAGACTTGGCAATCTATTAGAATAAATATTCCACTCTAGGAAGCCTTACAGAACATTTCTACTCTTTCACTGTCTCTAAGTTAAAAATGGACTTTGTTATAAAGTGACATCATGGAATTTATTTAAATAAAAGCAAACAAAAATTTATGAGTGACAGAGAGATACCAAAAATGGGAAACATCCATTGTCACAGATTGAAAATATATGTTCTGCTGGATTAAGGAAGTAGTACATTCTTGCACTGTTGGAAAGAGAACTAAAAGTTACAACATTCTTAACTAGTTGAAAGACCATCATGAGAGTTAAAGATATAATATTTACATATGAAATTTTGGTAGTAATAGGTCTATACACATTAGTGGAATTATGTGATTAGCCAAAAGTATAAATCAATCAGTTTATTAATGGATTGATCTCAAGAAGGTAACAAGACAGATTTCCCTTGTTAGAAAATTGCTCCACAATCCTAGCAGTTTGACAATTCTTTTGTAAAGATCTATTGATAATGTTATGTGCCAAGACCCTTGGTCCAAACTATTTAATTTTGCCCCATGGGACTGTAATGGCAAATACCCTTTGGCTATAAATGAGATACCCTGCTATGAACAAACCTCAGAAGAATGAAATGCCTTCTTTGAGCTATGAGGCTCAAGTCATCACCAAGCTTAAAGGGACTACTATTTGGAAGGCAGCTAAATGAAAATAGGAATTTGCCACTCATGTGAAGACTTTAAAATGGAGTTAAGGCTATGTCTTTAGACTACTGTATTTGGACTCACTCATGCACTAAGAACTTCTGATTTAAAACTATCCTACAACTTGATGGCACTTGACAGCCATAGCAATAATATTAAAGAGCCAGAGGGGTATGATGAGAGCTTTTAAAATTTAGTAATAAACCAAAATAAAATTCTTCATTGAGTATTACTTTAAAACAGCATGCTTTGCATTAGCATTTTATTGAAGTTCGTTCTTTATTAAAGTGGCATTCTGTTAGGGTTAAATTGCTGGACTGAACGATTATTTAATGAATATGTTTTGGTTGCTAATTATGTCCAGACACTAATTAATCAAGCAGAAGTGGTTTAACTCTAGTTTTTTTTAAAAGTCAATTTTGTTCTTTCTGAAGATGGGAAATCTTCTTTATAATATAGCTCTGATTCTTATAAATTAGTTGTATTTTTACTATAATAAGAACTGTAATTTTCAGTACAATTTAAATATTTAGTACTTAACTTAGTATTAAATACTTTGGTAAGTGTTTTTCTTAGATTTCTCAATTGGAATTTTGCAGTGGATTAGAGGCCATTATCATTATATTATAAATTGTTGTTGTTGTGTTGTTGTTGTCATCATGTGCCATTGAGTTGCTGCAATTCATAGTGACCCTATGTACAACAGTCCTAAAACCTGCTCTGTCCGGTGCCAATCTTATTGTCTCTGACACATCTACCCTCATTACCCCAGTCCCCTGAATCAATCCTTCTCATTGAAGGTCTTTCTTTCTTGCGCTGTCCATCCACCTCCCCAACAAAGACTGGTCCCGCCTTGCAACATGTCCAAAGTATGTCAGATGAAGCAGCCTGGTATCAGCCTCTCTAGGATGAACAGAACAGAAACAGAAAGCACTAGTAGACCATGATGATCTCACGTCTGCAGCCCTGAGGCCAGAAGGACTACATTGTGCCTTACTATTACCATTGACCACTCCTAAAGGGATGGCAGCAGAAGATCCTTGATGGAAAGGAAAGGGGACAAAACTTTGCCCTGTGGAAGCTAATGGAAATCTTGAGAGTTCCTCCTAAATATTCCTGAGTATTTAGTCATACTTTACCTGGACAAAACTCACCCCTGGGCCTCAACCTTCTGTTGAACAATTGACAGCCTGATAAAGCAATAACACAAGATGATCAATAACAGCCCTTAGAATATCTAATCATATAAGGTCAAAAGAGCAGTATTTGTTCACAGATAAAGTCCAGGAGGCAGGAAGGAGCAGGATAGAAGTATTATTGGAAACTAGAATTACAGTCAGGAAATGGGAGAATATTATGATGCTGTACTGCAATTAATGCTATTGTTGAGTTTTAATTAGCGCCATAAAACAAAAGGCAAGTGAATGATTGAATGTAAAACCAATATGGTTTGTAAACTTTCACTCACATTACAATAAAAACAAAAATGTACCTACAACAAAAAGGAGTCTGAATATTTAGTTAAATATAATTTCTTTCTTAAAACATTTTTTAGTGCCTTAGAACGAAAATGATCCTAAATAAGACTCATCTTCCTTTTTAGATTTTAAATATTTAAATGGATTTTATAAACATTTCTTCATTTCTAATGAATTCTGATTTCTTTCCTCTTGGTACTTTTAATTTTACTCAATGCTTTTTCCTCCAGGTAAAAATTATCCTATTCTGTCACTGGAGTCTTATAAATTATTTTCTCTAAGAATCCTTTGTGATGTGTTATAGTTTATTAAATATTCCTTTCTGTTCTTCTCATTTTGTATCCTTTTATTAATCCCTGAAGTAATTTTAAATGAACATACAGCAATAAAAAGATCAACAAAGTTTTTTAGAGTGTAATTATTCTAAGTTATCCTTTTATTGAACATGAATAAATACTATTATTAGCATGCTCTAGTGGATTAGTAAATTGGAATGTATGTAATTTATTTTTAAAATTTAAACCTAGATTTTAAATTCTAGGAAAATAATGCATTATATATTATGGAAAATGATACAAGATATAAATTTCTTGTCAGTAGGAACATTTTATCTTTATTTGTAACTAATATTTTTTTCATTGAAAATAGTATTGTGCTCTGGACATGTTGAATAATTAGTTACTAGATTCTGTATCATTAATTCTATAATCCTAATAAAAACGTGTAGTTTATTTATGGAAAAAATATGGGGATTTTTATGTAGCAGGCTTTATCTAGAGTATATTGGAAAATTCTTGAAGGGATTTCTACACACAACTGATTTAACACCACAATCTCTGTTGGCCTAGTGGTAAGAAGTTGCTCTGTATTCCTGATGGTAGGCAGTTCGAATCCACTACATTTTATTTGGGAAGAAGATATGCAATCTCCTACCTTCTGATAACTGCCTTTGAAAACCGGCTGTGGGTGAGTTCCAACTCAATGGTACACAAAACAACAGCTAGAGTATATGGCTCAGTATCAAACTAATTGCAAATATGCATTAGTTATTGTACAGAATTGTTGATGTTGTTGTATATCATTGAGTTAGAATCAACCAATCGCTGACCCTCAGTCAGGCTTTCAGAGGCAGTTAATCACTTACAAGGAGGGTGTCCATCTTTCTCCTGCACAGTAGCTGGTGGATTTGAACCACATGCTTTCAGAATTGCAGCACAGCTTCTTGCCACTAGGTAATCAGAGCTTATAAAAAAGAATGTTATATAGTTCTGGTGGCAGGCTAACATTGCACTATATACCAGGGAAAGGCATATAGGACAATCACCAGGCAAGCTTGGGCTAATGCTGTAGGAGCTCTACTGAGGGAGGGCCAAAAATTTTAGTTGTCCCATCTAGTCACCAGCCCTACCCCAGCTGAAACTGATCATCGCTAGCCCTCTTTCCATATGTCCCCTTCCCCTTATTCCTCACTGCGTGCCTGTCTTCCCTACCGGAAGGCCTTTCTATATTTCAGCCCCAGCAGCCTGCCCCTCCTAAGATGATTTTACCTTGCCTCCTTTCTACTCCTTCACTAGCCACCACTGCAGACCAGACCACTTAAAAGCTGCTATCAGTGTGTAAAACCACTTTGTTGGGGATCTTCTTTTATTGTTGACCCTCCACCTTTCCAATCATGATGTCCTTCTCCAAGGAATAGTGTCTCTTAGCAATATGCCCAAAGGATGGGAGACAAAGTTTTGTTATCTTTGCTTCCCAGGAGCATTCTGACTGCACTTTCTCCAAGATTTATCTGCTTGCTCTTGGTAGTCCATGGGTACTGTTATCCAGTACTTTTCTACAACACTACAGGTTAAAGTCATCAATTCTTCTATCATCCAGTTTTCAGATGCATAGCAAGTAATTGAAAATACCATGGTCTGAATCATGTACACCATAGTCTTTAAACTGGCATAATTGTCTTAAGTAATTTGGAGAAGTCCCTGACAGCAGACTTGTCGAATGACAAATGTCTCCTGATGTTCTAACTGTTAGTACCAAGGATGTTGTTTGTGGAGCAAAGTAAGATGAAAATATTAACAACTTCAACCTTTCCCCCTTCTATCATGATGTTGCTTATTGACCCAATTGTGAAGATTTTTGTTTTCTTGATTTTGAGATACAATTCATGTTGTAGGCTGTAGATTTTGATCTTTTGTAAGAAATGTTTTAGTTCTTTCTTTCAGCTAACAAGGCTGCATCTTTTGCATAATACAGGTTGTTGATCAACTGGTTGTTCCCCAGTCCTGATCCAATATTCTTCTTTATAGTGTCCAGCTTTTTGAATTGTTGTTGTTGTTGTTGATTGCTATCAAGTCGAGATTAACTCTATGAACAATAGATGTAATGCCTTTCCATAGCTATTGTGGTTTCTTCAAGTTCATAGAACTTTTAGGAAATTGATGCCACTTCTGCTTCCCAACCTGCTTTACAACTGGGAGCTCCATCAAACACCATCCACAATGGGAAACCATTATGGCATTTGATAGCTCTGTGGCACAAGGTTCAGCATCATGACAAACACAGGTTACCTCATACAGCGCATTGACAAAGAGTGATGTGAAAAGTGGAAGAATGTTCCTCCAGCTATAACAGCACTACTATAATTTAGCAGTGGTTAAGAGTTGCAGAATAGAATATGACTCAGAGTAAGATTTGCACAAAAGACCTGACATCTGTTCTATAATTAACGTCATTTCTGTACAATTTTAAGAGTTTTTGCAAAAAAAAAATTCAGATTAAATAGATATGGGAAAAAGGTTATATCCCTGGAACACATGCTTTCTGACTTTAAACCATGCAATGTTTTCTTGTTTTGTTTGGTTAACAGCTTCTTGATCTACGTATAGACTTTGTATAAGCACAATTAAGTGTTCTGGGATTCCCATTCTTCTCAGTGTTAGCCACAGTTTGTTATGATCTGATACACAGTCAAATACCTTTTCATAGTCAATAAAACATGTATAGACAGTCTTCTGGTATGCTTTGATTCCAGCCAGGATCTATCTGACATCAATAATCAACCAAGAACCATCTGCCATCAGTAATGCTATCTCTTGTGCCACAGCCTCTTCTAAAGCCAGCTTAAACTTCTGGAAGTTCTCTTTCAATATACTATTTTAGCCTTTTTTTTTTCATAATCTTCTACAGTATTTTCCTTGCATTTAAGGAGTGGCATCTGCTTCCTAAATAACATGCCTCCGGAAAATCTATGAATTTTGATAAACTTCAATAGTTGTAGAGGGGCTTCAAGCCTTTTGTTCATAGGGTCACTGTGAGTCATACTCTACTCAAAGACAATCAACAGCAACAACAACAACAAAATTAATGATAAAGGAATGCAGTTCTAAGCCACCACTTGGTTGGTGGGAGAGAAATGGGCAGCCTCCTCCCATGTGATTAACTGCTTCTGTCAATCCAATGGAGAATAATTTACAGATTGGTTCCAACTCTACAGTTCACAACAACAACAAGCCATTGTTTTATAGTTTACGACATGGCTGACTGGGATTATACTAATGTTGTGAATAGTATCTTTTGGGTGGGAACATGTAAACAAGGCATGGAAACTAGGAATAAGGGTATTGAGGGTCTTTTCAGGTTTAGTTTGAGTAGGTTTAGATGCAGAAAATGGGAATCTCAAGAAAGAAGTAGAAATTCTTACTACAGTCAGACTGGGACCTGAACAAAAGGAGCCACAACAGCAGTAGTAGAGAATCAGAAGGGACTGAGTCTCTCAACAGAAAGCAGAGACTGAGTCAACGACAACTGCTGCACCAGAGGGCCAGAGTTGAGAGTTATTGACCAGAGTTGCTGGAGGACATGGGTCAGAGAGAGAGGCACCATAATTGGCATGACTAAGAGAGATTTCAATTGAATTACACATCAACATCAAGAAAAGAAAAACCCTCACAACAACAGGAAAAATGGAGTAAAGCTTGATGTTATCAACAATTTCATTTTGATTTGGATCAGTAATCAACACTCATGGTAGAAGCAGTCAATAAACCAAAACACATGCTCTTGACAAATAGAGAATCAAGGAACAACAATTTTGAAAAACACTATGCAACTTGGGAAAGACTCTAGAGCATCATGCAGAGTGGACTAACTCAGTCTCATAGGGGTAAAACACTGAAAAAAACCATTATTGTAAAAATAGAAGGACAACTAGCAAAACATCTATGGGGACACAAGGATGGATGGAAGCAGAAAGATGAGGATGGGTAGGGGCGAAACCACCGGGTTGCATAATTTGGTGGGCAGAAGGAGCTAGTGAAGGTCCCAGTAGAGATCTGAAAAGACTGGGTAATGACAGGCAAGGTCAAATGATGATTAATTTTATAAAACATAATGCATAGGAATGATTGTATGAAATAAAATGTGAATAAGACTAGTGTGAAACACAATGAAACACAAACTACAATAAAATAAAATTAAAAATACAAAAAAAGAGTATGCACATTATTACAGAGATGCTGGACATTAAAAGTGCAGAATTGGAAAACACAGAAGACTTTAATGAAACAGCGTATGAGCAAGAGCCTATGGTGATGGAGGAAGAAGATCCGGCTGCTTTGAAGGAAATAGCAAAAAATCAAGCCCCAAGAATAGATGGTATACCAACTGACATATTTCAGCTAATAGATGCTACCCTGGATGTGCTCAAAAAGTTGTGCCAAGAAATCTGAAGAACAACCACTTGGCCAACTGACTGGAAGAGATCTCTATTTGTTCCCATCCCAAAGAAGGGTGACCCAACAGAGTGTGGAAACTATAGAACAATATTATTGATTTCACATGCAAGGAAGATTCT
>NW_006399858.1:700294-709408 GCF_000299155.1 Elephantulus edwardii
GAGATTGTTCACAGCTTTAGTTTGCTTGGCACCACAGTCAACACTGTTGGAACCAGCACCCAGAAAATTAAAAGACATATTGGGGTGGGAAAGTCTGCTGTTAGGGACCTCTCCAAAGTACTGAAAAGCAATGGTGTCTCTCTAGAGACTAAGGTGCGTCTGATACATGCCATGGTCTTTTCTATCACTTGTTATGCATCAGAAAGTTGGACAATGACTAAGGAGGATAGAAGGTGAGGATAGAAGCCTTTGAGCTGTGGTGCTGGAGAAGAGAATTGAATGTACCATGGACAGCCAAGAAAACAAACAGATTAATCCTGGAAAGTGTTAAACCATGTGGCTCCTTGGAGGCTCCATCTAACATACTTTGGACAAGCTGTAAGGAGGGAGAGGTCCTTGCAGAGGGACATCATGCTTGGTAGGGTGGAGGGACAGTGCAGGAAGGGGTGGATTGATTCAGTGACTGGGGTAATTGGGATGGGAATGTCAGATACAGTGCTATTGGCACAGGACAGAGCAGAGTTTAGGGCTGTTGTACATAGAGTTGCTATGGAGTCTCAAGTGTTTCGACGGCACATGACAACTACAACAACATAATACCTGTGCACACACAGTCACATATATAAATTGTGAACACATTAATTTATAAGTGGTCATGTGATTTTCACAAAGTTCCTTGACCTATAAGTTCATTTCTTAACCACCTGAGATCCATGTACCCAAGAAACAATGGTAAACTCATAGTAGAACTTTGATATAAATAATAATCTACTATGTGATAAAAGAAAGGATGTATGTTATTTAATTAACTTGTGTGTATATATATCTGAGAACATAAAATTCTGGATTTCATCACACACACTAATGGACAATATTTCTGATAATAATATGTATAATTATATTTAACGTAATTATTATGCTAAGAAAACAGATTCATCGTAGAGAGGGTTAAACCAGCATGCTCCTTGGAGGCAAGGATTCTGAGGCTTCGTCTGACATACTTTGGTCATGTTGTAAGGAGATACTTTTCCTTGGAGAAGGACATCATGCTTGGGAGGGTGGAGAGAAGGTTCAGGAGGGGAAGGCCCTCTGGGAGGTGGATTGATTCAGTGACTGGGGAAAGCGGGATGAGTGTGTCGGAGACAATGAGATTGGTACAGAACAGAGCAGAGTTTAGAGCTTTTGTACACAGGGTTGCTATGAGTCGCAAGGGATTCTACGGCACATAACAACAACAACATTATCCACTGTAGCTGATGATACAGAAAGCACATTTTACTATACTGACTCATAACAACAAATTTTGTAAGATCTCATATAAACAAAGAAATTTGAATAGTTACTTAGGTTTCATATAAGATAAACACATTCTAATTTGTTTTTCTCAGAGTCTCAGAATAAAAGAATGTCTGTTTGTGTGCATGTGTGTGATGTTGTTGTTGTTATATGCCATCGAATCACCTGCAACTCATAATGACCCTACATACAACAGCCCTAAACCCTCCTCTGTCCTGTGCCAGTCTGAATGTCTCTTGACACATGAATCCCCACTACTGCAGTCATTGAATCAATCCACTTCATAGAGGGTCTTCTCTTGCGCTGTCCCTCCAATCTCCCAAGCATGACGTCACTCTCCGAGGACTAGACCCTCCTTGCAACATGTCCAAAGTATGTCAGACAAAGCTTTAGAACCCTTGCTTCCAAGGATTAGCCCAGTTTAACCCTCTCCAAGATGAACCTGTTCATTTTCTTAGCAGTCCAATCCAATACTGTTTTCCAGTACCACAGCTCAAAGGCATCAAGTCACCTTCTATCCTCCCTAGCATTTTCCAGCTTTCTGATGTACAACAAGTTATTGCAAAGACCATGGCTTGTATCAGGTGTACCTTAGTCTCCAGAGGTGACACTACTGCTCTTAAATACTCTGGAGTATGTTTTTTAGTCTCCTGGTTACTGGTGCCAAGAGTGTTGACTGTGGAATCAAGCAAACTAAAGCTATGAACGATCTCAATCTCTTCACAATCCATGCTGATGCTGCCAATTGGCCCAGTGGTTAGAATATTTGTCTTGATATTGAGCCTCAATCCATATTGAAGGCTACAGTCCTTGACCTTCTGCAGCAAGTGTTTCAGGTCCTCTTCAGTTTTAGCAAGCAGTGAGTTGTAGCAGTAAGATGTAAAATGTTGTACAAAGGAAAATCGTTACAGATTATTATAGTCATTTTCAGGGATGGAGACTGACCAAGAATAACTGCTTTAGGTTTTGGTTTTTATAAGTCCATGATATGTTCAAGACTCTTCTCCAGCATCACAAGTTGAAGGCATTTTGAAGCTCCGCCTCACTTACTTTGGGCACGTGACCAGGAGAGAATGTTCCTTGAGGAAGGACATCATGCTCAGCAAGGTGGAGGGACAGTGCAAGAGAGGAAGACCCCAGATGAGATGGATTGATACAGTGACTGGTGCAATGGGTGTTAGTATGTCAGAATTAGTGAGACTGGCTCAGGACAGAGAAGGGTTCAGATCTGCTGTATACAGAGTCTCTGTGTATGACAGGTGACCCAACCAATAACATTCTATGACAGGTTTAAAATCAGGAGTGGCATCCACTTACTTAACAACATGCCTTTGGAAACTCTATGAACTTTGATAAATTTCAATTACTGTAGAGGGACTTCAGACCTTTTGTTTATAGGGTCTCTGTGAGTCATGCTTGACTCCAAAGCAATCAACAACAACAACAACAATTTTAGGTTGCATATTCATTTTTAAATTTTTATTTATTTTAATGAACGTTTACAGAGACTTTGGATTTCTATTCATTCATTATTGCACACTTTTCTCCTGTTCACCCCTTCTCCCCAGTTCACTTTTCTCTTTGAAAAGTAAAACAAAACAAAACAAAACAAAAAAGCTTTCATTGTTACACAATCTCCTCTCACCTCAGTCCACTCCACTATGTAGCTTTCATTCTGGATTCTTATCATAACAATAATACCTAAACACATATTCCTCCTAAACAGTTCTCTCCCTCATCGGTTTCAATGCTATATACATTATCCCTTCTTAGATTCCCTTCAACGTCACTGTCAGTCCTCTTTTACAACATTGTCACTATGCAGTATTTGTCCTTTTGTGACTGAGATGACTCAGCATAATGTACTCCAGGGTCACTTATTTTGCATAATATTTCATGAGTTCCTTGATTTTCAATGCAGCAGAGTATTACATTCTGTGAATATACCAAATCTTGTCTATCCATTCGTTTGTTGATAGGCATTTTGGTTGTTTCCAACTCTGTGAACAAAGCCACAATAAATATGAGTGAGCATATATCTGCTTGAGTGGCAGTTCTAGTTTCTTCGGAGTATATTCTGAGTAGTGGAATTGCTGAGTCAAATGGTATTTCTATCCAACTTTTTGAGAAAGTACCATACTGCTTTCCGTAGTGGTTGTACCATTTTACACTCCCAACAACAGTGAATAAGGGTTCCAGTTTATGCACAACCTTGCCAGCATTTCTTGTTTGCTATTCTATAAAATTTTGCTATTCATAGTTGTTTTAATTTGCTTCTCTCTTAGAGTAGGAATTTTGAGCATTATTTCTTCATGTTTGTTCGCCATCTGAATGTCTGCATTGGTGAAGTGTCTGTTCATATCCTGTGCCCATTTTTCAATTACGTTGTTTACCTTTATCTTATTGTGGTGCTCTAGTATTTTATAAAGTATAGATATAAGTCCCTTATTGGATATGTCATTACCAAATATTTTTTCACAGGATGTGGCTTCCCTTTTTACCCTGTTGGAGGAGTTTTTGGATATGCATCGGGATTTGATTTTAGAAGGTCCCATTTATCTATTTTATCCTCTCCTGGCTGTAGGTTTTTCAGGATGCTTGGAAGACTGGGTTTCTAGAGGTCTTCCAAGTTTTTCTCTAGTGAAGTTTATAGTCCTTGGTTTCAGTCCTAGGTCCTTGATCCACTTTGATTTGGTTTTTGTGTATGGAGTGAGGTGTGGATCTTGCTTGAGTTTTCTGCAGATACTCTTTCTTTTCCAATAGTGCCAACACCATTTTTTAAAAAGGCTGTTGTTTCACCACTTAACTGATTTCATCTCCTTGTCAAAAATCAGTTGACCGTAGTAGATGAGCTGATTTCTGGATTCTCAATTCTATTCCATTGATCTATGTGTCTGTCATTGTACCAGTACCATGCTGTCTTGACCACCAGAGCTGTGTAGTAGGATTTGAAATCAGGGAGTCAAATGCCTTCTACCTTGTTTCCCTTTTTAAGGAGTACTTTGCTTATTCAGGGCCTCTTTCCACTCCAAATGAAATCCGAGATTGCTTTTTACTTCTCTTTGAAGAATGGACTTGGTATTTTCTTGGAATTGCATTGAACATGTAAATTGTCTTTAGCAGTATTGTCATTTTCATAATATTACATCTTCCTATCCATGAGCAAGGTATATTCTTCCATTTCCTCAGGTCTGATTTTTGTTTCTTGTAGTAATGTTTTGTAATTTTCTTTGACTAGATCCTTTGTGCTTCTGGTTAAATTTATTCCCAAACATTTAATTTTGTGATTAATTATTGTGAAGGGTATTCTTTTTGTCACTCTAGAGAAATCCAATTTATTTTTGTATGTTAATCTTGCATTCTGCCATTTTGCTGAATTGTTCAACTATTTCCAATAGTTTTCTTGCTGAGTCTTTAGAGTTTTCTAACTATACTATCATATCATCTGCATATAGAGATAGTTTTACCTCATCTTTGACAATTTGGATACCTCTTATTTCCTTCTCCTATTACTATCTCTAAGACTTCCAATAAAATATTGAATAGGAGACATGATAGTGGGCATCCTTGCTTAGTTCCTATTCTCAAAGGGAATGCCTTTAATCTATCTCCATTGAGAACAATGCTGGTTCTCAGGTTTGCATATAAACTTTTTACTATGTTGAAGAAATTGCCCTCTAATTCTATTTCATTGATTATTTTAATCAGCAAAGGTGTTGGATTTTTCAAAGGTCTTTTCTGCATGTATTGATAGAATCATGTGTTCTTTTTTGCTTTGTTTATGTGATTGATTATACTCATTGTTTTTCTTATGTTGAACCATCCTTGCATACCAGTTATGAATCCCAATTGATCATGGTGAATTATTTTTTTGATGTATCATTGGATTATATTGGCCAGGATTTTATTCAGGATTTTTGCATCTATGTTCATGAGAGATATTGGCCTATAGTTTTCTATTTTGGTGGTGTCCTTTCCTGGCTTTGTATCAAGGACTTGTTTGCTTCATAGAATGAATCTGAGAGAATTCCATTTTTCTCTATTTCCTGAAATAGTTTATGTAGGATTGGTGACAGCTCTTGTCTGAATGTTTGGTAAAATTAACTTGTAAAACCATCTGGTCCAGGGCTTTTTTTTGACTGGAATTTGTTTTATTGCCTTTTCAATTTCTTCTTTTGTAATGAGTCTGTTCAGGTGTTCAATTTCATTTTGTGTCAATTTAGGTACGTTGTGAATTTCTAAGTATTTGTTCATTTTCTCAAAGTTTTCCTATTTGTTTGAGTATAGATTTTCATAATATTCCAGCATTAGCCTTTTTATTTTAGTTAATTCTGTTGTGATGTTGCCTATTTCATCTTTTATTCAGATTATTTGTATCTTTCCTTTCTTTTCCTTCATTAGTTTTGCTAATGGTTTGTCTATTTTATTGACCTTTTCAAGGAACTTACTCCGAGTTTTGTTGATAGATTCAACAATTTTTTGGTTTTCTATTTCATTTATTTCTGCTCTAATTTTTATAATTTTATTTTCTTTGAGGGTGTTGGTCTTTTTGCTGTTCATTTTGAATTTGTTGGAGATGTTGGGTTAGAGAGTCAGTGGTCATTTTCCCCCCTTCCTTTTGATGTGTTTGCTTATTGCTATAAATTGACCTCTGATTACTGTTTTGACTGTTTCTCAGAGGTTTTTGTAAGTGGTGTTTTCATTATCATTTGTTTCAAGAAACTTTTTTATTTCATTTTTTATTTTTACTAGTAATAGAAATTACTATTATCATGGTTTTCTAGGTATACTATCATATCATCTGCATATAGTGATAATTTTACCTCCTCTTTGCCAATTGCGATACCTCTTATTTCCTCCTCTTGTCGTATTGCTGTCACTATGACTTCCAATACAATATTGAGTAGGAGAGATGATAGTGGGCATCCTTGACTAGTTCCTATTCTCACTCATGTTCAAGCAAGGTGTTATTCAGCTTCCAAATGTATGGGGGCGTTGGTTGTTTTGTGTGTTTTTTTCTCTCATTTATCCTCTTGTTACTAATTTCTAATTTTGTAGCATTGTGGTCTGAGAAACTGCTTTGTATTATTTCTTTGTTTTTAAATTTATTGATACTTGCCTTGTGACCTAAAATATGATCTTTTCTTGAGAACATTCCATACACATTGGAGAAGGTATACTGTGATTTTGGGGGTTAATTAGCCTATAAATATCTATGAGGTCAAATTGATTTATTGTGTGGTTTAATTCTTCAGCATCTTTGTTGAGCTTCTTTCTGGTAGTTCTATCTTTTTTTGAGAAGGGTATATTGAAATCTCCAAGTACTAAAGTAGTGTTGTTTATTTCCTTTTTCCATTTTGCTATGTTTGTTTTATATATTTTGCAGGTTTTTCATTTGGCATATAGATATTTATGAGTCAGTTTCTTTCTGTAAAGATTTTTAGGGTCTAAAATCCAGTAGAGTTGCTATGAGTTGGAATCAACATAAAGTCAGTAGGTTTGGTTTGATTATTTTTGCTCCCATCTTGGTGTATATGTTAATTGATAGAGCTTAATGATGACAGCATTATGACAGATGAAGAAAAGATTGAGTTTGTTGACAATTTCATCCTGTTTGGTTCCACAATCAACACTCGTGATATCAGCAACTAAGAAATTAAAAGACAAATTACATTGAGGAAATCTGTTGTCAGAGACCTCTTCAGAGTGCTGAACAGCAATGACACCTGTCTAGATACATTGCCTCAAACCTAGAAACAAGATAGGAACTACCACTGAGTGAAACTGGCTCAGGTTGAAAGATGAGTTATGTTGTTATTCTTTGGTTACAAGCATCTTGAGCAGGTTTGTCTGAAAGGTCTATTGGCACCAGCATTAGTTTTATTAGAATCTACTGCTCTTAAGACTATAAGAAAAATAGAATTGCATTCCATAGGGCATTCAAGGTTGTAACTTTTCAGAAGCACAAAGCAATGCTTTATTTCCAAGGTGTATCTCAGTGGATTTGAACTATCAGCCTTTCTTTCAGTTTCCAGCCCACTGCTTAACTGGTCACCAGGAGTGGCAACTCATAGCAACAACAGAATATACTGCAAGAAGCTAAGATTATAATCCAAAATGTGGCTGAAATTATCTATTAGCATAAAATTCCCTTCAAATGACAGAATATATCATCTTGATGAAAATGCCACTGCGAACTTTTCTTCCTGTGGCAAACAGCTTGAATGCTAAAACACTACCACCCACGTACATATGGTTCAGTGTGAGCTCTGCCAAGACGCCTGCTTGCCATTTTGCTCTGCTTCTACAATGCCAAACACCCAGGTGAAAAGTGAAAACTTCAGTCACTGTTTCTAAGCACCCAGATGTTTAGCATCAAGTAAGTAAAATATCTGGATCCATGACAGTTCATGAAATGACACTTTTCCTTTATGTTGTTCTGTATCACATGGCACAGACAATTGTGAAAACACTAAGCACTCTTAGGGCTAAAAAAATACAGAGCATTTTCACAAATTAGCACATATTTCCTAAAGTATAAAGGAATCTTAGTTTTGAAATAAGCTTATAGAATATCTAACGGAGTTTCCTGCAAAATTTATTTGTGGAATCTCTAAAAATAAACCACGAAAACTCCAGGAATGGGCGGGGGGGGAAACACACACCAAAAAAAAGCTCAAGCAAACCCACAACAAACCAATAAAAGGAAATACCTCTAAATCTTTTTTTTTAAAAAAATAAGACTCACCCTCTGGTTTTAGATCATAAGCATGAATATAATTTCATTCTAGAAGCATTTGCTGTCGACTCCTTTGTTACAGAAATGAGAAAGAAAAATTAATCCTGAGTCTAATAAGCAGAGAAGTAAAATAATTTCAAGGGAAATGTAAAGAAGCACATTGCCTAGGGTGAAATTTAAGAACCAGTCAAGAGATTTATTGAATTCAAAGTAAGTCTATAGTTGCTGAGGCATCTTTTAACAAGTAATCAGTTATTATTAAGTTGAACTTAAATTTCAGAATAAAAGAATGTACTTCACAGGGTTTTCAATGGTAAGTTTTTTAAAAGTAGATAGGCAAACCTTTCTTCCAAGGTGTTCATGGAAAAATTTTGGTGAACAGCTCAATCAAACATGTTGCAACTCAGAGATTCTGAACATCACTTAGTATTGGGAATTCTGAATACTCAACCAGTTCCTCTCACTTAATAAAAATGAAACCCTTAACACACAAGTTATTACTAATAACTTAAATATTCAGAAAGATTGGGTTATATCATAGAATTTTTGATCTCTATAATACTTTCACTGAATTACTTCTCCCCTTTTAAAGCTTCTCTAAGAGCTCTGACCCCTTCACTTAATTATCCCATGGTCTAATGACACACCCAAAGAAGGAAAGGCTTAGGTGGAAAAGAATGCTTAGGCACATCTAGACGGATTCCTCTAGATGGAAAAATAAATTACTCAAAGAAAAAGTAATGGTAAGAAACTGATAAAATACACACACACACATATACACAAGAATGATTGACTATAAAGACTGGAAGAAATTAAAGCTCCAGAGCTGAAAATCGGAAAGCATGAGACAGACATAAACCAGAGCCAACCCTGACGAGCTGGACTACTTACCTCCTAAACAAAGAAAGCTTGCTCCCTACCATTAGAGTCATCACATAATTGTGGGTTTTGTTTGTTTTTTTATTATTAAATTTTATTAGTTTTAATGAACATTTATAGAGATTTTGGGTTTTCATTCATTCATTGTTGCACTGTTTTCTTCACCCTCCTCCCCAGTTCGTTCTTCTTCCCCCCCATGT
>NW_006399858.1:713828-750185 GCF_000299155.1 Elephantulus edwardii
GTTTGTTGATGGGCACTTAGGTTGTTTCCAACTCCTTGCTATTGTGAACAAAGCTGCAATAAACATGGGTGCACATGTATCTGCTTGGGTGTCAGTTATGGTCTCTTCTGGGTATATTCCCAGTAGTGGAATTGCTGGGTCAAATGGTCTCTCTATTTGCAGCTTTTTGAGAAAGTGCCATACTGATTTCCACAGGGGTTGCACCATTTTACACTCCCACCAACAGTGAGTAATGGTTCCAGTTTCTTCACAACCTCACCAGCATTTATTGCTTGCTATTCTGTTAAATTTTGCTATTTTGACATAATTGTTGATCATCTAGTTCATCTCTCAAATTTACTTTAGGGACTATCATCCTATAATATCAGTCCATTCATACATATATCTTTTTATTCTACAGACAAAACTCTGCTGTGTGTTATAATACTTAGGATCTTAGGTGTGCAATATCAACTTCATCCAACTGATGGACCAAAATTTCCTAGATGGAAACCAGACAAACACACTCAAATCCAAGCTGTTCTCTGTCCTGGTGTTTGAGGTTGACCTACCTTGGCTGGAAGACTCCCATGAAGTTATTTCCTGGTGACTAAGCCCTTGGCTTAGGCAGCCCTGCTGGACTGCATTTCCTGGATTTCAGTTTGAGATTGGAATATTTTTCAAATTTACTTCTTTTGGTCTTGGTGGAGCAGCTTTTTGAAGTGGAAATTCTGAATCTTTACCTCTGGCTTGCCCTTAAACTAAATGACCCACTCTTGAATTCCTTTGAAAGCCTAGTTCAGAATGTAAATGAGCTCACAACAGACAGAGGTTTATTGTTTCGTTGGACTTCATGCTTCTGGCAAAAGTTATGTGGTTTCTTTGGCCACATTGAATATCTTAGCATCCCTAGCATTCTGCAGTGTGTGTGTGTGTGTGTGTGTGTGTGTGTGTGTTAGACCTGATTAAAATAACGTATTCTGCAGTACCTTTTATACTTGAGTTTATCCACATCTCTGGGGTTTGGTTTTGGAAAGACTAGAACTTCTCCATAGAGTTTCCTCATTCAGTTTCTAAGCAGTTGAATGCCTAATAAGTTTAAACTACTAACCTCTCATTTTGCAGCTGGGCACTTTCATCACTGAGACACTGAAGTTCCTCTTAAATCTGAGTACTCACTACTTTTACTAATTGTCTTGGAGTCAGAACCAATTAATGGGTGACTATTAAGAGGGTTTTTAGAGACTGTAAATTGCATTGAAAGAAAATTTACCACCTTTCCTCTGATCATCCATTGATGGATTTGAACTGCCAAAGAGGCACCACCTTTTGGTTAGCACTATACCTCCATGCCTACTGTGTCACCAGAACATCCACAAACTGAGTGTGTAGCTATTAAATAGAAGTTTGATTATTAAAATATCTGTCTACACAATAGAGAAAGTTCAGAGGTAGAATTCACATCTCTCATGGGGAAGATTTTTGGCAATTGCATATCAAGCTTAGCCACCAAATCTGTCAATAAAGGTTTATATAGAGCTACAGTGTTGAACAGATTTCAACAGCCTCTTGGCCACAATAAATTAGTAAGAAAGACTTAATGAAAAATCTACTTGTGAAAGTCTTATGAATCAATAATACACATTTTACAGTATGTAGCATCTTTATGAATAATACAACAGTAGCTACAACAACAAAATAGTACTAAACCAAGAAAACTTGCAGACTGACTTATTTTTGTGGCTGCCTTTTTTTTTCTTCTTCTTTTCTTTTTCTTTTATTTGAGTTTTAAAAAAGCACTCCAGTTTGGAGTCTCCTGTGTGAAGCAGTTGTATTCTAGAATGTAAGTTGTTTTATTTAATTGACGTTGGGTGTAAACTGGCCAATTTTGTTTATTTAGTAAATAATCAAATATAATGACAATGTTGTTGTTGTTTGATGCTGTCGAGTCATAGACAACTCATAGCGACCCTATGAATGAACGGCCTGAGCACTGTTCGTACATAGAGTTTCCGGAGGCAAGCCATTTCGGAAGTGGATGCCTTCCTGCTTCCAGATAATGACAATAAGCTGCTTAAAATACTTAAGAGCCCTTTAAGTGCAATCCACGTCCCTATGCGAGTGATGTTTTTCACTTTTTTTCTCATTTCTGTCTTTCATCAGGGTAATTGTTAACTGTAATCCTAGATACCTCTTCCAGAGACAGAATTATGCACCTGGGGAAAGTATTATGGTTTCTAGAGAATAATTTTAAAAATTGTTATGGATTAATTCTGGTCTCTCAAGTGCAAAATACAAGTTACAATTAAATAATGGAGGTTTGAGTAGTATTCTGCCATACCCAAAGACTATCACATATATCTGGAAGGAAAAGGCTCAAAATATTTAAAATTTAAGATGACAAACCAAAAATATACATATTATATCCAGATAACTCTGATTATAATATGCATATGAGTTACTGACATCAGTTTTAACTTCATCTACTTGAAAAAAAAGTTTAAAAGATAATTTAATGCAAGACATAAATACTGTATAAAGATCTGTGGTCATAGATAAAGTTACTAATAAGCATCTAAACTGATTAAAATAAAGGATTGTTTAAAACCATGTAAATTATATGGTGTTTTTTCTTTTGTAGAAAAATAATTACGAAACTTTGAAGAAGTTAATTCTCTATCTAGAAAACAAAACCAACAACAAACCTTCAAGCTCATTTCCATTGAGTCAAACCAACTCGTAGTGACCCTTTAGTGGGTTTACAGAGGTTGTAAATCATGTGGAAGGAGATTATCCATCTTTTTATCATGCAGCTGCTGGTGTATTTGCACTAACAGAGAAGTACTGTATTTAGCAAAGCAGAACCACTCCTTGTAGACTACATTGCCAGGACACCCTTAACTTCCTGTAATACCCCACATATTTATTTCGAGACTATGGTGTCATATGCATATTATTTACTTGTTCTGTGGCTAACCTTAAGGAAAATGGGAATCTCAGAACACTTAATCATATTTTTAAGAAACCTATACTTGGACCACATGTTGTTGATATGTCTTGCTCTAATTCTGATGCCACATTACTCCTCACACAGCCAGTGCCCCTGATGATCTGTTCTGCATATAGATTGAAAAGGATGGAGATAGGACACATTCCTGGCATACATCCTTCCCAACTTTGAACTGTTCAGAGTTTCCTTGCTCTGTTCTAAAGACTGCCTCCTGGTCCAAGTGTAGGTTTTGCATAAGCACAATCAAATGTTCTGGGATTCCTATTCTTCTCAGGGGCACCCACAGTTTGTTGTTATCCACACAGTGAAATGCCTTTCCATACTCAATGAAAAACAGATAGACATTCCTCTGGCACTCTCTTGCTTTCAGCCAAGATCCATCTAACATTAGTTATAATATCTCTAGTATCATGACCTCTTCTATACCCAGCCTGCACATCTGGCAGTTCTCTTTTGATGTACTGCTCCAGTTGTTTTTGGATAATTTTCAGGACAATCTTGTTTCATGTAATAGTAATGATATTGTATATTGTTCCAAGCATTTTTGGATAATTTTCGGCAGAATCTTGCTTGCATGTGATATTAATGATATTGTTTGATAATTTCCACACTCTATTGGGTCACCTTTCTTTGGAATGGGAACAAATATTGATCTTTTCCAGTCAGTGGGCCAGCTGGCTGTTCTCCAGATTTCTTGGCACAACTTAGTGAGCACATCCAGGGCAGTGTCTGTCTGTTGAAATATGTCAATAGGTATGTCATCAACTCCTGGAGCCTTGTTTTTTGCCAATTCCTTCAGAGCCATTTGAACTTCCTCCTTCATCACCATAGGCTCTTGCTCATATGCCATTTCATGAAATTCTTCTGTGTCAGCCAATTCCTTCTGATACAGTGACTGTATCAGAAGACTATCCGTTAACAGGGCATATTTTTCCATTTCTCTGTTTCTCTATTGTGTCTTTCAAAAATGCTCCATAATTTTCTTTGTATAGGTCTTTTGTGTCTTTAGTTATGTACACTCCCAAGTATTTCAACTTGTGGTTGGCTAGTGTAAATGATATTGCTTTATTTATTTCCTTTTCTGATTTCTCTTTGTTACTGTAAAGGAATCCTATTGATTTTTGGATATTGATCTTATATCCTGTCACACTACTAAATTGACCTATTAACTCTAACAGTTCTTTTTTTTTGTTGTTGTTGTTGTTGAGTCTTTGGGGTTTTCTGTGTATACGCTCATATCATCTTCATATAGCAACTGTTTAACCATTTCTTTGAAAATCTGGATGCCTTTTATTTCCTTCTCTTGTTGTATTGCCCTAGCAAGCAATGCAATATTGAAAAGAAGTGGTGACAGTGGGCATCCTTGTCTGGTTCCTGTTTTCAAGGAGAATATTTTTAGTTTTTCTCCATTGAGAATGATGTTATATGTAACATTGTTTTCTTAATGACAAGAAAGACAAGGATTAGGTCTTCATTTTTCTGGTAGGCCAACCATCTGTTTTGACTATGAGACATGCAGATTACGACAAAGGCTGTCAAAAACTTTGTAAGTGGTTCTTATTAGTTAAAATTAAATCTATTTATTTTCCATGTCTAGAGTCACCCGTGTGAAGCTGTTGGTCAGCAATATTAGAAGTGCAAGTGGGAGCTACTATGGAGCTTATGCTTTGTTTAACTTTTCCCCTTCCTGCCAGAAGGGCTTGATGACTTCCATTGTGCTCCCTTTGGAACACAGGGCAATCATATATTCAAAGAGAAACTCAATTAAATTGAAGCATGGTTTCATGGGAGGCTTTCCCTGGTATGCTTGGCTTACCTGGCTGGTGTATTGTAGTGTTCTGGCTTCCCATTGCGGAAATACTCATCTTTAGCCTTTTTGGAGTGATATGATGGCACAGGTGTTTTTAAAGACTTGTGTAGCCAAGATTAAGATCTTGCTCTTGAACAGCCCCACTCTGATACCTTTATGTCTCTGTTGTTAAAAACAATGGCCTTGTCTTCTAAAGGTTGTTAGAGATTGACTTGGAGCTTTAATACTACCTTTTGGGAATATTCTTCTGAATATTAAAACAATTTTAGTAATAGAAATGGATATTCATGACAAAGCAGCATCATGAGAGTTCAAATTTGCACATCTCTGGATTGTTTTAGTAATCTTAAATACAGGTAGGTTTTCTTTCTTTCTCTTTACTGACTTTGCTGACAATCCTGGCCTAAATCTTATGAGAGGATTATAACATCTCTTGAGAAAATATTAGGTTACAGGACATATAGTGATACTTTTGTTTGCCTTACTCCTTATATAAGAGTTTACTCATTGGGGGTGCATCTGTAAGACATGCGCACTTTATAAAAAAAAAAAAAGGAAAGCTAGTCCAAATGCTCCAAATGTCTTTAAATACCTAAATGTCTTTAGAACAATCTGTTGAGGTGCCGTCTCATTTTCCCTAGAGGTTTTTAAAGTTAAAATGTACTTGTATACTCACAATGTGCTGCTTTCCCCCCACCCCCACCCCCCAGTCCTTGTAGTGGCAGAAACTCACAGAGAGGTACTGCAGCCACTATTAGGGCATTTCTGGGGGTGGGATCATACTTGGAACCAGTTGATGGGAGGAGAAGTATTAACTTAATGGAAGAGTTTTAGGTAAGCCATGATGGGTCTCACAGGGCACTGCACGCTTGTGTCCAGCTCCACTAGGTGACTGCATTTTTTTTTTCTCAACAGACACTTTTAACAAGGTAGTGCCTTTATGATACATAGAAGCTTGGACATAATGCCTTTATGACTACTTTTTACCCTCTTTATTATGACAGGATAAATTTAGCCAAATCATGCTATTATAATTAAAATTACCTTTCTGCTGCTATTTCACTTAACTCCTCATTCACATTTTGGCTCTGCTGCATTGCCTGGAGGAAAAAAAAAAAAGAGATCAACTTCTTTTGTTGGTAGTTATTAAAACCTGGAGTTTTCTGATGTTTGAACCCGTAGCTCATGATTAAACTTGCAGGTGTGGAGGTTGTCTTTCCCGTGGTATTACAGAGAGAGAGAGAGGAGAAGAAAGAGGGTAGTTCCCAGTCCAGGTGTCTCTGAATGGGACACAACTCAAACTAAGGAGAGATTCGAGACCGTTCTTCTCAGATACCTCTTGGATTTTCAGCAAGGCTGCCTGTACCAACGCTTGCTTAGGGAGACCTCATAACAGATCCACCTTTCCCCTTCTGAGCAGCAACAATGAGATGCTTCTCACTGGCTTCCCACTTCTGTGACTGTATAGTCATATCTGATATTCTACTGAACATACTTATTTTGGAATTTAACTTCTGGTCTCGAAGTCTATGGATATTATCAACACTGCAAAGTTGAAAATACAGTTTTTTCTTTTTTTTTCAGTTTTTTCTTATAGGGCTATGCAAAGTTAGTGAGGCTAAGGAAGCCTATGATTTTTGTTGTTGTTATAAAAAAGCATTTAAAAGTACGGAGGGGGGGTTTGTGCGGGGAGAAGGGTGCAACAATGAATGAATGGAATCCCAAAATCTCTGTAGATGTTCATTGAAATGAAAAATAAACAACCTAAATTTAAAAAAAAAGTACTGAAATAATGTTTTTGAATGACGATACTTCACTTGCACTGTTGAAAGGATAAGTAAATTAAAGAATGGTATTGTGATTTAGAGAGCCATTAATGCGGCAAAAACTAATTGGTTGCTGTTTCCGACCTTAGACTATTTTCGTGATTACTTATTATTATTATTATTATTATTTATTTTACTGATTACTTAATCATCGGGCCACACTTGATAACTGCTGAATGCTGCACCAAATTTCTAAATCCTCGTACTAACTCAGAGATCCATGTCTTTAAAAACATTCAAGCTGTAGTCTCAGATTTCTGCTTCATCTTCCATTAAAAATGACAATTTTGTAAATTATTACTATTAGGACTGAGAGCCTTTTGGCTCTGAGAGAATTCAATCACAGGAAACAGCAGCTGTGCTTTTTCTCTCTGTGAAACTACCCTACCCCTCTTTTCCTAGGTCCCTTGTAAGAAAGTATAAAATGCCCCTCTAAATCTTAGTGGGGGCTGGTCTTCCGCTTGAGAGTCCGCGCAGCATTTTCTCCTCAATAAACTCTTTCTTGACCTGCACTGGGGTTTGTCGTTCCTCTGCAACCTTACATTTATGGTGCGAAAAGCCTGGGAGGGGCACCTGCCAGGAAGCAACAAATCCTGATTCCCAACTTTCCCTGTCTCTTCATTTCTCTCTGTGTGTCTCATCCTTTCTCTTTTTCTCTTTCTTTCCTTTCAAGCCTTATCTATGGAGATTAGAAAACTCTCTCATACTCACTAATGGGCTAAATGGAGCTAAAAATGGTCTAGTCTCTTACTGCCTTCGTAAGTGAGAAAGCAATCTGACCTGATCTCATATTGAGTTTTTCTGGAAACTCTGAAACTGGCTTCTGTCTCTCCTCAATGTAACATGCCCCTCTCACTTCTGACCAAAAGGTACCTGAGAAGTGCTAGATCACCCTAATTAATTTCACTCCAAGGGTTTGATCTGCTTCTTGACTGTCCCTCTGAACTGCAGAAAGGATATCTTTCTCCAGGGCTTTCTGCTTTTTGACATTGCTGGCCTTCCAAACAGTGCTAGACCAAATTGGCGTGTGGTTCTCCTCTCTTGGATCTCCTGCTCCCTTTGAACTCCAAAAGTTCTGGCGTCAGACCAGGAAATCCCTATGCCATTTAGACTGGTCTTTCTTAATGCTGGGGATGCCCACGCAGTGAGCAGACCTTCTCCTCATGAGGACAAAAGGAAATATGGGATATCTTATTGTCTTTTAATCTCTCTCCCTCTCTCTGAGAACCCCTACTGCTTATCTATTTCCCAAACACGGGAGCTGGTTCTTCCTGCCCTTCTCAATACATTCCACTTGGAGTGTCTTCTCTGCTCTCTTTACACAGCATAGCCACAATAAATAAAAGGTCTCATAGCCCTAGAGTGGGACACTTGAGTTTAACACTCTGAGACTTTGACAATTTCTGCTGTCTCAATGACAAATGGTCAAAAATCCCCTTCAGGCCTTCTTTGCTCTCTACTGTTTCTCTTTATTTCTCTCTCTCTCTCTCTCTCTCTCTCTGTTTTAAACTGTTTTAACTCTAAGCTTTTTCCCTTTCCTGATCAAAACTTCCTCAAAAAAACACTTCATCATCTTTGATTCTGTGATCACTCAGTACCCCCTATTGCTCCTTATCCCCCCCACCTTAGCTATATAGAAATATAGCCTTACCATGGGAAGTCCATTTCCTCTTCTTCAAAGCCCCTCCCATTTTCCTCTCTTCAGCCCCTCCCAGACCCAGCCTGGAAATGCAGGCAAAACTTTTTCGTTCTTTGCTTTTCTCTCTCTCTCCTCATCTTACTCATAATTCTGGGTTTGTGTTGTTGTTGTTGTTTAAAAAAAGTGTTCTGCAGCTAAAATAACACTCTCTTCCTTTTTCAACCCTGACCTGCAAATAAAACATCACTTCCCTCCTCTGATCACTCAGCGCCTCCCAATGTTTCTCTACTCCCACCATAGGTTGAATACCACCTCACAAAAAAGTTCCTCACAAAAAGACTCCTCTAACTCAAACCTTGACCATACACTCCCTGCTCCATTCCCTCCTCCTTCTATCAACCACTAACAAACAGCTTCCCTCTTCCCACCCAGGGAAGTTGCACCAGCAGAAGGAACTATTAAAGTACGCATTCCTTACTCCCTCTGGAACCTAACTCTCCCAGATCAGAAAGCGTTTGGGGCTCTTTCTTAATGAACCCAAACACTTGTATTGAATAATTCAAATATTTAACTCAGTCATACGACCTTACCCAGCATGACCTACATATAATTCTAACTTCCACTTTACTTCCTAAGGAAAAAGAGAAAGCCTCCAAGGTAGATGCTGATGATCTGGGCAGGATGGACAATCACCATCCTGTAGGTGCAGCAGCTCTGCCCTGGGAAGACTCCTATTTGAGTTAGCAACATAACATGCCTGGCCATCAACAACATAATATAATGGTTACTTGTAGAGTAGCTGGGCTACAAAAGGCAATGCATAAAGTTGTCAATTATTAAAAGTTATGAGGAATATCTCAGAAACCAGATGAAAACCTAACCCAGTTTTTATCTAGATTAGCAGAAGCCCTCCAAAAGTTCATAAAAATTCACCCCAATTTTGCAGAAAGCATAATAGTTCTAAATGCACGTTTTATCATCCAATCAGCCTCTAATATTGGGGGGAAAACTTTAAAAAAACAAAAAAAACAGAAGAAGGTCATCAAACCCCTCAATGAGCTCTTCTAAATGTGACATTTAGAGTCTACAATAATAGAGAACAAGAAAAGGCAGAAAAAACCCAGAGAGATAAGGCTAATTGCCAACTCTTAGTGGCTGTCCTCAGAGGCCCTGGTGCATGAGTACACCATAAGACTCAACTTGGGACCTGCTTTAAATGTGGAAAAGAATGTCATTGGGCTAAAGCATGTTCTACTCCCTGCTGGGCCTAGTTACTGAAGACTGAAATTGCCCAGGGCCACTGACTCCATCTAATATCACCTTGGAGGAGCCTACTGTAACCATTCAAGTTGCAGGTAAGGCAATCTCCATTTTAATAGATACAGGAGGCCATTTATTCTGCCCTACCTGAATTTTCAGGACCAACTTTTTCTTTCACAGATCTCTGTTGTTGGCATTGATGGTCTTGCTTCTTCACCCTTAACCATGTCTCCCCTCCCCTGCCACATACAAGGATTCCCTTTTCACACTCTTTCTTCACTTAACCTTAATGTTCCATGCCCCTTTTAGGGTGAGACTTACTCTTCAAATTTAAAACCTCTCTCTTTTTCCACCTCCCCGTAACAAAATATATCCCTATACTCTTATTATAGTCCTTGTTTTGGTGTTTTCTTGCATCATTCCTCTAAGCAAACGTGGCTGTTTACCATATTGTTAAAATCCATTACTGCTAATTCTTACACTCAAAAACTAGATCTTTGCTATAATGCCTAAATATAACATCCTCTCTAAGTTACTTTTTCTGTTTCTTTCAGTCCTCCATCTACCTTGGTCCAACTTAGCTCACCCAACTTGTCTTAAAAACTGTTATTCTGCCTCAACCTATTTATACTCATCTTGCTACAAGTCTAATATTCTCTGTAGACAAGGTAGGCACACTTTCTGGACAGGACAACTAGTAGCTTCTAGTACCCACAGCTCCAGCTCTTGTCATGGGAATGCAGGACAATCCAAGTGTTGAACCTAATTTTATTAATCTTAATGTTTACTCCGTGTCTCATACGATTTCTCTCTAGTTTTCTACAGGAGTGGATGAAAATTTTTGCCAACAATACAGTTCATGAACTCGTATTATCAATTGAGTATCAACCATTATCCTCCACCATCACACTTATGGACTCTGATGCCTAAAATAAACAGCCTTTCTCCTTCCTTTTGAAACGCTGCCCCAACCCAGCAATAAGTAGTTACAGAAGAGAATCTCACCGCCCCCATTCAATATTAATAAAAGGCTGAAATATTAGGACTGCAGAGCCCTTTCCTTTCTCTTCCAGAATGGCTACTTAGAGAATCCAGTAACAGGAAATAGTAACTGTGCTTTTTGTCTCTGTAAAACTACCCTACCTCTCTTTTCCCAGGAATAGTTTTCTGGGACCTTAGTCCATTTCCCTATCTTGAAGGAAGCATCTGTAAGCATCCCCCTCCCCATGTCCCTTGTAAAAAAGTATAAAATCCTCCTCTAACTCTTGGTGGGGGCTAATCTTCTTCTTAAGAGCCAGCCCGGCAATTTCTTCTCAACAAACTATCATTCTTGGCCAGGACTGGGTTCTGTCTTTCCTCTGCGACCTTACAGTTACCTAACTTGGGAGGGACTGGAGAGCATTATGCTGAGTGAACTAACTCAGTCCCACAAGGATAAATATTGTAGAATGAGTATAAGGATCCAAGAGGGGTGGGGAAGGCGAGAAGCAGAGGGATGAGGATGTTTAGGGGGACAGGGATTAATCATCGGGTTGTACAATTTGATGGGTGGAGAGGTGAGGGAAATTGAAAAAAAATTGAATTTGCATTCGAATTTTGTAAATAAACTAGTAGATAATTTAAAAAAAATATGACCATCCCCAACTTTAAGTAGACCAACAGATGTTCTTTTGATTATTATTTTATAATGTGAAATGGCTTATTAACACCAAGAATCAAAATAAGAAATTATCAAGTATATATGGTATTTGTTGGGACAAGATTATTTAAATTTGTGCTGTTAATAAAAATAAAAACAACTCAAATATTCAACCACAATGGAGGAGACGGGGGAACAGAGGCATGAGGATGGGCAGGGAAGTTTGGGGGGGGTGCCTTAATCATAAGGTCACACAATTTGATGGATGGAGGGAGGGGTAGGTAAAGCAAGGGATAAAGATCTGGTGTGAAAAACATGTATATGAACTTCATAAATGAACTAGTATTAAAAAAGCTAAAATACAAATTAAAATCTTAATAATTACAATCATAATTAACATACACCAAATTGATGTTTATAAATCCTTTCTTTAATGAGGAGGCTGATCAGTCATGTTTTTTAAGAACTGTTTGAATTTCAGCTTCAATTTTCAAGTTAATTGGCCTATCCAATGAAAAACTTGCCTCCTATAGCTGGAAGCAGGTACCTAGGCTGTGTATCCTACAAATTGTAAACTGAGAAATTAGTAAATGTAATATTTTTGCACGTTAACTGTGGCAATTTTTTTTAATCCAATGATGCAATATGCACAATTTAAAATATAAAGCATTCTTGGTAAGTATAAGCAGCCTAAACATTCTTAAAACTGATATCTATTATAATGATTATACAAGGACAAAGGAATTTGCTAGGACCCCAAAACACCATGATGAGAAAAGGCAGATTCATAGATACTTTTGACCTAAACTTTGAAAAGAAAAAAATTTAAAAGGAAGAACATAATTTCTGAAGACCAAAATGTGATTTAAATCTGAGTTGGATTAAGGAATTGAGGAATAAATGCAAGCCTTGAGTTGCAGCAAAGATGAAAGGAGTGCATAGAGTTATTATAGAATTGGCTGCCAGAGGAATTTTATGAAACAACATATACAAGAGGTAATGGTGATGGAGGAAGGAGTTTGAGCTGCTGTGAAGGCATTGGTGGGGGGGAAAAACCCACTACACATGGTTTCAGGAATTGATGGAATACATATTGACATCTTTCAACAAACAGATGAAGCTCTAGGCGTGTTCATTGGGTTGTGCCAGGAAATCTGAAGGAAAAAATACCTGGCCAACTGACTGGAAGAGATCGATACTTATTCTCATTTCTAAACAAATATGATTCAACAGAGTGTGGAATTTCTTGAACAATATCGCTACTACTACATGCAAGCAAAATCCTACTGAACAAAATGTTGTTGTTATGTATTATCTAGTTATCTGTGACTCAGCAACCCTATGTAGAACAGTTCTGAAACTTGCCCTGTCCTGAGTAGTCTCACTGACTCTACACCCATTACCCTAGTTATTACATCAAGCATTTGGAGCCTTCCTCTCCTGCACTGTCCCTCCACCCTTCTGGGCATCTACACAGAAAAGACTGATAATCCAATTACAAAAGGGCAGAAAACATAAAAACACTCTTGGCAAAGGAGGGCACTCAAATGGTCAATAAACACATGAAGAATGTTAAAAATTACTAGCAATCAGAGAGAAGCAAATGAGACACCATCTCAACCCAATAACAGTAGCAAAATATAACAAGACTGCAAACAATAAATATTGGAGAGGATGTGGAGAGATTGGAACTTTCATGGACTGATGGTGGGACTATAAAATGGCACAGCCATTCTGGAAGATAATTTGAAATGTTCTTAAAAAACAGAACATAGAAATTGCAAGAAGTAAGGAGGATGAAAAAAATATTGATGCCTTTGAGCTGTAATGTTGGAGAAGATCATTGAATATACCATGGACTGCCAAGAAATCAAACAGATATATCTTGGGAAGGGTGTATCTGGAGTACTCTTTAGAGGCAAGAGTTATGAGACTTTGACTCACATACTTTGGAAATATTACTAGAAGGGGTTTGTCTTTGGAGAGGAAGATGATACTGGAAAGAGTGGAGGGTCAGAGAAGGAGAAGAAGACCCTTAACTAGGTAAATGGACAGGGTGACTGCCTCACTTGACTCTTGTGTGTCAAGAAGTGTAAGGATAGCACAGGAAAGAACAGGCTTCAAATCTTTTGTTCATAGGGTCTCTATGAGTCGTACTCAATTCAATTAGACAGCATCAAACAACAACAACAGCATTCTATTGCTAGGAATATTGCAAAGAATTCAGAGTTTAGATAAAAACAAAGATATGTATTCATTTATTGAAACAGCGTTATTCACAATAGCAAGAAAATGGAAGCAATTCAAATGCCCATCAACAAATGAATGGATAAAAACCTGTGGTATACTCACACAATGGAATAGTATGTAGCACTTAAGAACAAAGACATATTCATAAAGTAAGAGATAACATGGAGGAGTCTAGAGAGCATCATGTTCAGTGAAACAATTCTGGAATAAAAGGACATTTATTGCATAACACCATTACTGTGACAAGGGGAGAGAAGGAATGAAGAATCCAGATAAAGACAATACAGTAAGTGCAATTAGCAAATAGGAACAAGATACACACATAATTTTTTAAAAGGGAAAAGGGTTGTGGAAGTAAGAAGAGAAAATCACTAGGACAGAATTAATTACTGGGAGATGGGGGTGAAGCAATCAGTAAGATGCGAAAGAAACTTGTAGCAGAACAATAGAGATTGATTTTATAAAACACAAAAATAAAATAAAATAGGTAAAAAATACCCACAATGTACAGAAATGCTTATTTTATATTTTATTAGTTCCTTGTTTTTTAGTACTATGTAGCATTCCATTGTGTTAATATATCATAATTCTTCTATCCATTAATTTGTTGAGGGTCACATGGGTTGCTTCTGTCAGTTTGCTATTGTGAGTAACACAGCAACAGACATGGGTGGGCATATATCTGTTTGGGTGGTAAATGATAATAAATATATCATTTATTTAGGGTATGTATTAGTGAAATTGCTGGGTCAAATGGTATTTCTATTTCCAAATTTCTGAAAAAAAGCCAGACCACCTTCCATAGTGGTTGTATCATTTCACATTCCTACCAGCAGTGAATAAAGTATTTCAGTCTCTCCACAACCTCACTAGCATGAGTAGTTTCCTGCCCTGTTGAACTTTGCTATTGTTACCGGGATGGGATGATATTTCATAGTTGTTTTTATTTGCATCTCTCTGATGGGATGTATTGATTCAGTGACTGAGATAATGAGGGTAGGGATGTCAAACAATAAAATTGATACAGGATAGATCAGGGTTTAAGGCTGTTGTACATAGGGTTACTAAGAGTTGCAGGCGACTCAATAGCACATAACAACAACAATAACAAATAGCTAGGGATTTTGAACATTTATTCATGTGTCTGTTTGCCATTTGAATGTCTTTTTTAGGTTTCGTGCCTATGAAATTGTGTGTCCATCCTGTGATTGGATTGTTTATATTTTTCTTGCTTAGTTCTGAAATAGTCTATAAATTTCAGGTATAAGCCCCTTATCAGATCAGATATGTCATTGCAAAATATGTTTTCCCAGTTTGTGGGTTTCCTTCTTACCCTATTGGAAAAGTTTTTTGATGTGCATAGAATTGATGCCTTTGAGCTGTGGTCCTGGAAAAAAGTATTTAGAACACCATGGACTGCTAGGAAAACAAACAGATTTGTCCTGGAAAGGGTTAAACCGGGTGGCTCCTTGGAGGCAAGGATTCTGAGGCTCTGTCTAACTTACTTTGGACATGTTGTGAGGAGAGACCGGTCCTTAGAGAGGGACATCATGCTTGGGAGGGTGGAGGGACTGCGCAGGAGAGGAAGGCCCTCTATGAGGTGGATTGATTCAGTGACTGGGATAATTGGGATGGGAGTGTCAGAGACAGTGCGATTGGCACAAGACAGAGCGGAGTTTAGGGCTGTTGTACATAGGGTCGCTATGAGTCGCAGGCGACTCGATGGCACATAACAACAACAACAACATAGGTAATTGATTCTTAGAAGGTATCATTCATCTATTTTATACTTTCCTGGTTGTAAGTTTTTCCGTTATGACCTGGAGGACTTTATGCTGAGTGAAATATTGCAATCACAAAAGGACAAATACTGTCTTTTTATAATCACTGTTATAAAATTGGACTTACATGTGCATTGCAGAGAAACTAAGAAAAGAGGGGATAAACAATGAACACTGCATTGGAACAGATGAATAAAAGAACTATTTAAAAAAGAATAAATGTTTAGGTATTACTTGTATGACAATACTCCAGTATAAAGGGTGAATAACAAAGTGAACTGGGGGAGAGCTTGAGGGGGAAGGAAGGAAATTATGCAACAATTAATGGATTTTTTTAAAAGTCAAATGGGGGGGTAGGGAGGAAAATGTGCAACCGTAAGTGAATGAAAATCAAACTTCTGTAAACTTTTGTTAAGATTACAGTTTAAAAAAGAAATGCCTATATAAAATAAAATGTTCATGAATAAAACAATATGTATGAATAATTATAGAAAAGTAAAGGTTGGTATAAATATATAAATAAGTAAATAAATACTATATCTATGAACCACATTTTAAGCCTGGAAATGAACTCTCTCCATCCAAATTATAGACAAGTTTTTAAGGTGAACGCCAGAGAGATATTTACTCCTTAGAACAATCACATACTAACTATGTGAGATGAAGTCTTGGAATCCTTGTCTCCAATGAGCAGCTTGGTTTCACCTTATTCATGACAGACCTGTTAGTTCACTTGGCAGTCAAGTTCAATACTCCTCTCCAGCACCACATTAATTCTTCTTCTTTCTTCCGTGATCATTGTCCATCTCTCTGACACATAGCAAGTAATTAAGAAGACCATGGCCTGTGTCAGGTGCACCTTTGTCTCTAGAATGACATCCTTACTCTTTGGCACTCTGGGAAAATCCCTGACAGGAGGGTCAGCTATGAGTCAGTTCTGACTGGACGGTAATCAATAACAATATAGTATGTATAATAGTACAAAATTCTGAATGTAGTAAATAGGCAATCAAGGGAGCTCTGGTGGCCTAGTCGTAAGAAGCTTCACTGTAATCCCAAAGCACTTGTACATAGTTTGTACATATAATCAGGAAGGTCTTTGGAGAAACATACCATTCTTGAAAGAGTCAAGGGATAGCGCAGGAGAGAAGAAACCCAGATGAGATGTATTTACACAAAACTCGGGTAATGAGGGTGGGTGTGTCAGAGACAGTGAGGTTAACTCAGGATAGAGCAGTGTTTCTAGCTATTGTGCGTAAGGTCACTATGAGTCATAGTTGACTTGATGCCACATAACAACAATAACAACAAATGCTAGCAGTCCATGGTACCCTCAACACTCTTTTCCAGCACTAAAGCTCAAAGGCATCGATTCTCCTACTATCCTCCTTAGTCACTGTCTAACACTCTGATGCATAACAAGTGATAGCAAAGACCAGATACACCTTAGTCTTCAAAGAGACACCATTGCTTTTCAGTACTTTGGAGAGGTCCCTAACAGCATACTTTCCCATGTCAATATGTCTTCTAATTTCCTGGCTGCTGGTGCCAAGAGTGTTGACTATGGAGCCAAGCAAACTGAAGCGGTGAACACTCTCAATCTCTTCACCATCCATATTGATGCTGCCACTGGGCAGTGGTGAGAATCTTTGTCTTCTTGACATTGAGCCTCAATCCATATTGGAGGCAGTCCTTGACCTTCTGCAGCAAGCACTTCAGGTCCTCCTTAGTTTCAGCAAGCAGGGTTGTATCATCTGCATATCGCAGATTGTTGATAGATCTCCCACCAATCTTGACCCCACATTTCTCCTTATAGAGCCCAGCTTACCAGATAATCTGTTCTGCATACAGATTGAAAAGGTATGGAGACAGGACACATCCCTGGCGTACGCCCTTCCCAATTTTGAACCATGCAGTGTTTCCTTGCGCTGTTCTGACGACTGCCTCTTGGTCCAAGTATAGGTTTCTCATTAGCACAATCAAGTGTTCTGGTATTCCCATTATTCTCAGAGTCAGCCACAGTTTGTTATGATCCCCACAGTCAAACACCTTTGCATAGTCAATAAAACGCAGATATACATTCCTCTGGTATTCCCTGCTTTCAGCTGAGATCCATCTAACATTAGCTACAATATCTCTAGTACCACGACCCCTTCTAAACTCAGCCTGGACTTCTGGTAGTTCTCTGCTGATGTACTGTTCCAGTTGTTTTTGGATAATCTTCAGTAGAATCTTGCTTTCATGTGAAATCAATAATATTGTTCTATAGTTTCCATACTCTGTTGGGTCACCCTTCTTTGGGATGGAAACAAATATAGATCTCTTCTAGTCAGTTGGCCAGGTGGGTGTTCTCCAGATTTCTTGGCACAACTTGGTGAGCATGTCCAGGGCAACATCTGTTAGCTGAAATATGTCAATTGGTATACCATGTGTTATTTTTTGCTATTTTCTTCAAAGGAGCTTGTATTTCTTCCTTCATCACCATAAGCTCTTGCTCATATGGTGTTTCATTAAATTCTTCTATATATGCCAATTCTTTTCTATACAGTAACTCAGTATATTCTTTCCATCTTCTTTTACTATTTCCTGAATTGTTTAATATTCTGCCTAAAGCATCCTTGATTATAGCAACTTGAGGTTTGAATTTGTTCTTCAGTTCCTTGAGCTTAAGAAATGCTGAGCAAGTTCTACTATTGAAAATCTGCAAGTGCCTATCTTATAAATCACAACAACATGACCTACAACCACTTATGATTGGGAAATTTTTGATTTGTTGTATAAGAAATTATTCTGAGTTTAGGTTGAGTTGACAACTTATTCCAGTAGCAATCTGTTTGGTTTATTTAATTTCAATCTGGAAGTGTATATATTGAGAATGGAATAAAAAAACCCCCATAAATTTGAAAAAAACAAACTCTCCCAACATAAAGTAAAATAAATACTGGAAATTTTTCATTTTCGTGAAAGTGTTAATTGCTTTTCAACATCATTTTTGGGAAATTATTTGGCACAAAACACTATTCCCCAATAAATGTTAAATACATGTTATTGCCCTAACTATTCTGTGTTGAAGTGGAGAACACATGACCTGGATCATCTAATAATAAGCAGGATAATTTTGGCTAAAATTGCGTATTGGGGTATACGTGATAAAAATTGTTATGATACTAATTGAAATGGAAACAATCTACTTTTCTTCTTACACTATCACAACAGTATTAAAAGTGATAAACCAATAATATTTTCCCTTGATAACTCCTAGAAGTCATTTAGCCTTAGAGCTCATCCCTCAAATTCAACGTGACATGTCATGAACGTCGGCCTTAATTTTTTGGAGCTGTATAAAGATCTAATAAAACAAAATCAACTCCAATAGTTTGCATTTGCCTGCTTTGTATTAAGCCAGCACTCATGGGAATTGCAAAGGCTCTTGGAACTAGCTCTGAACCAGTTAATAATAACAATCTTTTTCCCTGAAGAAATTAATGTGCCATTTTGGGCCCAATTTAATAATATGTATTCATTTTAGACAGAACAGCAGATAGCCTCAAGTAGATGTAACAGTGTCCTCAATGCCCCTGACTGCAATTGCAGGTCACAAATCCACAGAGTTAATTGTTATTTCCTATCAATTATCCATACATTTAGAAATAGCTATCTAATGTCCCCTTTAATCAACTTTAACACCAGACCATCAATAGCTAAAAATGACATTTAAAAATTTTACTTTTATTTCCTTTATTTGGTGAATCTTTATTGCAATGTGTGTTGAGTGTTCAAATGTCTGTTTTATGTTGCCCTTTAAAATTATGGACTTTGTCCTCACTTTGAAACAATTGAACAAAAATCCCTTATGCAACATATTCTTCATCACAAACACTTTCATTTTCTGTATGTGCAGATTTTACAACACTGAAAAGGTTTCAAGAATTTTCTTCGACTAAAGTAAGGTGAAATAATAATAGTCTGCACCTGATCTCCCTTAACCACAAATTCAACTAAAAAATACACTTAGGAATGGATGTTGTTTATAATATCATAATTATAAGTACTACAAATGCATACATTTAAGCGCACAAAACCCTAGAAAATATTGCCCTCAAATACATAGAAGGACTAGTACTGAATTCTTGTAAACACTCCTAATTTCAGGAAAGAAATGTTTGAAAAGCATTGAAAAACTACAACACATTGCCATCCAGACAGATTTGACTTGTAGCTTTCCCTCCAACCATTTTCTATGACTGTAAATCGCTGAGGAGGAGTTTGTTTATCTTTTTCCCATGGACCTGAGGGGCTGGTGGATTTGAAATGTCAAACACACACAGCATAACTCCCTATGGACTACACCACTAGAGCTTTCTGTAAAGCATTAGATAATTTAAAAATAAATGAATAAAACCACACGAAACCCAATACATTTAATAACAAGAAATAAACCATATAATGTTGAGATGATTCCTACTTATGGTGACCCCAAATGTGTCAAAGAGTAGCAATGTACTTTTTGGAGTTTGCAGTTATATATACACATAATATATATTTTTGAGTGGCCAGCAATGGTAGCTAGTCAAGATTTTGCTCTTGTGGTCACAAAGGTAGAGATTGAAGCTTAAGTGTTTCAGTGTTTCATTAGACTGATTGTTTCTATACATCTTTGCTTTTCTTCTCTCTTATTGGTTCTGGAAAATCATTAACTGTATTTTATAGGGCTACTCAAAAGCTTTTAGGTTAACTGTCAACTAAAGTAGGATGAAGAATATTGTCTTTGTAGATTGTGTTATGTCATTGATTTTGATGTTCCCAGAGACTGTGATCCCGAGGCTCATCACTAAATAAATAAATACATACATACATACATAATGCTTGATTATTCATAATGTAGGCCTGCTCTGCAGGGATGCCAGCCTTGGTTCTGTCCCTTATTCAAGTTACAGGGGCTGAAACAGTGTTTTTCCGAACCAGGGCCTGATTATTGAGGGTGGTAAGGCAATCTTCTCAAAGCTTTTAAGTATCTATCCAACAGTATCCAAAATACAGAGAGGAGTATGACACATTCAGAGAAATATTTTGCAGGATTGTTAATCTGTTTGCTTGTAAATTTGGGATATACATATTAAATTCTTGCAAGTCATTTGAGTTGAACATTTATTTTTAAAGAACTTTTAACATCAGAATTATTTTTTAATGTTCAAATATATAAATGATATACAAAATGAGAAAAATATTCAAATTGTGTAGGGTTATTTAGTGGAAAATCTTAATTTGGAAAAATATCCTTTATATGGAATATCTAGTTCAATAATATTGTTATCAGATATGAAATCATGCATAAAAATATGATGTAGGCTTAATGTTTAGCATGTTCAAATAACTTTTAACATCATTTTCTTTCTATATTCTTTTAAAAAAGTAATCTAGGTACCCAATTTGATTCCATGAAATTACTCTGTAGTTTCTTCAAACGCATTCCCTCAAGAACTGCTCTCCTGGAACATTCATTTAGTTCTGAAAGCAGTATTTATCTGATTTGTCTCTGCAATCGTGTCAGATGAGTGTATCCCCAAGGACAAATTTAAAAGCACTAATAAAGCTGTATTTGTTTGAAGTGACCTGCTCCATCAGTGGTGTTCACAGACTGTGGACCAAGCTCTACTACTCATAGGAAGCACCTACTTAGTTTTCATTCTGCTCTGAGTGTGTTGCTGAAGGCACTTCTTCAAGAGGGAAGGCAGGAGCACCCAAGAAAGAGAGGAGATAGTTATACATTAGGGAAAGGAATAAGCTTTGCCACGTATTTTGAAACTAATCAGTTGTGATTGAGTTGATTTCGACTAATAGTGACCTCAGTGCATCAGATTATACTTGAGCTGCTTCTGCTTTTCCAAGGGTGATCTTTTTTTAATTGGTATTAAATTTTATTAGTTTAAATGAACATTTATAGAGATTTTAGGTTTTCATTCATTCAGTGTTGCACTGTTTTCTCTACCCTCCTCCCCAGTTCGTTCTTCTACGCCCCCGCCGAATGTCTGTTTTAATTGTCTATTTACCACAGTGCTTGTCAAAGCCAGTTCTGATTAATCTCTTTTGTCAATGTGTCCTTTGCCATTCGCTATCACTCCTCCCTGAGAGAGAATTCACCCTGATTCATAAGGAAAAGGGGATGGCGTATTCTCTTAGCTACTTCCTGCTGAAAAGGGACGCTGTGGGTTTCTGGGTGAAGATCTTCTCTCACTACTCTAAAGGGCCCCTTTGGCAGTAGGAAACACATAGGCAATTATGGAGATTGATTTTGAAATTTGGATGTTATCAATTGTGATTAGCCATACATGTTCATATCCTTGAAGATGTATCATGGAAGTGTTGCAGCCTGGAAGACACAAATTTAACTAACAAGTTTTTGAACTAGGTTACCAGGACTCTTACAAGGTTATCTTGGGTGGGTTTGAACCATCAATCTCTGGTTTGACAATGGAGCCCATTGATGATTTACACCATCAAGGAATATTTGCTATTCATTGAGTCTTTGTGTAATGATTATTTTAAAGAAGTATATTTGAATTCCACTGTTTACAAAGTGCAAGGTAATATTTAGTCAGAGGTCTCTGGATGGCAGTTTGTCATTTTCTACAGTCCAATTGGTAATCCAATTGCATTCAATAATGCTGCAGAAGAAAAGTTTGATGATTACAAAGAAAACAAAAGAGAAAATTCTGTAGAACATATCTACTCTTTAACATGTAGAATCCCTATGAATTGGAATAAATCAAAAGACAGTGGTTTGATTTTTGTTATTTGTATATTGTTAAATTGACATGATCAGTATTTTTCTCTATGTGTGTGCATGTGCTTGTATGTATAAATGTGTGACTTTTATTTAAATATGAAGTATTCCTACTTAATACTGACTTTATATCCTAGTACAGAGCACTCTGTAAGAAGTAATAATTGATAAGTCAACACTTGCTAAGAAATTCTTCTTATCAACTGGGAAGCATAATCTTGACTATAATTTTCAGACAGACTCATCCTGTTCACATTTCTTTTCTTAACAGTACCTGAAAAGGTTCTTTCAACTCAAGTTTTTATAACAATAACAAAAAGTATTATCTGAGAATGATTGAACCCACTCTATAGAAAGGAGTCAGGTGCTCAGTTAACATTAACTTAACCCCCCCCCCCCCGAAACACTGTCATTTATAGAGACCATTTTGTTGTGATTCTTAAGAAAAACTGGAAAGATTTTTTTAGGGGCGTAAAGAAAAGGGTATATGTCTCTCCTTTTTCCACACAAAACTTCTATTTTGGTTCTATTATTTATTGGAGTTTGTGCTCAGCAGCTAACCAGAAAGTTGGAGATCTGAATCCTCTCAGAATGATTTAAGAAAGATTTGTCAATATTCTGTAAAATCAGTCATTACAAAACATAAGAAGCTGTCTTTTATTTGAACACACACGTATTGCTCTGAACTGGAGCCATCATGATAGTAATAAATAGTATCTGTTTTTAATTTCACTTATTTCATAATAGCTGCTGTGCCTGTGAGAAAGTGCTGGTGCCTTAGTGGTAAGAAGCTGTACTGTAATGCCAAAGGCATGTTGTTTCACATCCACCAGCTCTTCCATAGAAGAATGGGCACTGTCTGCCAGTGTGATTAACTGCCTCTGAAAACCACTGGAGGGTCAGTTTTGGGTTCGTTACAGTTTGAAGGAACACATCAAGAAACAATAACTTTATGTCTATTTACAGACAACTAGATTCACCAATGAAAATTTATTTACAGCATTATTTATGCTAATTAACTCCTTATTTAGTATTACATGTAAAGACCTTGTGTAGTAAAAGTCTTGAAGTGAAACTTAGTGACATGATATTACCTAACTACCCATAAAATATATATTTATTCTTTATTAAAGAAAATGTCAATGGAAAAATCCTAAAGTTAAGTGAAACTAAGCTAATACGTTTGATCACATTCACTGCTTAAGTATCTTAAATTAAGTACTCAGCTCAATTAAGTGTCAACTGACACTGATCATTTCACTCTTTCTGTCTCTGTCTTTTGTCACTGCTTTTGAACTCTCTCTTCTACTTGAAGGAGAGCTCTATCTATATGAACAATAGAATAGGATAGAATAAGAGATGAGGATTAAGCCAAAGGTGGCACTTTCCTGATTGTTTAAATGCCCAGCATCTGATGGGAGAAAGATTGGCCATCCCCCTCCCATGCGATTTACCACCTCCAAAACCCCACTGAAAGTCAATTCCAACTAAAGGAAATGAGTTTGAGCATCAATTGCTATTTGAAGAATTTCTTTAGAATTCACCAATCACTGCAGTGCTCTGAAAGACTGAGTCCTTCTTGATAGCTACTTATGCTTTCTACTGACCCCTATCATGTGTGACAGATGTCATGCCTCCATGCTACTTCCTTTCAGCAAGTATACCCTTCAAGATCGGACCACTTAATGTTTTACAGATTATCAACTCCATAACCTCTATGTATGGCTTATAATTATTTTGGCATTGGATCATGCTTCATTATATTTAACAATAGTTAAAGGCTAACATATGAGGAAGGGCAATGTATCAAATAATACTTTTCTACATCTTAGCAACTATACATGAATCACATATATATCACATTATTGTTCTATAAATTTTCTAAGTCTTCTTTACATCCCTTTCCCACAACATGTATGTATATTCCTTAGCCTAATTTTCAGGAACCCAAAGCTCTGAATTGGAAAGAGGAAAAAATAACCATTGGTTAAGAATTTGCTTGCATAAAGAGATAAAATTTCAAAAAGTCATGTATAGTAGAGTCTAAACATACATACTGTGCCTGTTCTGTAGTTTCATTAGAAAAGTAAATTTGAAACAGTTAGTAGCATATATAAAAAGATTAGATGTCTTTGCTACTGCCAACATGAAATATGTAGATCTGTTCATTTATCTCCATGAATACAGATATAAAGGGGAAAAATAAGGGTAAGACACACCTATTCTGTAATAGCTTTATCCTCCACACTTTGGCAAACCCATATATCTTGGCTAGAGAATTAAGCCTTCCTTGGCTTTAGTTTCTATTTTCCACACTTTACAATTTACGTGGAAATTGTTTCCTCTTACTTTTATTCTTACACCTTTATTGAGGGGGACATTCTATTTTATTTATTCCAGATGTTTCTTTTGCACACATAAAATACATAATGCATAAATACTTGTGGGTAGCTATGTTTTTTTATTGGCTTTTATATTGCACTTTTTTGCCTCTTAAAACTTTCTGAGTGATGAATTTCCATGTAACATTATAACATTATTTAGTTTTCTACGTGTTTTATTCAAAGGACTTTAGGTATTTTACAAATGGCATTATCATTTATTATGTGTGGCTAAGGAAAGTAAATTAAACAGCTATCTCTTAAATAGGATTTAGAATATTTTCTTGTAATCTGGTAAACCTGATTGAGTCTTTCAAACTATCTTGCTGTATGTATATTGAAAGTAATTTAAAAAATTACCTAGAAGGGAAATAGATACTGGGGAACAGAAGTACATTATGAATAATTACATAATGCATATTTGTTTAGAGATCTTAAAATTATACTTACAAAGGTAAATATCACTAGAAATATTTTATATTATGTTTGCACAATAACTATTAGGAATTACTGGATTTGCAAGAATTTATCTCATTCAAAAATGGATTTGTTTTTTAAGAAAAATCAGCGCATTGCCATCTAGTTTGTTCTGACTCGTTCTAACCCACCATTGGATTTCTGAGACCATAAATCTTAGAACGATACAATTGCTTATCTTTTTCATGTGGAACAGTACATAGGTAGTGAACTAAAAGAAGTTCAAGTAGGATTTAAGAGATTATGACACCAAAAATATCATTACTGTTATCAGATGAATCCTGGCTGAAAGTAAACAATTCTAGAAGAAAGCCTATTTGTGATTTATTGATAATGCAAAGGCATTTGACTGTGTGGAAAACAACAAATTGTGACTGATATTGAGAAGAATGGGAATCCCAGAGAAAAACTTAATTGTGTTCATGAGAAACTGATACTTGGACCAGGAAGCTGTTGTGCTAACAAAGTAGGGGAACACTACATAGTTTAAAATTAAGAAGGGAGTGTTTCAGAGTTGCATTGTCTCTCCATACCTATTTAATCTGTATGTTGAGCAAATTTTTCAAGAAACTGGACTCTATGAAGAGGAATGTGACATCAGGATTGGAGGGAGACTCATCAATAACCTGTGTTATGCAGATGACACAACCTTGCTTGTTGAAAGTGAGAAGGACTTGAAGCATTTATTGCAGAAAATCAAGGAATGCAGCCTTTGGTATGTATTGCATCTCAATGTTAAGAAAAGAAAAATTCTTACTACTGGAATGATAGGCAGCATCATGATTGATGGTAAGATTAAAACTGTGAACAACTTAATTTTGCTTGGATCCACAATTAACATCCTTGGTACCAGCATTTAGGAAATCAAGAGACACGTTGCACAGGGAAAATCTGAAGTTAGAGACTTCTCCAAATTATTGAGGAGTAAAGATGTCAGTTTGAGGTTTGAGGACTATGGAGCATCTGATTCAGGCCATAATCATTCCAATAACTTGTTATATATCTGAGAGCTGTACAGTGAATAAGGATGATGGAAGAATTGATGCCTTTGAGCTGTGGTGTTGAAGAAGAGCAATGAATATCCGTTGGACACCCAAAGGAACAATAAAAATGTCTTGGAGAGGAAGTACTCTTTGGAAGCAAGAATGCTGAGGCTTCACCTCACATACTTTAGGCATGTGGCTAGGAAAGGCAATTCCTTGAAGAGGGCCATGGTGCCTGGAAGAGTGGAGGGTCAATGAAGGAGAGGAAGAACCTCAACCAGGTAGATTGACATGGTGATGATGCAATAGGCTTCTCTGTGTTAGGAAATGTGAGGCACGGGATAGAACGAAGTTCAGATCTTTCATTTATAGGGTCCCTATGAGTCATACTCAACTTGACAGAACCTAACAACAGCAATTTCATTGCACCCACTGCCAGATGCACCAGCAAAGAGGTAAAAACTTTTGATTAAGAGTTCAAGAAACCACAAGACTATAAGATTTCTTAAAATAAGAAAGAAAAAGAGTGAAATAAATATGAAACTGTTGTGTTGATTATATTACTGCACTCACAAGCTTTCAGTAAGCAGCGATGTATCATCTGCATAATGCAGATTGTTGATGAGTCTTCCTCCAAATCTGATGCCACATTTCTCCTCACAGCATCCAGCCTCCTGAATAATCTGTTCTGAATATAGATTGAAAAGGTATGGAGATAGGACACATCTCTGGTCTACACCCATCCCAAATTTGTTCCCTTGCTCTATTCTGATGACTTCCTCCTGGTCCAAGTATAGGTTTCACATAAGCACAATTAAGTGTTCTAAGATTCCTATTCTTCTCAGAGTTAGCCACAATTTATTGTCGTTTAGAGAGTCAAATCCTTTTCATAATCAATGAAATACAGATAAACATCCCTCTGGTACTCCCTTCTTTCAGCCAAGATCCATCTAACATTAACTACAATAACCCTAGGACCACAGCCTTTTCTAAATACAGCCTCTTCTGGCAGTTCTCTGATGTGCTTGCTACAGAAGGTTAAGGGCTGCAGCCTTCAATATGGATTGAAGCTCAATATCAAGAAAACAAACATTTTCACCACTGGGATGATTGGCAGCATCATGATAGATGATGAACAGATTGAGACCGTAAACAGCTTTTATTTGCCTGGCTCCTTAATCAACATTCTTGGCACCAGAAGCCAAGAAATTAAAAGACATATTGCACTGGAAAAGTCTGCTGTCAGATACTTCTCCAAAATTCTGAAGAGCAATGATGTCTACCTGGAGACTAATGTGGTGTGATACAGGCCATGGTCTTTGCAATCATTTACTATACTTCAGAAAGCTGGACAATAAGCAGGGATAAGAGAAGGAGAATTGAGGTCTTTGAACTGTGATTTTTAAAAAGAGTATTGACTATCATGGACTGCTAAGAGAATGAACATGTTTGTCCTAGAGAGGGTTAAATCAGGCTGCTCCTTGGAGGCAAGAATTCTGAAGCTTTGTCTGACATACTTTAGACATGTTGCAAGGAGGGACCAGTTCTTAGAGAGGGAAGTCATGCTTGGGAGGGTGGAGGGATAGCACAATAGAGGAAGACCCTTGAGAAGATAGATTGATTCAGCCACTGGGGTAACGTGGTAGATGTGTCAGAGACAGTTAGATTGTCACAGGATAAAGCAGGGTTTAGGGCTGTTGTACATAGGGTCTCTATGAGTTGCAAGTGACTCAACGACACAAAACAACAACAAACAAAAAAGTGGCCTTAGAATTTTGTTGTAGTTGTCTAAATTGAAAGCTCTGAACTTATATAATCTTAGAGAAATTCTGGAATAAAATTTATTTAGTTAATAAATAGCTTTCAAACATACTACTTGATCATAAAATGTTACTCAGTTACTATGAGATTTGGTATTTCAACTTTAACCTGTAAATAATTCAAAAGCCATTATTTCTCATCTTATAAAACTGGAAAAACTTCTAAAGCTCTGGATAACTTTTTAAGACTTTTCAGAGAAGTGTGGTTGCATGACAAATTATCACCCTATAATCTGAAAATAATTATGAATACAAAGTGTTCCAGCTGACATATGTTTACCTGGAGGAGAAGCTGTGTGAGTTGTAAGTTAAATGCTAATAACTTAGTCATTTTGATGAACTGCTAGAGACTTAATGTGAAGTACTTGCCCTTCCATCAGTTTTTCCTATTATCTTGACTGGCTTATCTTCTAAATCTTGGGGTTCTTTGATAGTGGAAATGATGCTGCCAATATGTCATATATCATTAGGTAGCCTCTATATATGCTAAAAAATTAATCAGAAAAGCTGAATTAATGCAAAAAAGAATGCAAAAATCCATCAGTGGAATGTTAACGGCTTGCTGTAAGCAGATGTGTGTGTTTTGTCTGCTTAATCTTTAGTGAGTTGCACTACTAACTCAAAGACTGTGCCTCTTGGACAGCTTGTATCCACCAGTGGCTCCATGGGAGATATATGGATAGCCTGCTCCCATTGTAATTTAGAGTCTTCGAAGTTAATGGAGGGTCACTATGTGCCAGAATTTACTCTAATAGCAAAGAATTTGAGTTACAGGAAAATAAGATATACATATTGAAAGTGAAGAAGACTTGGAGCATATATTTATGAAGACATAATCTTCAATATCAATTACAACACAACATAAAGAAAATAAGCATTCTCACAACTTGCTAATCATTGTGATAAATGAAGATAATATTGGAATTGTCAAAAATTTCACTTTACTTGGAATCACAATCAATGTCCATGGAGCAGATCTCAAGGCATTACAGTGGACAGATGTGATACAAAAGATGTTGAAAAACATTATGTAACATAAATGAGTCTAGAGGACAACATACTGTGTTAATTAACCCCACCACAAAGGAATAAGATATACGATGACTGTTAGAAAATGAAGATGCATTGTTCTCCATGCATATAGAGTCAATTAACTAGGTACTTGCCTTAAAAATGTCCTAGTGTGTCCTGACTTGTCTTGCTGGAGAACTAAACAGTGGCACCACTTCCTGGCACTACCCTCCTTGACTGGTGGGCCCTGGCCCTGCCACCAGGACCCCTAAACAAGCTGCCTACAGGGCTTTTCCCCCCTTCCTGGGTGCTCTAGTCAGCCGTCTGGAAGCCCGGCACTGGCCCTCACAACTGGAAGTCCCAGATCCACCACCTGGACTCTCTATCTGGAAGTCCTGGCTGCTGCCTGGAAGTCATGCCCTGCCACCTGGAAGTCCTGTCCCCATTGCCTGGAGGACCTAATTCCACCATCTGGAGGGTCTGGTTGAACCACCTGGATGCCCCAGACCCAAAGCCTAGAGAACAACCCATTGCCACCACTCTGAACTGTGCCAGAAACATCAGCATTACAGGTGAACCCATTTAATTTCCTCTCATCTCCCGAAGCTTGATCTCCCTTTAGCCCAGGGAACCTTGGACTAGCCTAGCTACACCAGTTGCCTAACAAAAGAGGTTGCTATTTCACAGGGTTTATCACCCCAAAACTGAAGCAAGTCTTCTATTGAGTCAAAGTTCAAAGAGAAATTCAGACAAGGTAGCTGCCATGCCCTCCTCTGGAGCAGTGACAGTAGACCAAGCACCTGCTATTACCTCAGGTGTAAAAAACAAACTCTACCACAGCAATGTCACAGAAGATTCAGGCTGCCTCACACCCTACACAAACCAAAAACGAGATGTCACTACCAAAAAATTGATACAGTATCAATGCATTTCCTGAAGCCCAAAAATCAGATAGAACTTTATGACACAGAATTTAAAAGAACAATGATTGAATATTTCCAAAGGAAATATTCCAAAGACAAACCTGACAATTATAGGACACTGCAGGTAAAAACAAGGGTGACTTAACAAAACAATCCAAAACAATGCAGATTAAACAAATGAGGCATTAGAAGCTCTGGAAAAAGAAGAAACCACAGTTCAAAATATGAGGACCAATATTTCAGATGCTGTCAACATGTTGGAGGAACATATGAATAAGAGTTGAAGAGATGGAACACAGAACCAGTGGAATAGAAGATAGAATTGTCACCATTGATCTGCCAGAACAAAAACAAAAAAAGGAAGTAAAAAGAAAAAAGCCTAAGAATAATGTTGGATAGCAACAAACAGTATGACATGCACATAATTGGAATCTCAGAACAGGAAGAAGCAAGTAAAGGCACTGAAAAAGTTGTGGAATAATTACCAGAAGGAAACTTTCCAGGCATAATGAAGAATTGGAGAACATACTCAAGAAGCTGAGAGAACACCATATACAATAGACCCCCAAAAGAAAAACACCAAGGCATATCATAGTCAAAGATGGCAGAACCAAAGATAAGGAGAGAATTCTTAAAGCAGCTAGTGAGAAACAAAGAGTAACCTATAACGGGCAACAAATAAGATTAAGTGCCAATTTCTCAGTAGAAACCACGTGAGCAAGAAGACAGTGAGATATCAAACACTCAAAGAACACATCTGTCAACCAAGAATACTATACCCAGCAAAACTGTCCATTAAATAGGAAGGAAAGATCAAGATATTCTCAGAAAAGCAGAACCTAAGGGAGTTTGTAAAAACTAGACCATATTTCATATCATACACAAAAATCAATTCAGGAAGGATCAGACAACTGAGAGTAAAGTCCAAAACCACAAAGTTCATCAAAGACAAACTGGGATAAAGCTTAGACAGCGTAGTCTGTGGTATAAAAAGACTGCCAAATACAGCCAGAAATACACATCTATGGAGGATAAAATTGATGAATGGGACCTTCTAAAGATTAAAACCCTGTGCGTATCAATAACTTTTTCCAACTGAGAGAAAAGAAAACCTATTGACTGGGAAAAAAAAAAAACAAGACATAACAAAACAAAGAAAACCCAAAACAAACATTGTCAATATAATTTCAGACAAAGGTCTCATATAAAAAGTTTATAGAATATTACAGGGCCTGCAAAGAAAAAAAAGGGGGGGAACCCCAAACCCTAATAACACAATTACAAAATGGCAAAAAGACATTGAAAGAGTTTTCATAGACAAAGATATTCATATGGCAAACACATGAAGAAATTGTCAAAATCACTGGCAATAAGAGAGATAAAAATAAAAACCACAATGAGTTACAAACTTAATTCAGTAGCACTGGCAAAGTTTAACAGGACAGCAAGTAATAAATGTTGGAGAGGATGTTGAAAGATAAGAACTCTTATACTTTATTGCTGGGACTGGAAAATGGTACAACCACTATGGAAGGCAGTCTGGCGTTGCCTCAAAAAACTTAATACAGAAATTCCATATGACACAGCTATTCCACTGCTTGAAATATACCCCAAGAAAATGAGAACTGAGACACAAATGGAGACTTGTACACCAATGTTCATTGCAGAGTTATCCACCATCTCAAGAACACAGAAACAGCCCAAATGTCCAACCACAATTGAATGAATTGAGAAATTATGGTACATTCACACAATGTAATACTACACAATCCACAGGAGCAAAGATTTTCTAAATTACTATCTAACTTGGAAGGGACTGGAAAGCAGTATGTTAAGTGAACTTCAGTCCCATAAGAACAAGCACTATATATGATCATTCTTATTAAACATGTATGAGGATCCAAGCAGTGGGGAGGTGGGAGCAGAGGGGTAAAGATAGGCAGGTCTAGGAGTAATTAATCACAGGGTCCCACAATTTGATGGAAGGAGGGAAGGTTGGATGAAGCAAATGGGAAATATCTGGTGTGAAAAACAATATATATGAACTTTGCAAGTAAATAAAATAGAAATATTTTTAAATATGCTAACTCTGTAAGGAGTTATGTGCTGCTAACCCAAATATGGGGCTTCTCTAGCAGTTCGAATCTGTCAGTGGCTTTGCAGGAAAGATGGGCAATCCACTCCTGAGCCATTTACAACTTCAAAACTCTGCTTGAGGTCAGATGGTACCAACTACAAAGCAATGATTCAAGTTGAGTTGTATGTAAGATGACAGTCGAGAAGAGAGTCCCCTAAGAGGACCTGGACAGTTTGAATAGAAGTACTGAAAAAAACCCTTGATATGTATATATTTCAGATCTCATAAAACAAACAAACAAACAAACCATTTTGATGCAGAATTGGGCTGCTAATGCAAAAAAAAATTATATTGTTGTTGCTGTTGTTGTTATGTACTGTACAGTCATAGACAACCAATAACAACCATATGAATCAAAGTCTTGAATGCAAAAACTTTCATCTTTTCTCCAAGTTCATAGAGTTTCTGGAGGCAAGGTTTTTTGGACATGGATGCAACTCCTGCTTTGAAGCCTGTTCTTTTCAAGAGATCCACAAAAATCAGGCCTGAGGGTCACAGATCCAAGGGTCCAAAAGCTTTTTTAAAGATGAGGCCAAATCCCATCATATTACACCCTATTAGGAGCTACATACTCACCCTAATCTCAACCTTAAACCAAAAAACACACCTTTGCAGAATCCAGCCATTCCACTCATCACCCCATCCTGGAAATAGCCCCAGACTGGCAGCTGAAAGTCATTTCAAAGGTGAGACCAAATCCTATCAACTCATACCCTATTATGAACTAGAGCCAAACCCTAATCTCAATCCCAAACCAAAAAATACACCTTTGCAGATTTTTTTTTTTACTTTCTAATTTCTTTTTTCCCAATGCAAAATAAAAAAGTTTAGAAAGTAAAAGATCTTAGTGAAATAAATCTATTTCCAACAGAACATTTATTTTTTCTCTCATTTTGCTACATTTCACATCCTAAATTCTAGCAAGTCTCTGACTTCAATTTTCAACAGTATGCAATGACTTCATGTCTTTGTTTTGGATTGCTTTTTGATCTTCTTCATTCATTCTCTTCTCTGGGAGTAGACATGACAACTGATGGTGCTTTAGCTAATATTAGACTTCTACACTTTGTGAGGTAAATAAATATTAGATAATAATTATCCTTCCACTGAGAATTTCAGTGATTCTACACACAATAAACAAATAGAAATGAATTGTGCTTGATTTTTCTTAGAATAAAAATCTTTTTTGAAAGCAAATTAAGGGCCTTGGAAGCTGAATCAACTCTTTGGATTATTAGTCTTCTAATTTAGTAAGCATTTTAGTAGTTTATTAAGCAGTAGACAAATTTAGCACTTCTCTTTGTAATTTTTCTGATGCTATGATGGAGCCATTCATTTCTAATTTCTCTGAAACTGTGGAATGTTTTTCTGAAATATGCACATTAGTCATTTAGTAATTCTAAGTGGTCTGTTGTAATTGGCTAAAAATGAACTTCCTGTGTACAAGAAAGAACAAGCCTAAAGAGCCTAATAAATAAAACTGAAGCTAATTAAACTACAGATCTAAGGCATAAGAGTGACATAAAAAAACAAACACAATATATAAACAAGAAATATTCATTAAATGAGCATTTCAAACATTATCTCAAAACTGATATATGCTTCCTACAGGGGTTGTATGTGAATGTCATCTTGTTCTGGAGCAGTAGATTCAATCTAAGAGTGTTTTTTTTTTTTCATTTTTGTAGAATAACCCAGAAGCTACCATGCAAAAGTGCTAAAAAAATCACATAATAACTAAATTAATTAGAAAACATATTTAACTTTTTTTTATGAGTTTGTACTCATTTGTGAATCTGAAGATTTCTCCCAATTTAAGTGTGTTGAGCTATAGTCCTGAATCCAGCTGACTAGAGCCAATTGCACTGTCTCCAACACTCCTGACCCAAGTTTCCCAGTTACTGCGTCAATCCAATTCATGGTCTTTCTCTCCTGTACTGATTTTCCACCTATTCAAGCATAATGCCCTTCTTCAAGGACTGGGTCGCTCCTGGCAACATCTCCAAAATATGTGAGATGGAGTTTCAAAATTCTTATCTCCAAGGAGCAAGCTGACTTAACCCTCTAGGAACAATCTGTTCTCTTAGAAGTCCATGGTATGTCCAATACTTTCTCCATCACCACAACTCAGAAGCATCAATTCTTCTTCTGTCATCCTTAGTCACTGTCTAGCTTTCTGAAGCATAGCAAGTAATTCTGAAGATGAGGGCCTGGATCAGGCTCATCTTAGACCTCAGACTGAAGTTGTTGCTCTTAGATTTCTGGAGAGGTCCCTGACAACAGACTTTCCCAAAGCAATTTGTCTTTTAATTTTTTGACTGCTGGTTCAAAGACTGTTAATTGTAGATCTGAGAAAGATCAAGTTGTTAACAATCTCAATCTCTTCTCCATCTATCATGGTGCTGCCAATTGGTCCAATAATTAAACTCTTTGTTTTCTTTTTTGAAAGCCAAACTTTATTTCCATAGTTGTGCCATACATTTCTACTGAGTGCCAAGGGTCACTTGCCACACTAGCACCAGATTATCTGTGTAGTCAGCAAACAGTGTCTGGCCATTGGCAGACCAGGTCAGAGAGGTGCACTGGGGTGGTTTAACTTTGCTGCTGTTGCTAATAAATTATTGCTTTAGTTCATCTACAATGATCTTGCCCTTCAAGTCTCAGGTATTGATTCTGGGGCCTGTGGTAGCACAGAGCCAGTAGTGGTTAGGGCTGAAGTACAGGGTATTGATGTCACCACCATCAAGGGAGGAGACATGCTTTCTTTCATTGTGGTTATGTAGCATGGCCTGACCATCTTTGCCTCCAGAAGCACAGAGGTATAGATCTAGAGAGACAGTCACAGTGTTCAGGTAGCCTGTGTGGCCAATGTGTTTGGTTTTCAGCTTGCAGTTAGTCAGGTTCCACACCTTGACCAACTTGTCCCAGCAATAGGAGATAATGATGGGGTTGTTGCTGTAGGGTGAGAAGCAGATACAAGACACCCACTCCAACAGACTCTCATCCTGGACAGTGTACTTGCTGATACCCAGAGTGTTCCACAGCTTGATGGTTTTATCTCTGGATCCTGAGACAATCTGCTTGTTGTCAGAGGAGAAGGCCATACTCAGTTGGTGCCCGGTAGTCCCCACTGTGATATTGCAAAGGTGTAATGTTCCATCCCAGGAATCAGAAAGGGCAAGTTGGCCATCAGAGGAGATGACCACATCACTAACAAAGTGGGAATTACCACCCAGAGCATGCTGAGGGATGCCGTAGTTGGTTTCATTTCTGGTCATCTTCCACAAGATGATAGTCCTATCCCGCAAGGTGCACAGTATCATGTCTGGGAACTGTGTTGTGCAATTTAAGTCACCCAGCAATTGTGGCCCTTGAGGTTGCCACGAAGGGTCATCTGTTCAGTCATGTATATGGCAGGTGCGGAGGTCACCACAGTGAACAGGATGGCCTTGGATAACTCAGAGAAACCAACAACACAGCTGCTCCCACTGTGGCTCTGATTCTTTGTTTCCTTGATGTTGACTTTCAGTCCTTAATGAAGACTATAGTCCTTGACCTTCTGCAGCAGAAACTTTAGTCCCTCTTCAGTTTCAGCAAGCAAGATTGTGTCACAACTACATAAGGTAGATTGTTGATTAGTCTTCCTCCAATCCTGATGTTGCATTCCTCCACATAAAGTCCAGTCTCCCAAATGATCTGTTCCACATATGAATTGAGAAAGCATGGAGAAAGCACAAATCCCTGATACATTTCTTTCCTGATTTGGAACCGTGTGGTGTTTCCTTGCTCTGTTTGGATGCCTGCTTCCAGATATATAGGTTTCACAAGAGCACAATCAAGATTTCTGAGATTACCATTCTTCTCAATGTTGACCACAATTTGTTGTCATCTGCACAGCAAAATGTCTTTGCATAGTCAATAAAACACAAATAGAAATTCTACTAGTACTCTTTTCTTTAAGCCAAGATCTATCTGACATTGCAATTAATGTTCCTAAGTGCCACAGCCTCTGAAAACCAGCTTGTATTTCTGGCAGTTCTCTGTTGATGTATTATTATTCCTTTTTTTAATAATCTTCTACAGGATTTTGTTTGTGTGAATTATTAATGATATTGTTGAGTAGTGATAATTTCCACACTCTGTTGGATTACCATTTTTAGGAATGGGAGTAAATATGGGTATCTTCATGTTAGTTGGCCAGGTCTGTCTTAGAAAGGGTGAAACCAAATTATTCCTTGGTGGCAGTATCTTAAAGCCCTATCTTAAATACTTTGGGAAAGTGGCCAGAAAGGAACAGTCCTTGGAGAAGAACATCATGCTTGAAAGGGTAGAATGACAGTGCAGGAGAGGAAGATTCTGGATAAGATGGATTGATACAGTAACTGTGGTAATGGGGTTGGGTGTGTGGAAGTCAGTGAGACTGTCTCAGGATAGGGCAGGGTTCAAAGCTATTGTACATAGAATCACTATCAGTCACAGGTGATTTGAAGGCACATAACAACAAAATACATATACATACATATATATGTATGAGGGAGCTCTGAGGTGGCCTAGTGGCAAGAAGCAGCTCTGTAACTCCAAAGGCAGGTGGTTCAAGGCCACGAACTACAGCACATAATCTCCTCTCACGCAGTTGAAAACCTGCCA
>NW_006399858.1:751965-757567 GCF_000299155.1 Elephantulus edwardii
CACCCTCCCAAGCATGATGTCCTTCTCCAAGGACCGGTCTCTCCTCACAACATGTCCAAAGTATGTTAGACAGAGCCTCAGAATCCTTGCCTCCAAAGATCCAGCCGATTTAACACTTTCCAGGACGAATCTGTTTGTTTTTCCTAGCAATCCACAGTACATTCAATACTCTTCTCCAGCACCACAGCTCAAAGGCATCAATTCTCCTTCTATTCTCACTAGTTATTGTCCAACTCTCTGACGCATAGCAAGTGATTGCAAAGACCATGGCCTGTATCAGATGCAACTTAGTCTCCAGAGTGACATCCTTGCTCTTCAGTACTTTGGAGAGGCCTCTAACAGCAGACTTTCCCAATGCAATACGTCTTTTAATTTCCTGGCTGCTGATACCACGAGTATTGACTGTGGAGTCAACCAAGGCGGAGTTTGAAATGGTTGGGGCACACGCGGGAGGCAAAGCTCAGCACAAAAGAGACATGTCAGAAGAGAAAAGAAAGGCCAGGAGGCAGGAACTTCAGCTCCCCACCACCCAGCAGGTAAATGCGATCCAGAAGCTGGCAGAGCAAGGCGGAGTCTGAATCATGCACTATTGCAAGTTTCTATTTGATATGATAAAGATTAAAATTATGCTCCAATGATTTTTTACATTCTTAATTTATTTGATTTCTTAATTCCTATAGTGGTCTGTTTATTTTTTCTCTTGTTTTTTTCCCATCTGTATTTCTTATCACATCACCAAATAATTTCCATTGAGTTAATTCTAACTTTTAGTGACTCACATGTGTCAGAGAATTATGCACAGGGAATTTTTTAAGACTGTTCTATTTATTTAGTCATTACTTTATTTTGGAAATAGATGGTCAAGATTTTCTTCCAAAATTCTTTCATGTACACTTGAATCATTTTATTGTGTTATAGTTGTGGGTTATTGAGTCAGACTGATCACTGACCCCCTATCTAGTTTTCAGAGTCTGTTGGTCTCACAGGAGGTGATTACCTATCTTTCTCCTGAAAAGTAGCTGGTGGATTCAAAACACTTCCCTTCAGGTTGTGAGTAGAATTCCTTGTCATTAGGCTACCAGAACTTTTTCTTTTTCCTATTTTTTTTTTTTAGTGGTGTGTACCAGAGTCACAACAGACTCATATCGGACCATCCGGTAGGTTTTTAGAGGCAATAAACTGAGTGAAAGGAGATTGTCTATCTCTCTCCCATGGTGTCCTACTGGATTCAGACCACGTACCTTGGTTTAGCAGTGCAATTCCTTACCATTAAACCGGATACTTTAACTCTTTACATCACCCAGCTCTCTCCCAAACTGACATGGAAAGTAACAAAGACATTCTCAGACACTTCTCTTGGTTTCCTGCTAAGTCATTCAATTCTTACACTTTCCTTTCCATTAGGCAGCTACTCTGGAGTTAGACTGACAGAGGAGGCCTGGACATCATGGTGGCTTGCTCTCAAGATTCTCTTAATTTTTTATGATGACTTGAGTTTGTTTCTTGACCATCCTAGTTGAAATAGCACACAGGCACTTGACCAATATTAAACTGCTGAAATGAATTAATTGCTATCATCTCACAAGAATCACAGAGCACATGAAGCAAGAGAACCATGCAGTAACCTTACTCCATCATTTTTCCTTATTTTGACCAAGTTGTGCAGATAAAGACACACTCACTACTAATACAATTTCTATTTGTCCTAAGATCTCCCTCTAGTGCTCCTGTACTTCTTATTCCTTTTATTCCATATCATTCCTCACATTACAAGTCCACACCCAACTACTCATAATCAAGGCCATCACTCTGCTTTCTATATCTCTCTCCTCCACTTTGACATCTCAGCTGCACCACTTGATAAATTATTCACTTTCCTAAATGATCTTAAATATTTCAAAGAGATTCTATCATTGCTTATACCAGGAGAATTTGGATCCTAGTGGATATTGTTGCTAAGAAATATCAATTTCCTTCTGACTCAGAGAGACTCTATGTACAACAGAAATGGAGACACTTTAATTAAAAAATTAAAATTGATGAAAAGTTTCAGAGTATAAGATAAAAAAAATAATTGAGCTAGTTGACCGGAGAATATCCTAAGCTCTCCTAGACACAGTCTGCAGAGATGCCTTGCCAACCCAAAGGCTGTACCTCTGACAGTTTAAATCTACTAGTGACATTATGAGAGAAAGGAAATCTCTTTAAACATGTTTCACAGCTTTGGACACCCAACAGAGGATCACCTATTAGTCAATTTAGAGTTGATGACAATGAGAGAAAGAGAGACACCATGGAAGATAAAATTCTGCTTGAGAGGCTGTTCCATTGGGTAAGGCTTCATGGTATTCCTGTTCTCTCTTTTTTCCCCTTTTTTAACTTTCCTCCCTTATTTAAAGTTGAGTACGTAAGTTTGTACTAATTCTATGGTTTGTGGAATTTGTCCACAGTCACCCTTATTATATTGTTATACGGGTCTATAGTGTTGTGGGAGATTAGGATTTCAGTGCAGGTAAATTTTTAAGGCTAAACTACAAGACATATCAATTGTCAAGTCTTGGTCTCGTAAGTCTAGATATTAACCCGGTGCACCTCGAAATTCTAATTAGCTTTCTCTTTAACCTCATTTTACTTTCCCTTTCAATTTTCATTGTGTGAAATTTCAAGCTGTTAATGGGATAAAATTACTTCTCCCTTTGTTTGCAAGATATGTCATTTCAGAAATTTAATATATGAAAAATGTCCAAAGGGAAATTTCATCAGATACACCTTACTCATTAGCAGAAAGGTTATTTAGGTTCTCTACAGAGTATATGTAGAATTTAGAATCATTCATCTTGTCTCTTGCTTATTTCTTTTTCATTCTTGTCTCCTGACCTATCCACATTTTCAAATATTAATATGATATAGTTGACACTTGTAAAAGTGCAAGAGTGTTTTAATAAGAACTACAATTAAACCCTTGAAATTTTTAAAAAATATCAGGTGAGTTACATATATATTCATATATTCCTTACTATTATTTTAATAAATTAGAGGTAAATAACTTTTTCAACAATTATGGTATTTTATAAATATTCAGATTTGTGAAATGTAATAAGTGACTTTTATGAACTGTACAAGGATAGTGTAATGGGGATTTATTCTTTTACTTAATAAGCTTTAGTTATAATCATTTATACTTTTGCTATTTTGAGCCCAAAGTAGTTACAGAAAACACTTTATTTAATAAATACTATGGCAAATAACTATGTTGCAAACCTGAAGGCAGGTGGTTTGAGTTTATTAGCTGCTCTGTGGGTGAAAGATGAGCAGTCTCCTCCAGTGTGAATAACTGACTTTGAAAACCTGCTGGAGGGACAGTAGTGGTGGGTTCTGATTTGACAGCACTCAACAACAACGTTAGACATAGAGCTTTCAAAGTCTTATCATTTCAAAAGTGAATAATAAATTCTGCTTCCTAGTATGTCTTAATGTGGGGGTTCTGTTGAAACTGGGTAGCCAACCCTACTAGCATTGGAAACACTGGTGGCATAGCTTCTAGAACCCCGGTAATCTACAAGTTGCAACAATATAGCAACTGACATGTAACTGCTGTACTAATAGAAGTACAGCCAAATGGCTCCTTAGATGCGAGGATGGCAAAGCTTCATCTCATAGACTTTGGTCATGTTGTTGAGAGGGTCTATTCTCAAGAAAAGGGGCATCATGCTTGACACAGTGACTGTGGCAATGAGCTCAAGCATGTCAGATAACAGGATGGTACAGGGTTCAAATCTGTTGTTCATCGATGTCACCATGAGTCACACTCAAACTCAACAACATTTAATAACAACAGTAATGACGGACAGTGAATAAAGAAGACAGAAGAAGGATCAATGCCTTTAAGCTTTGGTACTGAAAAAAAAATACTAAATAGCTCATGGACTGCCAAGAGAACAAACAAACGTGTCTTGGAAAGAGTGCAGCCAAAGTGCTCCTTAGAAGAAAGAACGGTAAAACTTGATCTCACGTACTTTGGACATGCTGTTAGGGGTGGAAGTCAGTCTTTGGAAAAGAATATTATGTTCAGAAAAATAGGATGACAACAAAGGAGGGAAAGACCCTCAATGAGATGGATTGACACAGTGACCTGAACAATGGATTTAAATGTAGCAGAAATTATGAGCATGGCACAGGATAGGGAAGGGTTCAGACCTATCATTCATAGGGTTGCTGAGTCGCAGTCAACTCAATAGCACCTAACAACAACAACAACATGAACAGAGACCAGTAGCTCTGATTGCCTGGTGGTGATTCTAATCCACTTGCTATTCCACAATGAGGCCAATCTTCTCCCATGCCATTTACAACCTCTGAAAGCCTGCTGGTGGGTCATTTATGACTCAGTTCTGACTCAACAGCAATAATGACACGGGCAGAGAAAAAAGTCATTGGTAGCATAAATAGTTATGGTTTGTGCTGCTACCTGCTGCTCCATATGAGACCGATGGGAAATCTCCTGTAGCTAAAAGTTATGGCTTGGCACACCTGGCAGAGGATCATTATGAGTTAGACTCCACTGGATGGCACTGGACTCTCTTTCTCTCTTTTTTTTAAAAATTTTTTTCTCTCTTTTTAAAAAAATGAGCAAACAAAACTAGAATTTGAGAGTGTGTTTCATAGTTTTAAATTGAAAAAATGAGATCTGTTGAGCTTACTCTGTCTTGCTTTTCACGAAAGTGTCTTGATTGGTGAGTTCCAAATTCAGGTTTTTAATCCCAGAAAAAACTTCAACAGGTATATGTGTTAGCAATATATTTCAATGAGCTTGAATTATCTGCCTTGATATAATCATATATTGAGACATTTACTTATGTGGTAATAAGTCTTGAGTAAATATAGGATTGCTTTATCAGAAACTTGTGTTTTTACAATCAGTGTGTTTAAAGGAATATATATATATATATATATATATATATATAATGTAATTTGTTACATATATTTTTATATTCATTTGATTAAACTGATATATAACATAAATAATATATAACACACATAATGTATATGATATATAACCTATATGCTATAACACCTACATACATATCACAACCTTGCTTGCAGAAAGTTATAAAGTCTATAAGACTTCAGGCAGTTAATGAAGAAGTTCAAAGACTACAACTTTAAAAATGTATTACATCTCAGCATGAAGGGAAAAAAACCCATGGACCAATAAACCACATGATAGATATGGAGAAAATTAAGTTGTCATTGATTGAGTTTTACTTGGGTCTATAATCAATAACAATGGTAGTACCAGTCAAGAAATAAAAAACGTATTGCATTACGAAAATCCACTGTCCAGGGCCTCTCCACAGGGTTAAAGAGAAACAAAGTCAGTTTAAAGACTAAGGGGTGCTTGATCTGTTGTTGTTGTTGTTCTTGTTATGTGCCGTCGAGTCGCCTGCGACTCATAGCGACCCTATGTACAACAGCTCTAAACTCCGCTCTGTCCTGTGCCAATCGCACAGTCTCTGGCACTCCCCTCCCAATTATCCCAGTCACTGAATCAATCCACCTCATAGAGGGCCTTCCTCTCCTGCGCTGTCCCTCCACCCTCCCA
>NW_006399858.1:760067-767674 GCF_000299155.1 Elephantulus edwardii
GCAACCAAAATATGACTTTGAGTCTATCCCACCTGAATTTCAGAACCATCTCAGGAACAGACTAGAGGCTTTGAACACTAACGGACGAAGGCCAGATCAGTTGTGGGAGGATATCAAGGGTATCATCCAGGAAGAGTGCAAATGGTCATTGCAAAGACAGAAGCGGAAGAAAAGACCAAAATGGATGTCAGAAGAGACTCTGAAAATTGCACTGGAGTGCAGAGAAGCCAAAGCCCAGGGAAGAATTCAATTCAGGGCTTGAACTAGGTCATGGAATTTTAAAAATTTCTTTCTATGCAGCTGAAAATTTTATAATAAATAAGGATAGCAGAAGAAGAGGTGAGGCTTTGGACTTGTTTACTGTGAGTTGATTTGTTAATGATGAATATTGGAAATTGAAGGTTCTTGTGTTTGCTCTTCTTCAGTAAGTGCTTTTAGACCATGAGCACACAGACTTGCAAAAGAACAAGTCTGCCTTGGAGGATGTGAGACTAAGTTGTTCCTTAGCAATAGGAATTCCACGACACTTGATTGTGCTCACATGAAATCTATACCTAGACCAAGAAGCTGTTGTCCCAATAGAGCTAGCTTTCTGATGCATGACAAGGAATTACAAATACCATGGCTGTATCAGGTGCACCTTAGTCTCCATATTGACATCATTGCTCTTCATTACTTTGGAGAGGTCTCTGACAGCAGACTTTCCCAATAAAATTAATCTAACTATTTTTTCACACTATATATATATATATAGCCATTAACAATAACACATATTTAATCTAGTCGTCTCTCTTACATATAATGTTCTGATGTGCAGGTCTTGATTTGAGCTTCAATGTGGAATACATTTGCTACTACTTAAATATTTGATGTAAAATTCCACATTATTTTCCTAATTTTTTAATGTTATCTTTCACCAATAGGTAGGACATTTTAGATAAAGCACTAGTTTTCTCTACCACATATGATAGAACAAAGGGTAATAAGTAGCTTTCCAGAGTTTATTAATATTTGAGTCAATACTATTGGGATTAATAGTCCAGCTCTCACAGGTAAATGATTGGAAAGACTATGGCCTGAATCAGACACACCTTAGTCCCCAATTTGGGATCTTTATTCGTCAATAATTTTGAGAGGTCCTTGTCTTCAGACTTTCTCAATTCAATATGTTCCGGATTTCCTGATTGCTGGTACCAAGATTATTGATTGGGAAAGAATTGATGCTTTTGAGCTGTGGTGTTGGAGAAGAGTATTAAATATACCATGTACTGCCAAAAGAATAAACAAATATGCCTTGGAGAAAGTATAGCCAGAGGGCTTCTTGGAGTTACAGATGATAAAACTTTGCCTCATATACTTCAAACATGTTGCTAGTAGAGGCAATTCCATAGAATGTCCACATCGTGCTTGGAAAGGTGGAAGGTCAATGAAAAAGAGAAAGACCCACAACCAGATGGCTTGACACAATGACTGCTGCAATGACCTTGAGTGTCTCAGAGACTATGAGGATGGCACAGGATAGAACAGGATTCAGATTTGTTCTTCACAGAGTCGCTAAAGTTTGTACTCGACTTAACAGCACCTAACATCACCTAACCTACTGAGATGAAATCATAGACCCTTGAGACTTGAGTACTTTAATAATATCCTGTAAGCTTTTCCCCATGTTTTTCCTTTGGAAAACAAAACAAAAAACAAACCTCCAACAACTTTCTCCAGATTTGTTCTATATTCCGAATTGAAGTTGTCCAGGCATTTTTTCCTTCTGTTTAGTTGTCTTTTCCTTTGGTTTAGCATTATATTCTTTCTGACATATTCTTTTTAGCTATTTCTAAAGCAGTCTTTTTCACTAATGGTTTAGTGTAAAAAGCTGCACTGCCAATCCAAAGGCATACAGTTTGAATCCACCAGCTGCTCCAGAGAAGAAAGATGGCCAGTGTCCTCACACGCAATTTATTGCCTCTGAAAACCAACTGAAGGGTCAACTTAGTACCAACTCAAAGATACACAACAACAAAACCAACAATGAGTGTGATAAGAAAACACTGGTTAAATTTTCTGCTGTTAGTAAAGAATATAACTTTATGGAGATGAAGATATATAAACTGATTTCCCTAATTTAAAAGGAGCTATAATTTTAAATGAAAGTAAATATCAGTAAAACACAGTAACTGGCTATTCACGATCAAAAACTACATTTTTTTAAAGTGAAAGTAGAATTCAAGGCATTGGGAATGAAAGTGAAACATTCATTAAGTGTCTGATAGATTTTCATTCTAGTTCATAGGTCAATCATTTTAAAACATTAACTATAGAATATTTCATCACACATGCAGTTTTCAAAAAGTTTGAGTCTGATTTTTCTGTTCAACACATCAGTAGTTTCACAGTTATCCCCAGATTGAATTCATGATTTTCCCTCCTTTATTCTTTGCCCTACCTGTAGAGTGTGGCACCGAGCTATCATTTTTTCTGAGAAACACAGCTTTTTATGTAATCTGAAGAATGCATGTCGGTAACCAAGTAGCACTGACAACAAGTAAGAGGATTTTATTCCCTTTACTTTGTAAATAAATCCATGAAATTGATTTACAAGCATAATACATTTATAATTTGTAAAGGGAAGTGTGCCTTCAATTTCTTCCTGACCTAGATTTAAGTTTAAAAAATCCACTTTCTTCATTGTGCTGTTATGGTTAGACTTGGGGATGTTAAATGTGCACTCGATGTCAAAACATTTTCATCCTGTTCTATCTTTCAGGAATCCCACCTTAACTCACCAAACCATAGCCAGAAATGAAAAAAAAAAAACATATAAGAAAAATACCATCACATTTTCATTCTCTAATATTCTCATTCTGAGTGGGGTCGAGCTCCCGGATTAAAACAAGCTTGGAAGGAGGAGTGGCATCCATTTCCGTAATAGCTTGCCTCTGGAAACCCTATGAACCTGGAGAGAGGATGAAAGGCACCCAAGCGTCGAGAATTCTCCTTCATAGGGTCGCTATGAGTTGCCTGCAACTTGATGGCACTTAACAACAACAACAACAACAACAACAACAACAACATTTTCATTCTAGCTTCTACATTTTAACTTAATTTTGATCCATAATCTTTCTCTTAATTCAATGAAATGCATTTTATTCTAAATTAATAACATTGTTGTTGGGTGAGCGTGGACTCATAGCTGACTCTCCATTGAATTTCCTAGGCTGTAAATCTCATGGTGTTATTTGTCTTTCTTTCTCATGAGGAACTACTTGTAAATTTGAATCACCTTTAGGTTAGCATCACAACTCCCTATGAATTAAGCCACCAGAGTTCCTGGTCTACTCTAAAGGAGATGAAGAGGGGGAAGAAAGAAAAATCTTACATAGCTCTGTTGACATAGCAAGGAGTTGCACTGTCAGCCCAAAGGAAGTTGATTTGAACCTTCCAGTCGCTCCATGAGACAAAAATAGGCAGTCCCTTCCCATGTGATTGACAGCTCCTGAAAAGCTGCTGGTCTTCTATGAGTTGGTTCTGACTGGACAGCCTGTAACAAAAGCATTTTAGATATGTTTTGAAAGAATAATCTGCCTTGTGTAAAATCGTAGTTGGGAAAGGATGAAAACAATACCAGCAAGTGAGAAATAATACTCTGGGTAAAAATTGATGATAGTTGGACTAAGATGGTAGTTAATTATGAGAAAATGAGTTGATTGGGATTTAGGTATAATTTTTATATAGAGTAAGAGCACTTAAAGATTTATGTGAAAACAGAGAGAAAAGATAGGAATTAAATATGTATTTCTTTTTTCTATTATCCATTTTTATTAAAATGGATTTTTAATTGTGATTTTAAAGAGAGTTTACAGAAAAATTGGGTTTCTTTTCAATCATTATTGCACATTTTCCTCCCTATCCTCCCCAATTAACTTTTTTTAAGAAAAAAATCATTCATTGTTGTATTTCTTAATGTATTACTGATTAAACTTTCAGTAGTGAGTAACCTCTGCTCCGCCCCTCTACCCAATTTCTTTCCTTAGTTTTGCCAGTGTTTGCCATTAACAATGAATGACCTTTCAGAAATATTATTGAAAGATAAATTTGAGTTAAAGTGAAAACATAATTCCAACAATTATTAATGTTGGCCATATGTGGAGATGAAGGAAATACTAGCACATTACATATATTTGCTGACACTAAAGAATTTTCTGTTATTGTTAATTGGTTCTTCCAGATTTCTCTGCCTTTTTCCATTTCATAAGATCACAAGTTTGTCCTATTAACTTTTTAAAAATACATAAAAATATCAAATATTTAACTTGACAAATCTCATAGGATTTTTCATAGTGTTATTATCTCAATAAATAAAAGTAAATAAACCTAAATATATACGTTTCAGTGCATAATTAGATACATCTTATCAGACACAATATGAGAGAGCAAGAGATAGATAAATGGGGTTTGACTGATCTCAAAAGATTTTGGTTTGGTTTCTTTCATACAACAAAATATTTTTGTGCTCTGTGTTTTTCAGTGCACCAGCTAATCTTTAATTAATGTTAAGAAGTATTACATACACACACACACACAAAGATATATTCAAGCTCTAGGGGCCTAGTGTGTAAGAGGTTGAACTGCCAACCCAAAGACAGGGTGTTCAAATCTTCCTACTACTCCATAGAAGAAAAATGGACAATCTCTTCCCATGCAATTTGCAGCTTTTGAAAACCAACTCCAATGAGTTGGTTTCAACTTGAAGGCACATAGCAACAAAACATAAGTGTATATGAGTACATATAAATGTGTATTACATATGAGTACATAACAACAAAAAGTAAGTATGTACAAGCATATATTTTGTTACTGTTTAGTGTGTTCTATCTGATCATGACTCGCAGTGACCTGATGAAGAAAGGATCTGAATGCTGTCCTATCCTATACCATCATCATCATCTCTGATATATTAGAGCCCTTTGAGACAGTCCCTGTGTTAATCTCTTGTTAAAGGTCTTCATCTCTTTCACTTACCGTTGAGCTTTCCAAGTATGTTGCCTTTTTCTAGTGACTGCCTCTCCTAACAACATGCCAATGTACGTGAGACAAAGTTTAGCCACCATTGCCTCTAAGGAGCACCCTTGGAGCACTTTTTCAAAGACCAATTATTTGTTCTTTTGGCAGTCCATGGAGTAGTCAGTATTTAAAACTGATTCATAGCTGATCTTTCAGCAGGTTTTTAGAAGCTACAAATCCTATGGGAGATTATCCATCTTTCTTCCCTGGCAAAACTGGTGGGTTCCAATCATGGATTGACAGGACAATTCTTTACACTAGGGCACCAGAGCACCTTATATATTCCAATTTGTTTGTCTTATTTTCTTGTGGATTTGTATTAATGTATTTCCTGTTTGCTCCATTGTTGTTACTGTGGATGACGACGACTCCTAGGGACCATATGAATAATGATTTAGAATATTGCCCTATCCTGAGCCAACCTCACTGTCTCTTATACATCTAAACTCATTACCTCAGTCACTGTGTGAAACAATCTCATCCAGGGTCTTCATTTTTTGTGCTGCCCTTCTACCCTTCCAAACATGATACCCTTCTCCAAGGATTGGTCTCTTCTGGCAAAATGCCCAAATTATATGTGCTGGAGCTTCAAAATCTTTGCTTCCAAGGAGCAATATGACTTCACCCTATTTATGACAGACCTGTTTGTTCTCTTGGTTGTCCATGTTATTTTCAATACTCTTCTCCAGCACCACATCTTAAAGACATCAATTCTTCCATCATCCTTACTCATTGACCAGCTAGCAGATGCATAGTAAGCAATAACCATGGCCTGGATCAAGCACATCTTAGTCACTAGAGTGACATCATTGCTCTTTAGCATTCTTGAAAGGTTCCTGACAGCAGATTTTCTCAATACAATTACTTTTTTCTCCATCTAGTAAGATACTGCCTATAGGTACAGTGGTGAGAATCTTTATTTTCTTGATGTTGACATGCAATCCACATTGAAGGCTGTGGTCCTTGAGCTTCTGCAGGAAATACTTCAAGTCTTTTCCATTTTCCATATATTAAAAATACATTCCAACTTGCTAGTCCATTTTCTTGTGGTTAAGTGTTTGGTTGTTTTTTTTACTCCATTACAAAGGTGCAATGTTTATTTTCAAACAGGATTCTAATTTAATTTCTTTTAGTTGATGTTATCATCATTGTGAATAGAATGCTAGCATTAACCCTTCTGGGGCCTTAGAACTACAGTGGTAAGGAACATCAAGGTCATTTGGCATCATAGAGTCCACAAAGACTATAGCATTTGGTGAGGATCAGTTACTATCTTTAAGGCTTACAAATGACAATCTGTGGCACATCTATTGGCCTTTTCACCTCCTGATCAAAGGCTAGGAAAGAATGCAAGGTTATTCATGCTAAAAGCAAATGGACTTCATGAATATCAGTCTCAATTCCCCTAAAATAAGAAAGATTACAGAATGCCTAATATTACTGACTACTTTGAAAGAGATTACAATATAAGGGGCTTGATAGACTGGAAGGAAAATGTGAAACTAGTCTCAATATCAATGAAAACAAAAAGCAGACTATTTGAGCTCATAGAGACTGTTGAAAACCTTCATACTACAACCTTTATTCTCTTTTCAAGCACTGAACTGAAATAAGTTCTGTGATTCAACTCTGAGCCCAAACTAGAAAGTCCATAAACTAGTCTATGCCAATAACTTTGGAAGACAGCTGTCTGGCCAAAGGACTGGAAAAGATGCATGTTTGCTCCCATACCAAAAAAAATGGCTGACAGAATATGAAAATTATCCCACAGAATTTTTACTATCGTATACCAGTAAAGTCTTGCTGAAAATTAAAAATCTGTACATCTGCAGGAAAATGCTAGAAATTTAAGCTGGATTCAGAAGAAGCGGTGAATATCATTATCTTGAGGAATATCATTGCTGATGGCAGGTGGATCTTGGCTGAAAGCATAGAATATAAGAAAAAGGTTTATTTGTGTTTAATTTAGATTGCAAAGGCATTTAACTGTGTGGATTATAACAAATTATGACTAACACTGGGAAGAATGAGAATCAAGAATACTTAACTGTGTTCATGTAAAACCTCTATCTAAACCTAGAAGTAGATGTAAAAATAGAAAATAGGAACACTGTGTAATCTAAAATCAGGAACTATGTTCATTAGGGTCATATCCTTTCTCCATAACTATTCAAGCTGCATGCTAAATAATCATTAGAGAAGTTGTACTATATGAAGAAAAATATGGCAGAAGACTGAGGAGGATTCATTAGCAATCCATGGCATTATGCAGATAACAACACAACCTTACTTGCAGAAAGTGAAGAGAACTTGAATTATTTACTGCATAAGATGACACTCTACAGTTTTCAGTATGGATTACATATCAACATCTAGGGTGGCAAAATTTCACCACTGGGCTGGTAGGCCACATTATGACATATGGATGTTGTTATTGTTGTTATTTGCTGTCGAGTCATTTGCGACTCATAGCGACCCTATGTACAACAGCCCTAAACCCTGCTCTATCCTGTGCCAATCTCATTGCCTCTGACACACCCATCCTGATT
>NW_006399858.1:769150-798531 GCF_000299155.1 Elephantulus edwardii
ATATTCCTTCCATCTTCTTTTGATACCTCCTGGATCATTTAACATTCTGCCTAAAGCATCCTTGATTGTAGCAACTCTAGGTTTGAATTTCTTCTTCAGTTCCTTGAGCTTAAGAAATGCTGGCCGAGTTCGGCCCTTTTGATTTTCCGACTCTAGGCCTTGCACATTTCATTGTAGTATTTTGCTTTGTCATTCCGTCCTGCCTTTTGGAATCTTCTGTTCAGCTCTTTAGTGTCTTGGATTCTTCCTTGTGCTTTGGCTTCTCATGGATAGAAAATGGAATTTGTTAACAATTTCATTTTGTTTAGATAAGTGATGAACACTTGGTACCTGCAGTCAGGAAATTAAAAGACATTGGGGAATTATGCTGTCAATTAGCTGTTGCACTGAGGAAATCTGCTATCAAAGACCTCGCCAGAGTGCAGAGGAGCAGCAAAGTCAGTTTAAAAACTAAGGTGCACCTGATTCAAGCCATAGTTTTTAAATTACATGCAATGCACCTGCAATTAGAAAATGAATAAATGACAAAACAAACATCAGTATTTTTTTATGTGGAATGTGGAGAAGAGCACTGAATGTCCTGTGGACTCTCTGAGAATAAATGTCTGCCTTAGAGGAGGTACAACCAGGGTGCACTTTAGACAAGAATGGTGAAATTTTATCTCACATTATTTAGATATTCTAAAGGACAAGGCAATCATGGGGGGGCGGGGGAACCGACATTATTCTCAGAAAAATGGAGAGTCAGACAAAGAGGAAGACCCTCAACAAAATTAGTTGACACAGTGAGTGAAACAATGAACTTGAGCATGTTAGAGTTCTTGAGGATACTGCATGATAGGGCATGGCAGAGTTCTGTTGTTCATGGAGTCAACTGTGAGCTGTAATGGACTCAATGGCACTTAACAACAACAACAACTATCTGGTCATTAATATAGGGAGGTGCATACTCCCTATAACCATTAATCTCACAATATCAAAAGGGCAATATTTTCCAAAGGATAAAGCTTAGAAGCTATGAACGGCAAGAAATAAAAAAATATGGAAAAGGAGCAAATGGAAAAGTGTTGTCATACATGATTGTAATCATGTTGTAAAATAAACTATATGAATGCAAGACTAATTTGTTTTGTCAATTTATGCTCAAATCACAATAAAACTTAATTTTGTAAAGTTAAGGTCCTTATCACATTGGATAAATCTTATGTCCCTTGAATGGAACTACCTCCTTTATAATAAAGTAAAAATTGTCCTGAAGAATAGAAACATTTATTATAATGTATGTGCTTCAAACTTTTACCTGGGTGAAGATTTTTTTAAAGGAAAAGAAAAACAATCTCTCAAGCATTTGAATCCACAATCTACCTATTTTAAAAGCTTTGAATTACTGATACTGAGTTTAGAATGCTGTGGTGAGATTGTTAGAGCAGACTAACACCTAGAGTGACCCTACAAATAGCAGTTCTGAATCTTTCCTTGTTTCGTGCCATACTCAACCGTTTCTGATATACTCAAGCCAGTTGTTACAGTCACTGTCCTGATCCATTTTGTTGACTTTCTTCCACTCTTCTCTGACCCTCCACGTTTCCCAACATGAGATCTTTAACCAAGGACTGGCCTCTCCTGAACTTCTGACAAATGCCCAAAGCATGTGAGATGAAATTTCATTATTATTGCCTCTAAGGAGTACCTTAGTTTTTCTTCTTCCAAGACAGACATGTTTATACTGTGGCAGTCCATGGGGCTCTTCTCCAATACCACAATTTAAAGGCACTGGTACTTCTTTTATTTTTCTTTTTATTCATTTTATTTTATTTATTGTTCAACTTTCACCTGCATAGAAAGTAATTGAAAGACTTTGGCTTGGACCAGGTGCACCTTAGTCTTTAAATTTAATTTTTTGGCTTTTGAGCACTTGGGAGATTTAAAATTGATGATGAAAATGCCTTCAATGGGATTTCATTTAAAATACTATAATTTGTTTTTTCACTAGACATTTAACAGAATTTATCAATGGAGAAATAATATTTAAAGCCATCCAACTCTGATGATATACTTTGGGTATGTTTCCAAGGAATATAATTTCTATTCACTTCTCCTCCACAAACGTATACAAAGGATATACAAGCAGAAATATTGGGAGATCCGATAGTCTAGTGACAACAGGGACCTTTCCAGAGTACTGAGAAGCAACGACGTCAGTGTAGAGACTAAGGTGCACCTGAACCAGTATGTGGTCTTCACAATTATTTGCTATGCATCAGAGAGATGGTTAATGACTAAGAAGCATAGAAGAAGAATTGGTGCCTTTGAGTTGTGGTACTGGAGAAGAGTCTTGAACATACTATGGACCACTAAGAAAACAAACAGGTCTTCTGGAGAGAGTGAAACCAGATTTCTCTTGGAAGTTAGGATTTTGAAGCTCTGTCTTACATACTTTGGGCACGTGGCAAGGAAGGACCGATTCTTGGAGAAAGACATCATGCTTGGAAGAGACCAAAGGAGAGAAAAACCATGGAAGAGAATGATTGATACAGTAACTAGGACAAAGGGGGTAGGTGTACCAGAGTCAGTAAGATTAACTCAGAACAGGGCAGGTTTCCGAGCTGCTTTTCAATATGCTTCAGCCCATCATTATAGTCACTGGGTCAATCCGTCTTGTTGAGTATCATCCTCTCTTTCTCAGACTTATCACCTTTCTCAGCATGGTGTCTCTTTTTCAAGCACTGACGATATGTGCAAAGTATTTGAGACAAAGTTTCATCATTCTTGCCTTTAAGGAGCACCCTGGTTGCACTTCCTCAATGACAGAATTTCTTGTTCTTACAGTAGTCCTTGGAATATTTGATACTCTTATCCAACAACGCCATTGAAAAGCATTGATTTTTCTTCTGCTATTCTTATTCGTTGGCCGACTTTCAGATGTATAGAATATATGCTGTTGTTGTTGTTTAATGCCGTCGAGTCATAGACGACTCATAGCGACCATATGAACGAACAGTCTGAGCACTGTTTGTACATAGAGTTTCCGGAGGCAAGCCATTTTGGAAGTGGATGCCACTCCTGCTTCCGGCTTGATTTAGTCGGGAAGCTCCAGCCAACACTGTCCACCATGGGTGCCCATTACCACGACTGACACATCACTGTCACAGTCTTCAGCATCACAACAACCATGAGTTACCTCTGTACAGCAACACACAGACCAGTGCTATACCACCTAGAAGAATGTTTGACAGGAAGACAATTTGAACCTGGCCGAGGGCCAGAGATGACAATCACCCACCTTCGGCTTGGTAGCACAGCTTCCTTCCACTAGGCCAGCGTAGCTCTCTCTTGGTCATCGTCATTGTTATTGTTGTTTAATGCCGTCGAGTCGTAGACGACTGATAGCGACCCTATGAATGAACAGCCTGAGCACTGTTCGTACATAGAGTTTCCGGAGGCAAGCCATTTTGGAAGTGGATGCCGCTCTTGCTTCCAGGCTTGATTTAGTCGGGAAGCTCCAGCCAACACTGTCCACCATGGGTGCCCATTACCACGATTGGCACATCACTGTCACAGGCTTCAGCATCACAGCAACCATGAGAATGTATAGAAGATAATAATTCTATCTTTTTACATATCATTGCACTGTAGTCCATTTTAATGGCTTATTCAACATTTTAACTCAGAATAGATTTATCTTTGTTTCTAGGGAAAATAAAATACATTATAAATATTTTATTGGTTTATTTTCTTCATAGAATCCCAGGAAGAGTTTTAGGTAAAAATTATTTTAAATCTCTACCAAACAACTTCTTCTAAATCAATTCTGCTGATCTTTCTTAGAGATCATTACTCTTGGTTCTTACAGCATCTGCTTGAGATTTTAAGTGACATTGAGCATCCTAACTGTGCAACTGGGCTTTTAGCAGAATTTAAAGTCATGTCTTATTTTAAACTGTACTCTTAGCTCAGTCTTGATTCACAAACCTTCAGGATATCTTTCTCCTTAGTTTAACATCTGGTCTGCACAACCACAACACTCACAGCTGGCACTGATCATTTCAGGACAAAGAGTTTAAAAAAAATCAGCGAAGTAAAGCCGGGGTCACACAATCTTGGAAAAACTAGCAAAACATTTTAGCAAAATTACTTGCAGATTTATCAAGTTACCAATAATTTTTCAGCAAGAATGAGGTTCAAAACGCAACTTTGTGCCTGTGGATGTGCTTTTGTTAAATTCAAGCAAAAAGGAAACAATTTTCCAATTTGCATGACTTAAAATATAAGATATAAACAGTGGATATGCAAGGAACAAAGTAAGTGAAAAGGGAGGGAAAAACCCTAGTAAGTTACCAAATCTGTGGTTTAAAAGTAAGTGACCTTGAGAACAAGAAGAGTACTTAGCAAAAAATTAAAAACAAACAAAGAAACAAACAAACAAACAAAAATCCCACAAAACCAACTGAGGCTTTGATCCAGAACAGAAAGGAAATAAAAAACAGAAAAAAAATTCCCCTATAGGGAAGGAAATGTATTGTGTGTACTTGGATGTAGATTTTTATTATTATTACTCTAGTTTGTGGGATGAATTAAAAAGACCAAAAAAACCCTATGCCTGCTTTTTAAAAAATAATTGTTCCTAATTGATTGAAACTCAGGCCACTGGCAAGAAAAATTTCTTTGATTAGGCAAAGAGTAATCTAAAATTAATTTGTATGTGCTTCATTGACTATGCAAAGGCTTTTGACTGTGTGGATCACAACAAGCTATAGCTGGCTCTGGGAAGAATAGGAATCCCAGAACGTTTCATTGTGCTAATGCAAAACCTATACTTGGATCAAGAGGCAGGCGTCATAACAGAGGAAGAAGACACTACATGGTTCAAAATCAAGAGGTGGGTCCATCAGGGATGTATTCTGTCTTCAGACCTTTTCAGTCTGTATGTAGAACAGATTATCCCATACACTGGGCTGTACAAGAAGGAATGTAGCGTCAGGATTGGTGGAAGAGTCATCAACAACCTGTGTTATGCAGATGACACAACCCTGCTTGCTAAAACTGAGGAGGACCTGAGGTGCTTGCTGCAGAAGGTCAAGGACTGCAGCTTCCTATATGGATTGAAACTCAACATCAAGAAAATGAAGATTCTCTCCTCTGGGCCAATTGGCAGCATCAGTATGGATGGTGAAGAGATTGAGATAGTTAACAGTTTTAGTTTACTTGGCTCCACAAGCAACACTCTTGGTAACAGCAGCCAGGAAATCAAGTGACAAATTGCATTGGGAAAGTCAGCTGTGAAGGACCTCTCAAGAGTACTGAAGAGCAACAACGTCAGGCTGGAGACTAAGGTGCGCATGATCCAGGCTATAGTCTTCTCAATTAGGTGCTATGCATCAGAGAGTTGGGCAGTGAATAGGGATGATAGAAAGAGAATTGATGCCTTTGAGCTGTGGTGCTGGACTGCTAGGAGAACAAACAGGCTTGTTCTGGAGAAGGTGATGCCGGAATGCTTCTTGGAGTCAAGGATTCTGAAGCTTCATCTGACATACTTTGGGCATGTTGCAAGGAGGGACTGGTCCTTGGATGTTTGGAAGAGTAGAGCGGGGGCGAAGGAGAGGAAGACCTTGGAAGAGATGGATCACTTCTGTGACTGGAGTGGTGGGAATGAGTGCCTTTGAGATGGTGAGGTTGGCACAGGATAGAAAGGAGTTTAGAGGGTCGCTATGAGTTGGAAGCAACTCGATGGCACATAACAACAACAACAAGTTTTTTCCAATTAGTTTCTTCCATTATTTGTGCCTTGAAACAATTGAAAGGCAACTATTTGTACGGGTATTAAATTTGTGTTGGCGACCCTGATAGCATAATCTGTTAAGGATTTCTGCTGCTAACACAAAGACCACACCCCTATATGGCTTCAAACCCATCAGCAGTTCCTCAGGAGAAAGAACAATCTAATGTCATGTGACTTACATCCTTGGAACCTGGACAGAGGGTAAGCTATGAGTCAGTGCCTCTCAACAGCAATGAGTTTTTCTATTTTTATTTTTTTCCAAAACAGTATTCCCCACCCCACATGCATGTACATTGTGTTTTTTTGCAGTCTTTCAGTTACAGTGTGTTTCATTAGTACACATTGTGTTCAATATAATTGTTAATATATATTCTATTTTTTTTGTTAGATGTCATAGAATCAAGTACAACTCATAGTGACCCTATGAACTACAGTTCTGAACCTTGTCTTATCTTGTGCCATCCTCACACTTCTTGACACATTTGAATCATTATGGCTATCACCGTGTCAATTCACCTGATCAAAGGTCTTCCTCTCCTTCACTGACCCTCTACATGTTTGAGCAACATGTCCCTCTCCAAGTCCCCTCCTAGCAACATGTCCGCAGTATGGGAGGTGAAGCCTCATCATTCTTGCCTCCAAGAGCACTCTAGCTGTACCCTTTCCAAGACATATTTGTTTTTCTTTTGGCAGTTCATGGGATGTTCAGCACTCTTCTCCATGACATCAATTCTTGTCTGTCATCCTTATTCATTATACAGCTCTCAGACACTAGGTGAGTGATAAGAAAAATCATGGCCTGAATCACATGCACCTTAATCCTCAAATCTTGTCTCCATCCAACATGATGATGCCTATTGGTCCAGAGGTAAGATTTTTTTGTGTGTGTTCTTGACTGTGAGATGCAATCTGTATTGAATGTCAATTTCTATTGTATGCCTATTATTAACCCAATGTTTTAAGTCCTCTTTAAATCTTTCTAAATCTCTCACCCTCCATTTGTTCTCTAACTTCTGGTGTCCTAGTGATTTCTTTCCTTCTTCTTTTTCCATTAGATACATATTTCTCAGTTATTCATCTATTTTCGCAGTAATGATTATTTGCAGTACATGTTCTTATGAGACTGAATTTTTTCACTCAACATAATGTTCTCTAGACTTTTCTATGATATATAGTATTTTCTAATATTGTTCTTTCTGACTATTGCATAGTATTCTATGTGTGAATGTACCACAGTTTCTCAACACATTTGTTTGTTGATGAACATTTGGGCTGTTTTCATCTTCTTGCTATTGTGAATAATGCTACTATGAACATAGGTGTCTCAGTTCTCATTTCTTTGGGGTATGTTCTTAGCAATGGAATAGCTGAGTAGTGTGGGATTTTTATGATCAGCTTTTGGTTGGTTTTGTTCTCTGCCACTGAGTCACCCATGACTCATAACAATACTATGTACAGTGTCTCTGGCCCCTGCCATATCTTGAGCCAGTTTTTCACTGATTCTAAAACAACTATTCCCATTTCTCCGTTACTGGGTCAATTCGTCTTATTTGAGATCTTCCTTCCTGTCTTGCCCTGTCCCTCAATCCTTCCAAGAATGTTGTCTTTCTCCAAGGACTGGTCCCTTCTGGCTACATGGCCAAACTATGTGAGATGGAACATCAAAATCCTTGCTTCCAATGAGATATTTAGTTTCACCCTTTCCAAGACAGACCTATATGTTCTCTTTGTGGTCCATGGTATACTCTTCTCCAGTACCACAACTCAAAGGCATCGATTCTTCTTCTGTCATTCTTAGTCACTGCCCAACTCTCTGATGTATAGCAAGTAATTTAAAAAACGATCACCTGGATCAGGTGCATCTTAGTGTCTAAACTGACATCATTACTCTTTAGCACTTTTGAGAAGTCCCTAACACCAGACTTCCCCAATACAATCCTTTTATTGTGATTTCCTGGTGGCCGGTGCCAAGAGTGTTGATTGTGGAGCTGAACAAGCTGAATTTGTTAACAACTCCAATCATTTCTCTATCCATCATGGTGCTGCCAATTGGCCCAGTGGTGAAAAATCTTTGTGTTCTTGATGTTAAACTTCAATCTGTATTAGACTATGGTCCTTGACCTTCTGCAGCACAAACATTACAAGTCCTCCATTTTGGCAATCAAGGTTGTATCACCTGCAGGTTTTTAATGAGGAAACACCAAATTACCTTCAGGAGTATTTGTATCATTTTACAATCTCACCAGCAAAGCATGAGAATTCCAAACTCTCCCACATCCTCTCCAACATTTGTTGCTTGTTGTCTTGCTAAACTTTGCTTCTGCTATTATGGTGAGATACAATTCATTGTCGTTTTTATGTGCTTTTCTCTGAATGTCAGTGCTTTTGAACTTTTCTTCATGTGTCTGTTGGTCTTCTAACTATTTTCCTTAGTGAAGAGATTTTCATGTCTTTTGCTTAATTTGTTATTCAGTTATCAGTATTTTTCTTGTGGAGAACCTGTAGTAGTCTTTCACTATGAGTTCCTTGTCTGAAATGCCATTGTCAAATATTTTTGCCAGTCTATAGGCTTTCTTTTCACCCTCTTGGAAAAATACTCTGATGCACACAGGGGCATGCTCATTTTACCCTCTCCAATTATACACTTCAGACTGTATTCACAAACTTTTTTATTCAGGAACTTAGAGTTTCTAAGTCTCTTATCATCCGTACAAGTTTTGAGTTAAACTTGTGATAGTCTTGTCAGACAAATAATTGCCACAAATGAAACAAATATTATTTGCCTACTTGTGAAATAAGTAAAAATATAGGGAGTTCTTCAAAAGTGAAACACAAATTGAGGTCATGTTTGTGCTCTCTCACTTTAATGAATATAATTAAGGTCTCTTTCATGTTCCACATGTTGCCTTTTGTGTGTGTGTGTGTGTGTGTGTGTGTGTGTGATCTCCTCTCATTGCCTTTTTGCTTACATAGCCTTTAAGATTATTATTGATTCTATTTATATCCACTTAATTCTTATAAAGAAATAAAGAAAGGTGACGTTGTATTTATTTTCTTTGTTGTTATCTACCATTGAGTTGAAGCTGACTCATAATTGACTCTCCTGCAGGTTTTCAGAGGCTGTATATCACACTGGAGGTAACTGTCCATTTTTCTCTCACGAAGCAATTGATGGATTTGAATTGAGTGCCTTTGGGGTTGCAGTGCAATTCCTTACAAATAAATCAGCACAACTACTTTACCTATTTTTGTGGTAGCTACTCTATAAGTGTACATAGTATAACACAGTCATAGCAACAGCCAATATTATTAAAAGTTTCCATTGCCATCTATTTTATTTGAGATAAGGATAATTCTTTCCTATTCAGAATCTCTCCTCTAAAATGATATTACTCCATGAGTTGGAAAAAAAATAATGTCTGGAAGATCTCAGGGACTTTTCTTGAGAGACAGACAACATTTTTTTTTCTCTCTTAATCATAATGTAGATTGTTGATGTATCTTACTTCCTGCAATCCCAATGCCACATTCTCCTTCATAAGATCCAGATTCACGAATTATTTGCTCAGAAAATAAATTTAATAGTTTTGGAGAAAGGATACAACACTGATTTAAGCCATACAATTTTTCTTAGGTCTATTCAGACAACACATTTTTGTCTAGGTTTAGATTTCACCTGAGCACAGTTAAACGTTTTGGGACCCCCATGGGCCCCTGAGGTATAAGATACAAGCAGAGGTGGGATAGGAAAAAGTTGGGAGGGAAAGGGGAGGATTGGATGAGAGTTACTGATATATTTAATTTAAGAAATTAAAATGTAATTTTATCCTTATGGGATCTTTGATCATGTGGGTCTTTCTTTAAGTTAACACTCAAATCTGTTCCATGAAGAGTTCTTAGTTTGGCATCATATCTGGTACCAGTTCAAGAAATTCACTGCTTCTAGTTCTCTAGCTTTAACAGTCATACCCTTTGAATAGGGAGCTCTCATGGCTTAGTGGTGAGAAGCTGTGCTACAGTTCCCAGAGAACAAAATTCAAATCTACCAGCTGCTCCACTGGAGAAAGCTGGGCAATCTCTCCACCTCTCCAACAATTCACTGTCTCTGAAAATCAGCCAGTGTGTCAGCTATGTGTCAGTTCCAACTTGAAGGTATACAACAACAATTACTACTTTTGAGAAAAATATTTGTCATCTGAATTTACTGCACACTTTATATAAGTTTTTACAAATCATTCACAACAGTAAGAATACATAATGAAAAAGAATTTATAAATTTTAGTAAAATTTAAATATAATTGATCAATTTTTATGTCACATTATCATGATGTTTATATTACATGTTACCGAAATGGGCAATGTTCCCTGAACACAATCAATAGCTCAGCAATGGTCATGTATAAATCTGGAATATATTCAGGTTGTACACATATATTATACTTTTCAGATCTTCTTTAACATATTTTACTTGATCTTACTGCACCTGTACTATCAAACTGCAGTACTGACATATATTTTAGAAATGCGTGTTATTTATTTCTATCCCCTCCCAAAATTTTTATTTCTTCTTTTTTTTTTTTAAAAGTGATCCAACAAAGTATGGAAATTATCAAGCAATATCACTAATATCACATGAAAGCAAGATTCTGTTGAAGATTATCCAGAAATTACTAGGATAGTTCATTAATAGAGAGCAACCAGAAATACAAGCTGGGATAAGAAGAGGCTGTGACATTAGAGACATTATTATCAATGTTAGGTGGATCTTGGCTAAAAGCAGAGAGTACTGGAGGAATGTCTATCTGTGCTTTATTGTCTGTGCAAAAGTGTTTGACTGTGTGGATTACAAAAAATTGTGGCTAACCTTGAGAAGAATGGAAATCCCAAAACACTTGATTGTGCTCATATAAAACCTGTATTTGGAGCAGGAGTCAGTCATCAGAAAAGAGCCAGGAAACACTGCCTGGCTCAAAATCAGGAAGAGTGCATTAGGAGTGTGTCCTGTCTCCATACCTTTTTATTCTGTATGCAGAACAGATTATTCAAAAGGCTGTACTTTATGAGGATGAATATGACATCAGGATTGGTGGAAAACTCATCAACAACCTGCATCTTTGCTTGTTGAAACTCAGAAAGGCCTGAAGCATTTGCTGAAGAAGGTCAAGGACTGAAGTCATCAATATGATTTGAAGCTAAACATCAGTCAACAAAACAAAGATTCTCACCATTGGGCAAATTGTCAGTACCATGATGGATGGAGAAATTGTTTGGGTTATTAGCAAACTCAGCTTTCTCGACTCCTCAATCAACAATCTTAGCATCAACAGTCAGGAAATTAAAAGATGGATCTGCTACCAGGGATCTACCTCTCTGAAGTGCTAAAGAATAATAATATCAGTCTAGAGATCAAACAGCACCTGATCCAAGTCATGGTCTTTCCAATTACTTGCTAGGCATCATAGAGCTGGAGAGTGACTAGGAAAACAGAAGAATTGATGCTTTTGAGTTGTGGTGCTGGTAAAGAGAGGGTAAAACCAAGTTTCTCTGAGAAACAAGAATTTTGAAGCTCAATCTCATATATTTTTGTCTCATGGCCAGGAGAGACTAATCCTGGGAGAAGGACATCATGCTTGGAAAGATGGAGGGACAATGTAGGAGAAGTTGACCCCAGATGAAATGGATTGACATGGTAACTGGGGCAATGAGATTAGGTGTGTTCAAGTCAGTGAAACTGCGTCAGTATAGGACAGGGTTCAGAGCTAGTGTACGTATAGGGTCACTATGAGTCATGGGTGACTCAATAATGCATAGCAACAACATAGTTGTTGTCTATAGTTTTGTTGAAGAACAGAAAGTCATCTTCTATGATCAGTAACAATGTATTTTCAGTTTAATATTTAAATAATAAAAAATAATAAAATAAAAATAATATAAAATATAATAATATATATAATAATAGAATAGAATAGAATAATAATAAAAAATTATATTTCATTTCCATCATGTATTTCCTATCATCTTTTCATACTTGCCTTCCTTTACTATTTATCCACTAGGAGTATTTATTAAGCAAACTATCATAACAGGTGACAAAATACTGTTATCCATTCTTTGAGCAAAGCACAATGGTCCAGTTCTTGTTAAGCCAACAAACAAAAGAAAACAAAAAAACCTCCAACACTCAAAAAAACCCTTTTACAATGATGTCCTTCTTATTGAATATTAGAAAGCAATATTTACATCATATGCTTAGAAGTACACTGTTAATTTATTGATTTTAAAATATCAACTATCGACATTTCTTAAAGTTCATAGAGTTTCTGGAGGCATGTTATTTAGGAAGTGAATGCCACTCCAGCTTACAGAACAGTACATAGACATAAAAATTCAAGCTGGGTTTAGAAGAGGTCATGATATTGTCAGGAGAAACCAGTCTTTAGAGAAGGATATTATTCTTCAAAGGGTTGAGTGTCAGTGTGGTATAGAAAGATGTTAGATGAGTTGAGTTGACAAATTACTGTGGCATTGGGGTCAGAATTGTTAGAGACAGTGAGGATGGCTCAAGCAAGGCAAGGTTCAGAGCCATTGTTTATAGAAGTCGAGTCATAGTTTACTTAAAGGTGCATAACAAATTCTATACCTAAATGGAGAAGCTGCTATTCAAATGGAGTAAGGAAACATTAGAAAACTGATCTAAAACTGGAAAAGATAAGAGAGTTCTGGTGGTTTAGTGGCAAGAAACTGCTCTGCAATCTCAGAGGTATATAGTTCAAATACACCACATGCTCTGCTGGAGAAGGAGGGGCAATTTCTTCCTGTACCAGTCAGATCCTATTTGATGACACACACAAAAATAATAATAAAATAAAAAACTGTAAAAGATATGTGTCAGGTGTGTATCCTTTTCCATACATATTCAATATGTTTGCTGAGCAAATAATTAATGAATCCAGACTCTATGAAGAAGAATGTGGCATCAGAATCAGAGGAAGACTCATTATCAACCTATTCTAAGCCAATGACACAATCTTGCTTGGTGAAAGTGACTGGAACCTGAAGCACTTGTTGCAGAAAATCAATGACTGCAACTTTCAATATGGATTGAAGGCTGCACCTTTGTCTTAATACCAAGAAAACAAAGGTCTTTACCACTGTGTCAGTGGGAAACATCAACATGGAGAAATGATTGAAACTGTTAATGATTTCATCTTACTTGTCTCCACAATCAACAATCTTGGCACAAATTTCATGAGAAAAAGGAGATATATCACTTTGGACAAGTCCACTGTCTGGGATCTTTCCAAAATACTGTAGAGTAATGATATCAGTTTGAAGACTAAGGCACACCTGATTCAGGCCATAGTCTTTTCAATTATTTCCTATGTGTCTGAGAGCTGAAATATTAATATGGATAACTAACAGAAGAAGAATTGATGTCCCATGCATGTCATGGAGAAGCCCTGCACACAGAGCCTGAATATACTTGCTTTTCTAGCCATTTTAAAACCAATCTTCAGTTCCTTGTTTTTCACCGCTGCATAGTATTCCATTGGATAAATATACCACAGCTTCTTTATTCATTCGTTTGTTGATGGGCACTTGGATTGCTTCCATCTCTTTGCTATCTTAAACAATGCAGTGATAAATATAGGTGTGCATATATCTGTTTGGGTGGAAGTTCTGGTTTCTTTAGGGTATATTCCCAGTATTTCAGTTTCTGGATCAAATAGTATTTCTATTTCCGGTTTTTTGAGAAAGCAACATACTGTCTTCCATTGTCGTTGCACCATTTTGCATTCTCATCAACAATGAATCAGGGTTCCCTTTTCTCTACAACCTTGCCAAAATTTGTTGTTTGCTGCTGTGTTTAACTTTGTTGTTGTTACTGGGGTGATATGATGTCTCATAGTTGTTTTGTTTTGCATCCCTCTTAGAGCTAGAGATTTTGAACATTTCTTCATGTGTTTGTTCACCATCTGAATGTTTTCTTTCGCAAAATGTCTGTTCATATCTTGTTCCATTTTTCAATTGGGTTATTTACTTTAATTGTGTTGAGGTGCTGAAGTATTCTATAAATTCTCGATATAAGTCCCTATCAGACATATCACTAACCAAATATTTTTTCTCTGTCTATGGCATTCTTTTTTAACCAGTTGAAGAAGTTTTTTGATGTGTATAGGGATTTGATTTTTGTAAGGTCTTAATCATCCATTTTATTCTCTCCTGGTTGTAACGTTTTCAAGATGCTTCCAAGACTGTTCATGTTGTGGATTAGGACTTCTGGAGTTTATAAAAAATGGATTTTCCTGGAGGACACTTTTCTGAGTGAAATGTCACAGTCACAAAAGGACAAATAATCCATAATGCCACTGCTACAAAACAGGTCTGACATGAGGGTTGGGAGGAAACTAAGAAAAGAGGGGATAAATAATGAACACTGCATTGAACCAGAAGAGGGAAAGAATTGTTTAAAAGGAATTTCTGATTAGGCATTATTTGCATGACAATAATCCAAACTAAGAAATGCATAGCAAATAAGACTGGGGTGGAGGGGTGTATGTGTGTGTGTGTGTTTGGGGGTTAATGAGGAAATTCTACAACAATGAATGAATAGAAATCCAAGTTTTCTGTAAACTTTTGTTAAAATCATATAAAAAATATAAAGGCAAAATAATCTTCTGCAAGATTTAGCTTTCAGAGGAAGACGAAAGATGGCTGAACTGAGCATCCTTCAGAGCTCACTCTCTCACAAGTGGCTTTCAGACAATCTTGATTTGAATTCTTGTCTTGCTGCCTTTATTATTTTTTACACCTTGAGTGGGCCTTATCACCACTTTGGAGGCCCCTTCTCCAATTAGACCATTTGGTGTAGAGGATGTAATGAAGGCATAATGATGGTAGTCCTAGAGTCAGAAGTTCTGTTCCTGGCTGCAGTCCCCAGTAAGGCCCAAGATTGAGACCTCAGAAGAGCTTTGGGGAAGAAGAGTCATTAGGTCCCTGGGGAAAGCCACTCAGCCCCTAGGAGAGCCACCTGACTCCTGGGAAGAACAATCTGGTTTTTATGAGGAACATTATCTAAGCCATTTTCCTCCATCTCCTCCTCCAATACACCTGTAAGTCACACCTTCAAAGCCCTTTTCATTTTAGCTCACAAGTTTGTTCTCTCCAGGTTTGTTCCCTTTCCTATAGGTAGCCTGAACACTGTTGCAGAACCTGAACCCTGAGCCCAGTTCCAGAGACAAAAGGGAAATAAGACTGCCAGCTAAGGAAGTAAAGGTGGATGGAACATCAAAGTTCAGCCAGCCACTCCCAATGGACTCACTCATGCAAACACCTCGAAGTCCAGAGGGCAGACAATATCATGAAAATATCTTCTAACTGAACAAGAAGGCAAACAGCTTTAACACAATACCACCAGTAAAGAGTTAAAGTGGACTCTCATTTCCCTTCATCTCAATGCCCCTGTTCAGTATGAAGCAGCCAGAGAGAGTCTGTGCCTCCATTACCAAATGGGAAACCCACAGATAAAAAAGACAAGTTCTTTGTTAAAAAAAAGAAAAAAATTCATAATCACCATTGGACTATGCCCACTATTACCCTGTCTTTTCAGTTCCTGCCAGACTTTTTTTCATTTCCTTTACCCACTCCCTCCACTCACCAAATTGTTCAGTCCTGCTATTTCTCCCCTACCCATCCTCATTCTTCTGTTCCTGCACGTTATCCACTTGGATCCCCACACGTGCTTTTTACAATAAAAAAAATGGAAGAAGAATTGAAGTGTTTGAGTTGTTGTGCTGGAGAACAGCACTGAATATCTCAAGGATCTCCAAAAGAACAAATAATTATGTCTTGGAAAAGGTGCAGCCAGAGTGAACTTCTCAATCAAATAGGACAAATACTGCATAATGCCACTGTTATAAAATAGAACTGACATCAAGGTTGGGGGAAACTAAGAGAAGAGAGGATAAATAATATACACTAAGCTGAAACAGATGAGGGAGAAAACTGTTCACACTGAATATATGATCAGGTATTATTTGTATGATAAGAGCCCAGAATAAGAGTTATTTAGGGGTGGGGGGAGGTATATAACAATGAAAAAAAATTTTTTTTCAAAGAAAAAAGTGAACTGGGGAGAAGAGTGGGCAGAGAGGAAAATATGCACCAATGAATGAATGGAAATCCAAGTTCTCTATAAATTTTCATTAAAATCTCAATTAAAAACCCACTTAGTAGGTTAAAAATGTCACCTTTCCAGTAGAAAGTAAATGCAATAAAGAATCCCACTGGGGGTTTTCTACTGTGAAAAAAGGAAAGGAAAGAAGAGAAAGAGCCAAAATAATGCTACTTGGAGGCAAGGATGACAAAACTTCATCTCTCATTCTTTGGACGTGTTGATAGAAGAGGCTATTCACTGGAAAAGCATATCATCCTTGGAAAGGTGGAGGGTCTTTGAAAGAGAGGAAGATGATCCTTAAGATGGATTGACAGGGTAACTACAACACTGGGTTAATATATATAAAAATGATGTTGGCCAGGCTAGGATGGATTCAGTTTTGTTGTTCATAGGGTGGCTATGAGTTGTACTCAACTCAGTGTCACCTAACAACAATAATAATGATGACAACAACAACAACAGTGGCACAGCATGTGTTGCTGCCAACCAAAATGCCATGTATCTCAGTTAGTGTGGATCCACCAGCAGCTGTTCAGGAAAATGACGGGCAATTTCCTCCTATTAGGATGAGGAACCTTGGAAATCCAATGGAGCCATTATGAGTCAGAACTGACACAAAGACTATGACTGAATAATGAGATAATTTCTAGAATGATGAAAAGCCCATGTTTTATGATATATTTATAACAATATCTAGTTGACCCCTTAAATAATGATAATATAGAATGAACTTTATTATAATTAAGAAGAATATGTAGATTTTCTATCTTTTTTCCCTTTAAAAGACCCGTAAGAAAGAATAAAGTCAATGCATACTAAAACTGACACATTGCACTGCTTGAAAAAACAAAACTTAAGAATAAAAACTGGGCCTAATATATACTCATGGTATTTAAAGAGTTAATCAAATATAGAACAAATCATTATAGATAGTAGACATTAACCACATACATCGATGAATATGTTGAAATATGCTATCCATTTTCTCTATCCGTTGCAATATTGAGGTCTTCCTCTCTTTTTATTCAGTGCAACTTTTTTTATAAATCCAATTCTGCATCAGTTTTGCTCTGGGTCAGCCCCGAGAACTTTGATCTAGTTCACTGCCTCCATTGGTCTAAGAGTGTGAAAATCTTGATTCAGTAAACAACTTGAGCTTTTGATCTGAAAATGAACTGCTTCCAGGAAAATTGGACCTAAGTATATTTTATTTTTCTGAATCTCTTGCTCTTGCTCACTCAGAAACTCAAACTGCATGCAAATCACCTCCACATACCTTTTGTAAAGGAGTACCCAGAAGACATCTCAAGAAAAGGTTTACTCTTGTAGGAAAAGTTGCTCGTGCTCTTAGCAATAATAGTGTTTCTGCTAGTCACTTCCGGGCCATGTGCAATATCTCTCCCACTGAGGAGCCAAGTCCACAGTGTCTTTGTTAGTAGATTTTCAAGTTGAATATTGACGTTGTCAAGGTTTTCATTTTACTTGACTTCACAATCAATGTGCATAGAAGAGACATCAAAAAATTAAACCACGACAATTTTAATCATCGTTTGCATGTAAAAAACTTGACAATTACTAAGAAGATGATGCAGTTGAAGAATATTGAATGGTCAGCCAGAAGAATAAACAAATCTGTCTTGGTAGTAATGCAGCCAGAATTCTTAATAATGAAGAGAGTGAAACTTCCCATGTGTTTTAGACATGATATGAGGAGGCACTGTCCCTGAAGAGGGGCATCATGTTTGGAAAAGGAGAAGAACAATGATACCAGCAAACCTCTCAGCAAGGTGAATTGACACAGATAGCAGCAACAACAAAAGCCTGAACTAGCAAAGATTGTAAGGATGGCGCAGTCTTGGACATTGCTTCATTCTGTTGTATATAGAGTCATGAGAGTGGGAATTGACTCTAATAAAAACATAAATGGAGAAAGTCTCTCTATCAGAGGGGTCGCACAGAAGAATCATTTGAGCTTATTATGTTCCATGTAAAAGCTTGTATTTGTAATCATATTTACAATTCTCTTTCCTTTTGCCATCAAGAAAATACCATAGTTTTTGCCAGGGCAAGACCACATGAAACTTTTCTTTTTCTCTGAAGATAGATATATATACCTGGATTTAGCTTTTTTTGATAGTTTGCTATGCTTTATGCTGCCTCCTTGTATGTATATTGCTATAGAGTCTCTTTTACTATTTGATCTTACATAGCCACCTAAATTTCATCACCATTTCTTTTACCTCTTTGTTGTTTTTATTATGTGCCATTGAGTCATCTGCCACTTATAGTAAGCCTATGTACAATAGCTCTGAAGCTTTCCCTATCCTGAGCCAGTCTGACTCTGAGAAACCTCCATTGCCCCTGTTACTGTATCAATAGATCTCATCCAAGTTCTTCCTCTCCTGTGCTGCCCCTCTACATTTCTGAGCATGGTGTCCTTCTCCAAGGACAGCTAGCTCCCTCCTGGCCATGTGCTCAAAGTATATGAGATAGAATTTCAAAATTCTATCCTCCAAGGAGAAACTTGTTTTAACTTTCTCCAAGACAGACCTATTTGTTTTCTTGGTGCTCCATGGTATGTTCAAGACTCATCTCCAGCACCACAACTCAAAGGCATTGATTCTTCCTCTGTCGTCCTTAGTCTTGTCTAGCTTTTTGATGTGTAGAAAACAATTATAAACACCATAGCCTGCATCAGGTGTACCTTAGTCTCTAGACTTACATTGTTGCGTCCTCAGTACTTTGGAGAGGTCCCTGACAGCAGATTTTCCCAATGCAGTTAATCCTTTATTTATTGACTGCTGGTTCTAATAAAGTAAAAATCAAATTTATTGAGTCTTACCAAAAAAAAAATACCAAACATTCCTCAAATTAATGAAAAACAGTAGTTTGTCCTGGAGTAAGTGCAGCCAGAGTACTCAGAGGCAGGAGTTACAAAAGTTCATCTCACATACTTGTAGTGTTTTGTAAGAAAGGCTAGTTCTTGGAAAGGGACATCATGCTTTTAAACTTGGGGGATAAGGGAAAAAGAAGAGATGGAGTCTCAAAAATTTTGCCTCCTCCAAAAAGAGAGATACACATTAAAACCAAAATTAGAAACCATTTCACCTCAGTATCAGTGGAAAAGTTTAATAGGACAGAAAGTAATAAATGTTGGAGAGAATGTGGAGAGATAGGAACCCTTAATACACTGTTGGTGGGATTACAAAATGTTACAACCCCCCTGGAAGGCAGTTTGGCATTTCCTCAAAAAACTGAACATAGACATTCCATATGACCCAGTTATTCCTTTGAATTTACTCTGAAAAAAATGATAACTGAACCACAAATGGATATTTATAAATCAATGTTCATAGCAGGAACACAGAAATAGCCCAAAAATCCAACCACAAAAGAATGCATTGAGAAATTATGGTACATTCACGCAATGGACTACTATGTAGCATACAGGAACAATGATTTTGAGAATCAGTACCTAATTTAGGAAGGACTGGAGATAATAATGCCAAGTGAACTAATTCAGTCCCATAATGACAAATACTGCATTAAGACCATTATTGTAGAAACAAAAAGATAACTAGTAAAATGTGTATGAGGATAAAAGAAGGGGAGAGTAGCTGCATAGGGGTGAGGATGGGTAGGAGAGTAATCACAGGGTCACACAATATGATGGGTAGAGGGAGGATTGGGTAAAGGAAAAGAGAAAGATCTGCTGTGGGGAAAAATGCATACAAACGTTATAAATAAACCAGTATAAAATAAAAATTGTATTAAAGAAAACCCCTTACATCCAAAGAACAGCTTGGTTTCATCCTCTCTAGAGCAGACCTATTCTCTTGGTAGTCCATGGTATGTTGAATACTATTCTTCAGCATCATAACTCAAAGGCTTCAATTCTTCTGTCATCCTTGGTTATTGTCCAGTTCTCTGATGCATTGTAAGTAATTGCCATGACCATGGCCTGGATCAGGTACACTTAAGTCTCTAGACTGACACCATTGCTCTTCACCACTTTAGAAGGTTCCTGTCAGCAGATTTTCCCAATGCAATTCTTCTATTTTCCTTATTGTTGGCGCAAAGAGTATTGGTTGTGGAATCAAGCAAGCTGGAATTGTTAACAATCTTAATCTCTTTCCAATCTATTATGATGTTGCCAACTGGCCCAGTGGTGAAAATCTTCATTTTCTTGATGTTAAGTTTCAGGCCATTTTACCAACTACAGTCCTTGACTTTTTACAGCAGATGCTTCAAACCCTCCTCAGTTTCAGCAATTAAGGTTGAGTTATCTACACAACACAGGTTGTTGATGAGTTTTCCTCCAATCCTGATGTCACATTCCTCCTCATAAAATTCAGCTTCTTGAATGATCTGTTCTGCATACAGAGTGAAAAGATATGGAGACAGGACACATCCATGACTCATTCTTTTTCTAATTTTGAACCATGTAGTATTTTCTTGCACTGTTCTGACAACTGCCTCCTGATCAAGTATAGGTTTTACATGGGCACAATCAAATGTTCTCAGATTCTCATTCTTCTCAAAATTAGCCACAATTTTTTGTAATCCACACAGTCAAATGCCTTTACATAGTCAATTAAATATATATGGATATTGTTCTGGTAGTCTTTCCTTTCAGAAAAGACCTGTCTGACATTGGCAATGATATCCCTAGTGTAACAGCCTCTTCTAAACCCACCTTGTATTTCTGGCAGTTCTCTGTTGATGTTCAGTCACTTTTGGATAATCTTGAGCAAAATTTTGCTTGTATGTGATGTTGTTGTTGTTGTTGTTATGTGCCGTCGAGTCGCCTGCGACTCATAGCGACCCTATGTACAACAGCCCTAAACTCCGCTCTGTCCTGTGCCAATCACACTGTCTCTGTCACTGCCATCCCAATTATCCCAGTCACTGAATCAATCCACCTCATAGAGGGCCTTCCTCTCCTGCGCCGTCCCTCCACCCTCCTAAGCATGATGTCCCTCTCTAAGGACTGGTCTCTCCTCACAACATGTCCCAAGTAAGTTAGAAGGAGCCTCAGAATCCTTGCCTCCAAGGAGCCACCTGGTTTAACCCTCTCCAGGACAAATCTATTTGTTTTCCTAGCAGTCCATGGTATTCTCCAGCACCACAGCTCAAAGGCATCAGTTCTCCTTCTATCCTCTGTACTCCTTTCACCTTTGTTTAATGCTCCCAGAATCATTCAATATTCTGATCATTGCATGCTTAAGTATTGCAACTCAAGGCTTGAATTTGTTCTTCAGTTTCTTCAGCTTAAGAAGTGCTGAGTGAGTTTGACCCTTTTATTTTCAGACTCTAGCTCTTTGCACATTTTGTTTTAATTATTTGCTTTATTTTCCCACACTGCCCTTTGAAATCTTCTATTCAAGCTCCTTAACTTCCTGATTTTTCCCTTTGCTTTGTCTTCTCAGCTCTCTAGTGCAATATTCAGATTCTCTTATCACACCCATTTTTGTATTTTCTTCCTACTTTGTCTTTGTAATGAACTTTTGCATTCTTCATGAATAATATTTTTTTATATCCTCCCACAGCTCATCTGGCCTTCCCTCATTAGTGTGAAAGGCCTTGAATCTGTTCCTGAGGTGGTTTTTAATTCAGGTGGGATAGACTCAAAGTCAAATTTTGGTTTCTATGGACTGGATTTAATTTTCCTCAACTTCAGCTTGAACTTAAATATGAGTAGTTGGTGGTGTGTTCCACAATCAGCACCTGGCCTAGTTTTCACAGCTGATAATTGAGCTTTTCCAACGATTCTTTCCACAGATGTAGTCAATCTGATTCCTGTGCAGACCATCAGGTGAGGTCTATGTATACAGTCACTGTTTCTTATAATGCGATGAATAAGTAATTGACTATACAAATCCTATCATTTTATCTACAACCTCATTTCTGTCACCAAGCTCATGTTTTCTAATTACTGATTCTTCTTTTCCATTCCCAACTTTTGCATTCCAGTCAACCATTATTATTAGTTCATCTTTTTTGCATTTGATTCTACAGTTGATTTCTGACTGCTAAAGTTGGTAAAAAACATCTATTTCTTCCTCTTTGGCTCTCCCCCACCTTGTATCCCTACACTTATTCTACAATAATAGTTTTATACAGTATTTGTCTTTATGGTACTGAGTTAGTTCACTCTGCATAATGCTCTCCAGTTCCTCCCAAGTTAGGTAATAATTTATGAAATTATTGCTCCTCCATGCTGTGTAGTATTTCATTTTGTGAATGTACCATAATTTCTCAGATAGCCCTAATGTCTCTTGATGTCTAGTTATTAGATTTTCAGATTTTTGTGATATTAGTAAAGCTCTTGTAGCTAAACGCTTGTTGTAAGCATTTGGTCCACAAACAAGGTTGAAATGGAGGTTCTTATTTCCACTGTCCATTCTAGTATTGAGGCCTATTTACCCAGCAGTGTCAACATACTTAGATCCTAAGCAAAGCACTATTCTTCAAGATACGTACATTTATAATTCAGGAAAGTTAGTTTTAGAGAACTCTGTTGCTAAATCAAAAGTGGATCTTTTCTGCTGATTCTAATCTGCCAGAGATTCCTTGAGGGAAAGATGGACAAGCTCCTCCCAAAATAATTACAACATCTGAAAATCTGCTGGAGATCCAGTTAAGACAGTTCCAACTCAAACTCCATGAAAGAGAGGTTTGTTTTAATCAAAGTTAGTAAACTCCTGATCTCTATTGTCAACAAGTTCATCTGCCTGGCAAAAATGAGCAGACTCAATTAAACCCAGGGACCTGCCTATATCAAATGTGATACCTTATGTACCCTGACTTCTTTAATTTAGCAAGATGAGAACTCTGAAGAGGTTTTCTTCCTGACTGAGAGCATTCTTCTGCTTTCTCTATTTAAACCAAATTTAAAATCCAAAGCATGGTTTAAGCTCCATGAAAACCTTCCTCCACATTCCCCATAATCAAACATTCTCATGGGCTCTCACCACCCCAAAGTGCCCATCTAAGAGTATTCTGATGCTTTCTCTATTTCCAACCTACTTTAAAAACCAAGGCATGGTTTAAACTCCATGAGCACCTTCATGCCACATTCCCTATAATCGAGCATTCCCATTGGCTCTCACCACTCCAAAGTGCCCATCTGATAGGCAAGGGTTTATTGCTATCATTTTGTTGATTTCTTTCTGTATTTGTTGCTGGTTTCTTTGGTTAGCTTGCTTTCTGTGGCATATCTATAACAAGGGCTTCCTTCAGTATTTCCTGCAACACTAGTATTTTATTTAAAAACTTCCTTAGATTCTGCTTTTCCGAGTGTATCTTGATCTCTCTGTTATATTTGATGGACAGTTTTGCTGGGTACAGTATTATTAGTTGAAGTTTGTGTTCTTTGAGTGTTTATCATATATCATCCTACTCTTTTCTTGCTTGCATGATTTCTGCTGAGATATCACCACTTAATCTTGTTTGTTTTTCCTAATAGGTTACTCTTTGTTTCTCCCTATCTGCTTTCTGAATTATCTCCCTCTCTTCAGTTCTGGCAGATTTGACTATGATATGCCTTGGTATTTTGTCTGGTTTTTTGAGTCTATTGCATATAGAGTTCCCTCAGCTTCCTGTATATATATTCTCTCTTTCTTCATTACGCCTGAAAAGTTTTCTTTTAGTTATTCTTCCACAACTTTCTCAGTGCCTTTACTTATTTCTTCCTGGTCTGGGATTTCAATTATACACATATTATTCCTCTTGGCTGTATTCCACATTATTCTTAGGCCTTCTTTTTCTCTCTTCCTTTTTGATTCTGCTTTTTGTTGTTGCAGATAAATGATGAGAATTCTATTTTCCATATTGCTAGTTCTGTGTTCCATCTCTTCAAATCTGTTCATATGTCTTTGCAACATGTTGAAAACATCTGAAACTTTGGTCCTCATATTCTGGACTGTGGTGTTTGGTTTGGTTTGTTCCCTCTCCAACCCCACCCCCCATTACCCCCAAAGCCTCTTATTCCTCATTTGTTGTTTTATCTCCAATCCTGCAAGTCTTTGTTTGTCTTTTACACATTAAAAATATTCAATCATAGTTCTTTTGAATTCTGTGTCAAAAAGTTCTATTTGACTTTCTGGCTTCAGGAAATCCATTGATTCTGTGTTTTGAATCACTTTTTGGGGGATGACATCTTGTTTTGGTTTTTTATAGAGTGCAAATTAGTCCGCTTCTTCTGTGTCATTGCTGTGGTAGAGGTTTTCATCTCTGGGCCTTTCAAGGCTCTTGGTCTGATAACCTTCGTTTAGGGGCTCACTTCTCCAAAGAGAGGAAGGGTTGCTCACCCTGCCTGAATTTTTCTCAAGGGAAGACTTACTTAAGTTGAGGAAAGAGATAGTCTTTGAACTAGGTATCTTATTGGCTAGGCATAGGTAGGAGAGTTCCAAAGGGTCTGCAGCTCAAGTTCGGCTCTGGAAGGGGCCAAGTGTTATATGGAAAGGAAATGGCTTCACCAATGATACTGGTGCTTCTGAAGCAGGGCAGCAGGGCCCCTGCGAGGCAGTCTCCCCCCCCGCCCTTTCTAGTTTGTTTACAAAATTCCAATACATTGTTTTCAAGAACAAATTGGTGCAACAGGATTAGGAGTTTTATGCAGCAGGGCAGCAGTTTAGTGCTCCATGTGGGAGCACACCAAATTTAAGCTTTCTTCTTTTTAAAAAAAATTGTCATAGTTTATTTTACCATATATAACATTTACAATCAATCTTGCTTTTAAATAATTTTGTTATAGTTATTCACATTTTGTTATTAACTTGAAATATTTTTCCTATTTAAAAACACAATATATGATTTTTAGTTTTAAAGTCTAACTTTACTGACTTGGTGATATAAAATATATTAAATAGGGGAAAATATGTAAGATCAAAGAAAATTTTGGATATTTTCTTTCTAAAAAGCAGAGACATGGCCATTGAGCAAACTTGCAATAACAATAAGATTTTAAAAAACAAAAACAAAAACAAAAACCTGCTCTGGAACTGCCTGACTCAGACTGATCCTTCCTAAGTTTTTATGTTTTTTTTTTTTTGTAAGCAGATTGCCAGGCCTTACTTCTGAGGTGCCTCTTGGTGTTCTCAACACCTCAAGTCTTTTCAGCCACATGCTTCAATCATTCATAGTACCCAGGGACTTCAACAGTAAAAGTACAATGATATAATAACTTAAAAATGGGAAAACTTTCCCTAAGCTTTTAAGAACACACTTGCATTTTCTCTTCACTTTTTCTTTTCAACTCCCTTGGCTTTTATTTCTGACATAATAGTTATTGTCTCTTGAATCAATGCTGGTATTTTTTTTTATTAATATCCTTACTTTCCCTCTAGAGAAAGCTAATGGATGATTACTGACAGATTTGTTTGGGCAGCAGGTTGAAAAAAACCCACACATCACTTTGGTAAAAATGTTCTGTCTTGGAACAAGCCACATTTTCAATACGAAAAGATGATAGCATCAGAAGTACAATTTCTTCAATAAGAGCAACTTTTGCTGGAAACTACTGTCCTCACCTTTTATTCAGAAAGCAGTTTCCTGGCAAGGGAAATGCATTCTGTTATTATCAAAACTTCTCTTACAGAGAAGATTTTTCTTACAGGTTCTTTGTGGGGGAAAAAAACCCACAACTTACCTAATTTGAACAAAAGAACACTGCTCTCTAGTGGAATAAGGGAAAAGAAATCTTTACCTAAACCACTCACTTTTCTTAAATTCCTGGCTGCCTTTAGGAAAAGCACAGAGCTCTGTCATGGACTTATGACATGTTATGATATATGGCTGCAATTATTGTGATATTATACTGCGAAGTGGTTTTGCTCTTGTAATCAAGCAAAAATCTTTTCTCCGCAAGCTCTCTTTTGTAAATTGAAACCAGTAGGTCTCCTCATTCCTCCTTCCTCCTCTGTTGCCTGTAGCTTAGGGAAAAGGCGAGGGGGGGGGAGGCCTGGAACTAATAATGATTTAATTTACATGGGAACTTGCAATAATTTAACTCACATTAGGTTAATTTGGAAGTGATTAATGGCAGCATTTATGGGGCTGGAAATTTTTAATAATGCATTACTTGCAAATTTATGGCATTCTTGTTCCAGACCCCAAGCTATCTTTTTGCATGGTCTTCTCTCTGCCTGCATTGTATGAAGCCCATCCTTTCCTTTTCTACCTTACTCCTGGATCGCTTGGCTGACATCAAAATGACAGATTTTCAATGCCATGCTCCATCTTGGTAGGAGCAACTGCAGGATTAATACAAATGCGTTCAGATGGGAAAGTCTTTGCCCGAGTGTATCTGTTGTCTGTCATCATTTGTTAACAGTTCTTGCAGTAGTGTGAGTTCCTGTGAAATCCCTAATCACCATTCCCATATATTTTGAGCTGACCATGAAGAAAGGACTTTTTTGAGAAGATGTAGCCATTATACATCTCACATACATACATATGTTTTAATGAGTTAAACTTGCAGAAGACTTTTCTAAATATTTCATCAAAAATTATTGGTTTGCATATAATCATTCATATGCATTGTGTTTTGCACATGTATTTTGTGTTTTATACAATCATTTGTTTACATTGTTTCATTGATGTACATTGTGTTTCTTTAACTTTTATATTGATTTGCATACAAAACTTGTATACACTGTGTTTTTTTATATACATTGTGTTTCATTCATATTGTATTTTATAAGATCATCATCATACATTATATTTCATAAAAGTAATCTGAAACTGAGGAGGACCTGAGCACTTGTTGCAGAAGGTCAAGGACTGCAACCTTCAATATGGACTGAAGCTCAACATCAAGAAAACAAAGATTCTCACCACTGGGCCAATTGACAGCATCAGTATGGATAATGAAGAAATTGAGATAGTTAACAGTTTTACTTTACTTGGTTCAACAGTCAACACTCTTGGTAACAGAAGCCAGGAAATCAAGAGACAAATTACATTGGGAAAGTTATCTGTGAAGGACCTCTCAAGAGTACTGAAGAGCAATGATGTCAGGCTGGAGACTAAGGTGCCCCTGATCCGGGCTACAGTCTTCTCAATTGCGTGCTATGCATCAGAGAGTTAGACAGTGAGGAGGGATGATAGAAAGGGAATAGATGCCTTTGATCTGTGGTGCTGGAGAAGAGTGTTGAATATACCATGGACTGCTAGGAGAACAAACAGGTTTGTCCTGGACAGGGTGAAGTCGGAATGCTTCTTAGATCAAGGATTCTGAAGCTTCATCTGACATACTTTGGGCATGTTGCAAGGAGGGACTGGTCCTTGGAAAGGGACATCATGTTTGGGAGAGTGGAGGGACAGCTCAGGAGAAGAAGATCCGACCCTCGATGAGATGGTTCGATTCTGTGATTGGGGTGGTAGGAATAAGTATATCGGAGACAGTGAGGTTGGCACAGGATAGAACAGCATTTAGGACTCTTGTACATATGGTGGCTATGAGTCACTAGCGACTTGATGGCACATAACAACAACAACAATCATCATTGATCTATGTCCACTGTCACGCCATCATTTCAGGTCCCTACTAGATCTTTCCTAACTTATTAATCCCCTCCCTCTGTCCAACAAACTGCATCTCTGTAATTTTACCTTTCCCAACCCTCAGACCACTCACCCACTCTCCTTCTCTCTTTGGACTTTCACTCATCTTTTACTAGTTATCCTATTTTTACAGCAACTCAGTCTTAATGTGGTATTTGTCCTTAATAGACTGAGTTAGTTCAATCTCTAGCTTTTCCCCATGTTATGTGGTATTTTGCAAAATCGTTGTTCCTGAGTGCTTCATAGTATTCCATTGTGTGAATTATCAACATGACTATTCTTAAGGTTCTGAAATGTAACTTTAAGTTGTTCTTTCCAAACTTGAAAAAATAAGGAAGCTTATTGTGGTTCAGAAATATCATATACAAATGTGCATTTTATATGTTTACATCAAATTCATGTTAACAATGCTTAAAAAGGATTGCATGATCACACGCTTGTAATCCATTGTTGTTTGGTATAATAGAAATTATATTAAAAAATGAAAAGTTTGAGGAAGTAAATTTTTTGTGTGAGGGGTGGTTGGGAGCAAAGGCAGCCCAGATTTCTGAATTTTCCCCTCTCCTGATACTGTTATTGAGTGCTATCAAGTCTGTTCTGTGAGCTCTGGTGGCCTAGTGTAATCTCAAAGGCATGTGGTTTGAATTTATCAGCTGCTCTGGAGGAACGTGTGGACAATCTCCTCTCAGGAAGTTTATTGCCTCTGAAAATCCACTGGAAGGTCAGCTATGGCTTGGATACAACTTGATAGCACACAACAACAAGAAGTAGTCAGTAGTAGTAGTACTAATGGGGAGAGTACAGAAGAGAGTCCAATTGTCTGATAGTGTTTCTTGGATAGAAGTCTTAAAGGGAGATGGTTAGGTCTTATCACATTTAAAGTCACTAGTGTATTTCAACCAACAATCTTCTAGTGAGTAGCCAGGCACTTAACCATTCCTCTGTGGCATAAGCTCTGTTTATGTTCACAACACTTTTTTCTTTAGCAAGGAATGAATCATCGTACACAATTGTAAGCAGAAATCAAACAGCACAAGGATGATTTGCAAAGATGAAAAATATGCTGCTCTTCTTTCATATTTAGTATTTACTTTATCTCTACACTTTCACTTCTGGGGAAAAAGTTAATATTTTGTAAAAAACACCAAGAATACCTCCTCCAAAAAAGCATGAAAATATTTGTTGAATAAGTTGTGTGCCCTGCAATAGAGAAGAGAAAATAATCTTTCGCAAATTCATTCATCCAAGCCAGTAACATTAAGTTCAATTTTGAAATTATGGTCATTTTCATGTGTATATGAACAAAGATATACCTTTTCAGTTGGAAGCTACTACTGAAAATAGGTTTTGTGCCTTGGAAGAAGAAAAAAAGGACAAGAACACTAAAACTTCCATTCTTCCATGAAGGTATATTAAAGTTTTTGTCAGGTCATTACTACTAGTCTCAGTTCTTTAAATCATAAGAATTATTTACAATAATTGTTGTGAGAAATGAATAATGCAAGATATGATAAAGAGTTCTGAAAAGAAAATGAAAAAAAAGAAACCAACAGTCCAACATGAAGCACTGCATATGTTAAGAGTCGCACTGCATATGTTGTTAAGAGTCATCAAGTCCATTATAATTTTAGTGACATTGTGTACCACAGATTTAATACTTTCTTATGATTTCCATCAAGGTTGAGTCCTTGTTGAACTCACTAAGCCAATCTATTTGATGGAAGACTTTCATTTGCTGATATGGCAAGACTCAACAAGTGCAAACGTCCATTGATAATGGGAATGTGTTGTTGTTGTTAGGTGCCGTCGAGTCCCTTGCGACTCATAGCGACCCTATGTACAACAGCCCTAAACTCC